>NW_026136706.1:12347345-12697345 GCF_905237075.1 Dicentrarchus labrax
TTACAACTGTGCAAAGTGGTTAATTGTTTTCATAGTGTCAAACCTTTCTTCTCTGCCTCTTTGCTAGGTCCTATGTAGTTTTTTCCAAATGTAAATTAAACTGACTTGTGCAGAGAGTCCACAACAACCTCCAACACACACACACACACACACACACACACACACACACACACACACACACACACACACACACACATACTCACAGAAACAGATCTCTGTTTGCAGAGATGTGAGTGTTGGTATATCTATTTCCTATGGGGAATGAATATAAAATCAGAGGATGAACCTGTTCTGTAATGAGTAGTGAGGGGAGGAAATATAGGGCAAAGGCTTGACATAACGCAGTGGATAAAGATACCAGCTACCAGATAAGTGTAGGTGTGTGTGTAGGTGTGTTTGTGAAAAGGTTAAGAAATAGTGACAATTGTTGTAGTCCGACACTGATAGAAAAAGTGAGAGGAAAAGTGAAGTAAATGGTAAATAAAAGAAAGAAGGATGACATACTTTGTCCGTGTTTGTGTCTGTGTGCATGTGTTTGTTTGTTAATTTATTTGAGGCATCACTATATGTATGTGTATGTGTGTGTGTGTGTGTGTGTGTGTGTGTGTGTGTGTGGGAGGTGTGTATGTGTGGGTACATCATCTAACCAAATCATGAAATGTTCACTTTGTTCATGTTTGTGTTTGCCAGTTTGAATATCTACAAGCCTTCATTTACCTGTGTGTGTGTGTGTGTGTGTGTGGTAGTCACTCATTAGTGTAGTGCTGTCTCCCTGAGCTGCCAGTCTCATCCATTGTGTGGGCAGCCTGCAGTCATCCATTTCCCCCACTGCCCTACCTGGCCACATCCATCTCCGCTCAGCCAGATGCTGTTAAAACTGCATCACTGTGATACATGTGTTTGTGCGCAAGCGAGAGAGAGACAAAAAAAGAAAGAGAGCAAGAGAGAATGCATTCCTCTTCACTTGTTTGTGTGTGCTTTTGATTGACAACATGGCAACAATGAGTCAGAGCAGGCCTAACAGTATTTGTATATCCTTCTGTTTATTGTGGGGTGTCTGTTGCCTTGAGGTTTACATTTCTGCAATTCAGAAGTCATTCCGGTTGACCAAGTTTCACTGTCAACATGGCCATTTTTAGGTAAAAAAAGGCATCCTAACCAGATAGCTGGATCACCTCAAGAGACTCCTTTTGACACGAAGGAGCAGCAGTTCTGGTCCAAGCTCCTTCTGGATTTCCGAGCTCCTCGCCGTACAGTATCTATGAAGGCGGGCGCAACTAACCTGCAGTTGGCAGTAAGTCTTTTTGGCTGTTTGTATTGACAATCTTCTTTTCTTCGACACTGCCCAAACTACAAGAAGACTGACCATTCAAGGCTTTAAAAAGGTGCAGTAAAGTCTTAAAATCAATTCTAAAACTCACAAGTAAGCCAGTGAAGTGTAGCAAGGATAGAGAATGTGTTAAAAGCCTGGCAACAGCGTTTTGTTGCTGTCTTGCAGTTGCAGTCTTTGGATGTTTTGCCTACTGATACCAGAATGAAGTGTGTGTAATAGTCAAGTCTGGAGGAGATAAAAGCATGGATGACCTTTTCTAAATGAAAGGAATGACCTGATCTTGGCTAAATGCCTCAGTTGGATAAAGCAGGACTGCACCACTTGCAGCCTGAGCATCAAAGGACAACTTTGAGGCAAAAAGTACACCTAGACAAGCGATTGTTAATGCTGCTAGTGCTGGGGCCAGAAGGGGTGATTATGATTATGTATAATTATATTCAACTGCAGGAGATTTTTGGATATATATTTTTTTATTTCAGCGAGGCAGGAAATATAATAAAGGATACACTGGTGGTGCCAGGCTTTATCGGGACATACAGTTGCATATCATCCACATAGCAATGAAAATGTATAATATGTCTACACATGATTTTCCCCAGGGGATAACATGTATATAGTAAATAAGAGGGGGCCAGAATAGAATAGAGAAGCATGAGAGGAGATGAACCAACCCAGATCCAGATCACTGATGCCATATATCTTTCAGATGGCTGATTAAGACACCAGTGTTGGGAGTAACGGCGTTTAAGTATAAAGGTGTTACTAACAGCGTTATTTTCTCAGTAACGGAGTAATCTAATTAATTACTTTTCCCATTGTTGCAACGCCGTTACCGTTACTTAGAATGTAAAGTGCCACGGTACTACAATTTGGTTGAATGAAGTGCAGCGGTGTCAGGCTTTCTGACAGCCACACATCAGCTGCCGGGAGAGAGCAGGGTTGGTGATGATGACACCGTTGCAAATGCGATGATGATTGGCTGGGTGGGCGGATGCCCTGCTCACGCTGTCTCACTGCACGCTCTAACTACTACTATAAACACAAGACAGAGACAATGGCGACGAGCCAGGGAAATTCAAAGGTAGCGTTTTCAAACTGGAAGTACCGACACTACTTCTCGCTTACTGAAGTAAAAGGCAAGAATGTTTATGTAACATGCACGCTATGTCTTAGTTTTGCACTTGAATGCAAAGTGTGTGAATATTATTTATTTTCAATATTTAATTTTGTTACTGTACTGAATATTTAAGAGTTGGATAGTGCTCTGTTTATTGTGCAATGGTATACAGATACAGAGAATTGCACTACTAAAGGCCAAATTTTCCTGTTTCTTTTTACCCAAGTTTACATTTGTGTGTATTGGTTTTGTACTTGAATGCAAAGTGTGTGAATATTATTTTATTTTCAATATTTAATGTTGTTACTTTACGGAACTTTTAAGAGTAGGATAGTGTTCTGTTTATTGTGCAGTAGGCCTAATATACAGTTACAGAGATGTGCACTACTTAACGGCCAGATTTTCCTTTGTTTCTTTTTACCCAAGTTTACATTTGTGTGTCTTAATTTTGCACTTGGATGCAAAGTGTGAATTTTATTTTCAATATTTATCTTTTACATATTTTTATTTCTATGCGTATGGCCGGCTGCAATCTATTGAGTTCAAATAAATACCAAATGTTCTAAAATACTGTATATAGTGTTTTTATTCTTCATTCAGTTATTATAAACATCTTTGCGTTATAGAAGATGTTATAGAATGAAATAGTGTTGTAGAACATAAAAAATAACGTCACAGTTACTCTGCTGAGTAATTAATTACTTTTACAATGTGGTAACTAAGTTACTAACTCAATTACTTTTTGGGAGAAGTAATTTGTAACTATAACTTATTACTTTTTTAAAGTAAGATGCTCAACACTGTAAGACAAATTATGATTTATTGTGTCAAAGGCTGCACTGAGGTCAAGGTGAATTAAAATGGAGGACAGGCCTGTGTCTGTGGCATTGATAACCTTAACCAGAGAAAAGAGAAACATTCTGGATGAAAATGACAGGTTATATGTCTAAAGTTACTTAAAACAGAGATCCAGATTGGGCTTCTTTGAGAGGGGGAAAAAAATGGCATGTTTAAAATTGGAAGGGGAAAGCCAATGGACAGACAGCATTTAATAATGACCCAAAAAATCTGAAATACAGCTTTTAAAAAGAGGGAATGCAGCCTTCAATCAGAATGCAAGGTTCAATCAGAGATTGAGAGATTTTGGTTTTAAAGAGGTTTCTGGGATTATGACCCTGTTTAGTGATCACTTGTGAAAAATAGGAGTTCCTTGCTGATTCGATGCACTGATAAGTAGACATATCATATACAGTCATGGAAAAAATGATTAGACCACCCTTGTTTCTTCAGTTTCTTGTTCATTGTAATGCCTGGTACAACTAAAGGTACATTTGTTTGGACAAATATAAAGATAACAACAAAAATAGCTCATAAGAGTTTAATTTAAGAGCTGATATCTAGCCATTTTCCATGGTTTTCTTGATAATAACCAAAATCACTTAAGTTCAATAGCTATGGCATTGTACTGCCAAAAACAGTGCTTTTAGGCATTCCATGTTTTCTTTTCTGTCTGTTTTAGTCACATGATACACACAGGAGTTAGTACTTGATTGCATAACCATTGTTTTTGATGACTGCAGCCATGCGTCTTGGCATGCTCTCCACCAGCTTCTGACATTGTTCTGCTGTGCAGCCCATTCCTTTTGCAAAAATTCAAACAAATTTGCTTTGTTTTTGGGCTTGTGGTTCTCCATTTTGAGTTTGATGTTCCACAGGTTTTGAATTGGATTTAGATCTGGTGATTGAGCAGGCCAAGGCATGGTTTGAATGTTCTGGTTCTCCATCCAGGCTTTAACTGACCTTGCCGTGTGGCAAGGGGCATTGTCTTGTTGGAAAATCCAGTCATTCAAGGCAGGAAAGAGTTTATTAGCTAATGGAAGAAGACTGTTTTCAAGAGTAGCCCTGAACGTGACCTGGTTCATTCGCCCTTCACACAATTGCATTTGCCCTGTTCCACCCATACTGAAGCAACCCCAGATCATCACCAATCCATCCCATGTTTTACTGTAGGGGCAAGACAGTCTGGTTTGTAGGCTTCTCCAGGCTTCCTCCTAACCAGTAAGTTGGCTGGAGCGGGCATCAACTCAAAATTGGATTCATCACTAAAGAGAACCTTAGCCCAATCATCAACAGTCCAATCCTTGTGATCCCTCACAAAGAGTAACCGGGCGTTCCTCTGCCTTTCGTTGATGAAGGGCTTCTTCCGTGCCCTGTGTGCCTCTTATATACCCTGGGAATACAATTAAGCTTAAGCATGTCAAATAGGACATAAAGTATTATGGAATCAGCTGCATTTGTTGTCGTGTTCATTTCATTCTTTAGGTAATATACCTTTAGTGGTACCAGGCATTAAAATTGAAGAAAACAAGGGTGGTCTAATATTTTTTTCCATGACTATATATAGACAGATCTTTAAGATAAGTAAGGGACACACTGTGTTCCTTTTTCTTCCATTTCCACTCTTCCTTTCCACATTGTCTTTTCAGATTCTCTATTTAACCATGACTGAAGAGAAGAAGATTTCGACTTTCTGTATCTCAAAGGAGATATACGTGCAACAACTATTAAAAATTCTGACTAGTGCCTCTATGAAGAGGCCCCTGTGTTCATGGGTACAAAAAACTGTGTTTGAGGCAGTAAAATCTTGACAGAAACAAGGAACAAAGAATGAATTTAGGGGGCGGGTGCAAATCAGTGTGGGGGTGTTTGGGGTCAGGAGAGAATGGAACCTGGAAGAGTAGTGCCTGATGATCAGAGACAGTGAAATCAACTAATTTAACATGTTCCACACAGAAAGCATAGCAGAGACCAAGGTCAAGTGTATGTCCTATGTAATTGGCTGGGACGCTTGACATATTGGTTAAATTAAAAGAGAATTAGACAAAATCAGAAGTAAAAAAGGAAGGAGATTGATAAAAGGTCTGAAAATTCCTGAAGTTTAGAAGTTTTCCCTTTCTTTAAATGAACACTTATCAATGGGTGTAGTCTTTGGTTGGAATGAAAACCTGCAGACTCTTCACTCTTTGTGGCATATGATTGTCCAACATTGGTTGTCCAACACTGATTTAAAGCCTTTATTTTGGTCTTAATTGTGTGTTCTTAAAACTTTGAAGCATCAGGAAAATTATTTATAGGTATTGCAGCAGCCAAGTGAATTTGATTGTCTGCCATTGTCTTTTGCAAACAGAATTGTGAGGAAACAAATCTAATAAAAGACAAAAAGGACAAAACACATATTTAATTTATTAGTACTAAGATGAACATTCATGGATTAATTTCACAGAGAGGGATTTTTTATGTGTCAACTACAGCCTGAGCATTGTTGCTGTGTATCGGGCCAGCAGTATATCAACACAGCAATATGGGAAGACAGTTGAATCTAGTTTCCTAAATCAATTATCATGTCTTTTATCATGGGTTTCCCTACAACTTCAACAACAAGCTATTGATGATAAAGAACATTGTGCTTCAATAACACTTACATTAAAAAAAACAAAAAATAAATTCTACCTCACCAGTCCTCCACTTTCAAGAGAATTGTAAGTGATGAAAACATGCATAAAGCTGCTCTCTCAAATCAAACAGGCCTTTCAGGCTGATATTTACCCAGGGGAAGGGAGGTATTCTGGCCGCTAACATTGAATCATACACTTATTTATGCAGTCATGAAAGACCACCAGAAAAAAGCTTCAGAATTAATTAGTTTGGAAATGAAAGAGAGGGAGACTAGAGCGAGAGAAAGAGTGAGGGGAAGGGAGATAGGCGGACACTTGTTGACATTTCTAAGGGTTGGTAGTATCAAAGGCTTGACGCCTGTGATCTGCTTCTGGCTCCGTGTTAACATGCAGTCTTGCAGCAGGCATGCTATCTGCCAGTGCTGGTCAGAATTATCTGAATGCAATTTTGGTGTCTACAAGAGACATATGCGGGATTAGAGAGAGGAAGGGAAATTCAAGTACAAGTTGGTCGGTTGTCACACCAATTTGGGTTGTCCGTATCAAAACACAAGTGAACAGGATATTGGGGGTCCAGTAGACATGGGATGGTAATTGTTAGAACATCATGGTTTGATCTACTTTCCTTCTTGACACTTTTTATCTATTCTTAACATATTGTCATGTCGCACAATAAAATACACAATATTGTCAATTCCAGCAACAAAAACTGGTCATTGTTTTATTTCGGAATAAATATAGCCTTGTTCTTGCACCATGGAAATGTGTCCAAAACCATAACCATTCCTTGACTGGCGAAAAACAAATAACCTTGCAGTAATTTCAATTTCTTAAGGTAATCACATTGATTCAAGGGCAGAGCTAGTTGCCATAAGCTCGCTGGTGTCCTCGAAAAATTGTGTCCCAGTGGAAATGTTATTCTGGAAATTTTTGCATGTTGAATATTTTACTCTTGGCATGAAGGGTCAGTAACAAACCAAGAATGTTGAATACTATTTAGACTGCAAACATAGTAAATGTATTCCTTGAACACATCCAAACAAGAATCAACAAATAAGCAAGGTAGGCCTGGCTTACAGCACAATAAAAATCATTGTCAACCTTTTTCAACATTAACAAGTAGCACTGGTAGAGGCTGCTCAAACAAACAGGGGTTTAGAAAGTGGAGACACAGGGAGAAATGCAATAGTCGGTCAGTGGGTGGTTTATCACAGTGGTCCACATACAATGACTCAACCCTGCCTTATTACTGACATGAGAATAGTTGGACAATATTTGTACCAACAAAAGATAGAGAACTAAAATGAACATCGATGGGAGCCTACAGGGTATTCTTCTTACATGATGGTTCAGAGAGAGACAAAGACAAACAAAAATGAGAGAATCCTATATTGAAATAAAAACAAACGGAGAGACAGGAGAGGGAGAGAAGACAGAGTAGAATAGGAATAGGAGTGGACTGAGTTTTCACTGGAACCCTGGGGATGTATGTAATGAGTTGGGGAGAGGCATGTTTGCCTAGTCTGGTTTACACAGAGAAATGACCCTGTGATACACACTGTGGGGCTCTCTTACCACACACACACGCACACATACAATACCTGAGTTGGAGGCAATCCAAAGCAGTAATGTAGGAGAAAGAAGTGGGTACAATTTTCTGGTGAATTCGACAAAACAATTTTCACTGTAAAGTTTGCTTGGATGAGATATTACCATGTAACTGACGTTGTTTAAGCTGTGGTGTTGTCTTGGTGTAGTTAAAGTGCATCATACTGACACTTAGTCTCACAGGTAGTGGGACACCAAATTCTTCTTCAAAGGCGAACAATTCAGGGTTCACACTAAATATTTAACAGGAAAATGAATCACAATGGCAACTACTACTGTTATGTACAACCTGTGCGAATGCAGCGTATGATCTAATTTCCCTTCTTTCTCTTTTGGTGTTTCTTAAATTAGTTCAAAATAATTCATGTAGAGCCTTTCAACTTGTCTCATTCTATTGCAGGGTGCCTGTCACTTTGGTGCCTTACAGCAACAGTCCCGTTTTCATACTAGAATGCAGAATATTATAAACTTCAGATGAATTAAACTGACCATCTTCTTTCAGTTTAGATTGAAAAGTAGAGTGTCAGATTACACTGAAAGGTTAATTACAGCATTGCATTAAAAAATATGCAATAGTTTTACCAAATTCTCTACAAATTTAAGAGATACACAAAATACACCAGGGATGTATTAGAATAAACAATCTCACTCTGTCTTTTACAGCGGTCTGCAGAAATCTGAATTAAATAACTAGATGTGCTGATACAATACTCATTGTTAACTCAATAAAAGTTTTGAGAGTTTAAGAAAGTTTTGAGAGTGTAGCTTGAGGTTTTTCTTATGGGATAATTCACCATGTAGGGTATATAAACGTATGGACCAAATTTCATGGCAATCTACTCAATATTTGTCAAGACATTTCACTCAAATTCAAGTCAACCACACAATAGTAGTATAGGAAAAGTCAGTAGATAAACAAAGTCAGTTGGCAATCCATCTAGTAGACGTTTAGATATTTCACAGGATAAGTCAAAACTTTTACCTGTTCATGGCAATCCATCCAATAGTTACTGAGATGTCAGCCTGGACTAAACTAACTGACATTGCCATCCCTAGAGTCACACTGCTAGTGCGGCTAAAAACAATAAAAAAATAAAAGTTGCAATCTGAACAGTGGAATAGTTGCACTTATTGTATAAAGAAAAGTAGCAATACATCATGTGACAACATCATGCCAGTCTACAGTACCGTGGGAGCGTGAACAGCTGCAGTAAAATGCAAAGTGTGTGGTGTTTTGTAGCTTAAATATCTGGAGCCTTGATCTTTCATCTCTGAAACAGCTGTTTCCCAATTGTACAAGCAAGTCAATGAATTCATTTAAAAACGCATGTTAAAAAACAAAGTGGTGAGTTTTAACAGCTAATATACAGTATGGAATTCCAATGTGTCTACTATGTCATTACTAACTCTGACAGCACAAGCTTAAGCATGCAAAACACTGTGCCCCAGGGTAAACATTTTTATGGCTCACAAATAATCCAATGAAGGGGATGTTAATGCATTACAAGTTTAAAGTAGAGTTAAGTGCTTAGCACAAGACATTGCCAGTAACATCCCATTTGCAAATGAATGGCTTGTTGACAGCTAAAATATGAAAGAGGAAATATGTATTGTTATCAGTGTAGTGTGGGTTCATTAATGTATATGATATCATCTCCTGTCTTTCTCTCTCTTTTGGTGTATCAGAATGATATCGGCAGAGCCTGTGGTATTTTGTTAGTATCAGAAATTAAACTAGGTAGGCTATCAAGCCATCTCTACAACTAAAAATATTTAACCGACAACCATGTTTACAAGTGGATATCATTTCCCTAAAAAACTGGACAGATTTGTGTCAGAGGTAAATTATTGAATATAGATAAATATATAATATAATTTAATCTAATTTAAAAAAAATATTTTAGGATAAACCCTTGAGATGCATCATCTCATTTTCAAGGGGGTCCTCAGGCACAAAAACATGGCAATTAACATTTAAAGGACCAGTGTGGTAGGATTTAGTGACTTATAGCGGTGTCGTCACAGATTGCAACTCCTTTGCTTCACTCTCCTCTTCCAAGCACAAAGGACAAACTACAGTGGCCATGAAACCCGTGAAAAATGCCAATGGCCCAATGTAGAGCCAGTGTTTGGTTTGTCTGTTTGGTTCACCATAGTGAACTCCATGCAAGCCAAAACTATTCTTATTTTCAGGCAATTATACACTAATGAATATTATATTCCATTTCTACTGATACATCCTCCTAAATGTTACACACTGAACCTTAAACAAAAAATAAATACCTAATTAACAGAAAATATATTAATTCAATGATCCAATAACACAAAACAATCAACATAGTGACAAAAACATGCACATAAGGGCTCTCCCACCATCATCTGCACAAAAGTAAATAGAAATAAAATAAATCAGAATAAATACATGTACTAAAAATGAAGCACAAACAAGAACTGAAGGTGAACAAGCATGTATTCACGAAAAGAAGAAATTGATCTGAGTGAGTTGAACAAAGTATTTCAGTCTAATGGCTTAAAAGCAGGTCTCCCAATGTCTTTAAAAAAGTTCTAGGCACAATGAAAAGGATGTTGAGTGTGTCTAAGTGAATATAATGAAGATTTAGAGGTGTTCTGGTATATGATATCAGTATGATCAGTAATAGGAGAGAAAGAGAAAATTCTGATTGCAGAGAACTTTGAGTTTTAGGTATATTGGAATCAAATGTGTATATAACCATGTCATCTGCATAACTGAACAAAACAATTGGAAGAAATTATTAGAAAGATCATTCAGAAAAATAGAGAAAGGTAACGGTCCTAAAATACGTTCTTGTGATATATATATATTTGAACAGGGAAATAATCTGATTGATTGTGATGAAAGAAAACCAAAGAAACAAACAAAAAAATGCAATGATAACGAACTATGAAGATAAGTATCAGAACTGGAAAGAGGCCTATTAGGAAACACCAGTGGCATCAAATCTGTCAAGAAAAAGGTAATGGTCCACCAAATCGAAAGCCAATTAAAAAATAATTGCACAAGTGACCAAACTGACCTTTGTCAAGGATGAGAATACATATTTGGTAAGTTTTACAAGGGCAGTAGTAGTAGTAGTAGTAGCAGTAGTAGAAAATTCGAATAAGAAACCATCCTGAAATTTAGAAAAAATATTGAACTGAATATAGCTAAACCTTAAAAAGCTTCTATTGGAAGAAGAACTATGTTTTCATAAGTGTATAAGCTTTTAAAAATAAGAATCATTATGTCTTTGTTACCTTAGAATGAGCTGTTTATATCTAAAGACGCCGCAGGATTTATTTTAATATATAATTCTTAGTATTGCTGTAGTGGTTTGAAAATCAAACATCTGATAGAGTAGCAGCCCTATACTTTATATACATGAAGAGTGGGTGACAAGTAGAAGATTTAAAAAGCAAGCAGACATAATGAGGAGAAAGTGATATAGTAGGGGAGTATGGAAAGATAAAACAGGATAAGAAAAATCAGTCCTAAGGAAAAAAAAAACATTCTGTGGCATCAGAGCCTTGCATGCGTAGTATCGCTAATGAATCCGCTCATTAGTATGACTCTCATGGCAGATCACTCCATTAATAATCTATGACTGTGATGGCGGCCATGACAGAGAGGGAGGGCCACAGGGATGTTACCTCAGAGTGTAAAGCCCTGTCACTTGCAAGAGCCCTGAGAGCCTGTAAGACCCTGCATAAGTTGACGTATATATATATATCAATGATAAAGATAATGAATTAATCTGCAGAAAAGCTCTATGACTCAAATCTGGGATAAGTTATATGAGCACTATACATTGGAATGTTGACGGTGTTAAAGGCAAAAGCTAATTGTCCAAATTCAGTGTCAAGTATCCTTGTTGGCATTACTCAGATAAGTTCATTGTGTAGAACACTATGTTTGTGTAAGCATAGACCCATGTGTGTATTAAGCGTGGCCTCTGATGACTATTTGAGTCCCCAGGAGCTATAGCCAATCATTGAAAACACTACAACAATACACACCTGAGACACACAATAGCAGTGGTAAATAATACATCATCATATCTACCCTTTATGAATTATACATCTCTCCATGTTGACAACTGTTCACAGCAGGCATATATTTATTCGTGTATATATAACCAATCTACATCCTTTTTCCACAAAGCAATTTGTGTGATTAATTTCATACCATGAAAATATTTGTGTTACACAGCATGGGAAGTTTGTCAACGTGGCAAGACTTAATGTAAGCTCTGATCGCCTTTGGTATGAAAAAAGCACTTTATGTGGTATGATCCTAACCGTGTCCCAACGTTTAATTGATGGTTTAATATTTTCCCATGGCAGCTCACTAGAGTACTGCCTTCCTCTGATTTAGCCGAAAATGGCAACAGAAATATTTGTCTAAGATATTAAATCTGGGACTGCAACGACTGCTGAGTCATTTTCATTCTGCTTCTCTTTGCTTTTAAACCAATTACTTTGCTCTCTGTGTATGAAAATTTCACCAGCCTTCTAACAAACGCAGCATGTTTGGAGATATAATTATACCATATGGTATATACTGAAGTATACCTCTAGTGAATAAATAGATTAATACAATTTGATTGTGAAGCATATAATGTTCGGGTGATTATGTTGTGTTATTTTTTTATCTACACCCTACTGATACATAGATGGACAGAAAGAGACAAAGAACGATCATCACTGTCACCTATTAATATTGACATCTAGAAAAAGACGAATTATAATGCACTCCTACATCCATGATCCTGTAACACTGAGCTCACTGCACTCAACACTTCCCCTACCAAAGTCAAGCAAGGCTTTGCATTATTTACTTCAGTTCTCCAGAGAGGCTGGCAAGGGGCGCCGCTCTCTGCTGCTGAATCCTCCACACACACCAACACACACTCATGGACACTTTACCAAATATCCAGTGCTTGTCTCTGGCTTGTAGCCATTTTCTATAGACGGACAAAGACATCTTTTCACTCTGGAAGCAATGTAGAAATTCACTTAGCCTCTATTAGCTGAGAAATGTTATAAAAGGGCATAAGGGTGGTTCAGTAGTTGTGTGTGTTTTTGTAATCCAAAGCAAACACAAATTTAAACAGTAAGATTTCAAAAGGGGTAAGAGTGCATGGCAGCCTATGACAACACAACGTAAACATTGGAGATGGGAGAAACTTATTTGTTATAGGAACATAGCACACACTGTAGGTGAGTCAATACAAAAAGAACAAAAATTACTCATTAAAGTTTAAATCTTGATATTTGGTGCAGCAGTCAAGGGAGCAAAAAAGCCGCAATCAATTAAGACATCCACCAGTAAACAAACTGTTATGGTAACAAATCACAATGAATCGCCAATCCACCAGCTGGCCAATTACCTAACCAAACCACCAGTCAATCACCAAACCAACCAATCATACAGCAGGTAAAAGAGCTAACTAGCAACCTTCTCCGTCCTTACCTTGGCGATCTGGACACACCAATTGAGCAACAGTTGGGATCCGATGTTGTCCTTGTGCTCGTGGACATACTCGAGCAGGCACCCGTGAGGCATGAGTTGTGTGACCAGCTGGATAGTGGGACTCAGGCAGACGCCCAGCAGGCGGACCAGGTGGGGGTGCTCCATGCTAGCCATGATCAGGGCCTCCTGAATGAGACAGATTTACACTCAGGCATGTGGGGGAAAGGGCTGAGGATGGAGGATGACATTTAAGATAGTATGTCAACAGATATTACAGTGTTATTCAATTCAGGCAATACCCAACTGTTTTAGCAAAACACAAATAGAAAATACTTCATATTTCTGTGATCTTGGATAGTTCTGTGTACATTTTTGAAACTAAAATTGTCTTCCAAGCCACACATTATGTTTATAATGTACTGTAAGCCATAGAAATAAGTGGGTTGTTCATTATCAGAAGAACAATCTGGTTATTCAAATTATAATGTTTAAATACATACACTTGAATTATCATTATAATTTTTTTAATGACTTTGTCAATAACATACTTTTTTTAGTATATACAGTACATCATTTACTTCTTACTGTTACTAATTAGGATGTATTTCTTTTTGCATATTCAGAACAAGTGGAGATAATACCATATTCATGTGTTATACTGTGCTCAAACAGGTAGTCTTTCAGTTAGTGTCAAAAGACAAATGCCAGAGCAATTCAGAGACTCAACACACAATGCATCATGTTATGTATAGACTGAACTGTCAAAGACCATCTAGTAGAAACCCTTATTCTGTTTATGGCAGAAGTTTCTCTTGAAGTGAGCAGCAAGGTTCCACTAAGTCAGAAACAGTAGATTTTTATTCAAAACCTTGAGATCAAAGAGACCCACTGCTTCCCAAGACTGTCAGCATGCTTTGTAGCAGACTAAAAATGTAGTAAATGCACCAAGGTGAGATTGTTGTATATCACGTGTCTCTGTGTGTTATTTCCTAAATTTGGTCTGCAAATATGTACATATGAAGAAGCTGCTACAGTACATTATTTATAAAAATTGAACTTTGGAGCCTGTAGTGTCAACACCATTATGTGAAGGATCTTTAGAACAAGAGCAAATATAACATAATTATCATATAATGTTGATGTTATATGTTTGCAATATTGCATAGGATTGTGGCATACAAACGTAAAAAAGTATACAGAAATAAATCTAAAGTGAAAAATATACCTTCATCTATTCTGTTTTACTATGCAACTACCCAAGACATGTGAATACACACACACACACACACACACGCAAAACACTGTGACTGCAGGGGTTATGGGTTAATATGACAACTCATCATGAGATGGATAACTGTGCAGCAAGAATACACAACATAAGTGAAGGTGGTTGTGCATTGGGGAGAGACAGATATACAATGTGTGTAGAGGTCCACTGAACACTGACAGAGAGATACAACCATAACACAGTCTAGGATTTACAATATATCACATCACTTGCATAATCAGATACTGGAGATGTCCAGTACCACATATGGTACAGTAATGGTGATGGTAAATCAGAAAGTCTGAGAGAATGGGCCTTTCTGTCTGCCTACTGTTGACTGCTTGGACAAGACTCCTTTCAAGTAAATCTTCTAACACTGTGAAGTGGTTTTCTGAGATGTTCTCACTCTTAGAATTTCTGAGCTAAGGTCCATGACTGAAAGAACCAATACTACAGCATATATGACAAAATTGGATCAAACTATTTAGTGAACTATTGTAGTATAGTAGTCAGTATACTAATTGAAATGTAATTATGGATTTTTTTCTGTGATTAATGGAATTATGACAATAGATTATAAATTCATCAAGTAGAAGGTATGACTGCTGTTTCTGTGTGGGTATATGATTGTATCAATGTTCTCTGAGGCAGAGCGAACGAGACTGTATAAGTAGCCTCCTGTGATGTTTTTTTGTAGTGTCTTGAGAAAGATTTCACCCCCCACTGGTAATTTCTCATTTTGCTGTTGAGCAAAATTACAAGCAAAATTAAATGTAATGAAACAGGATTTAGTAAGTGATTTCACATAAATTTCAAATGAAATAAAGTGTTTAAAACAAGAAACCTGAGAAGTGCTGTAGTGAAAAACATAAACCCTTGTTCACTTGAAATCCAACTGTATTCACTACAAATTTAATACCACTAACTTTCTCTGTGGTTATTTTGAAACACTTAAAAGATTTAAAGATTAAAGTTTTTTGATGACACTGTAGTGACAGTCCTGTAACTGTTTTCTGCGCATCACTGTGTAATTTTGTTTTGAGAGGTGCTTTGTGTAATACTCTAGTCTGTTTGATTCTCATATAGAATAATTACTGAGCAAAACATTAATGAAAAGAACAGAACATATTCTTCTGCATAGACAGGGAAACAATATTACTGAATACAGTTTCCAAGGACAGGCCACAAGGGTTTATCCTGCTTCTGTGAAAACAAGCCTTAAGGAGGAGTTTGGCTTCAAAAAGGAACAACATACTGTAGCATGCATTGTCTTCCTGTAGCCACAATTAGGATTACACACACACACACACATGCACATGCA
Source organism: Dicentrarchus labrax (assembly GCF_905237075.1). Classification (NCBI taxonomy): domain Eukaryota; kingdom Metazoa; phylum Chordata; class Actinopteri; family Moronidae; genus Dicentrarchus; species Dicentrarchus labrax. Next base: position 12,362,938 of record NW_026136706.1, read on the forward strand.
CACTCTTACACACGCATACATGTACATGCATGCATGATGATATTGCTCGGTCTAACACCCTGTGCTCTTGTTAGGCACTCGCAGCAGGAGGCCGTATTGGCATTTGTTACGGGGCCCATTTGATTGCTGTTTAAAAGCAGAACCCTCCCTCCTCTGAGTGCCCCACAGGTAAGGTGTGGGAAACTCTAGACAGAAGCACACACACACACACACACACACACCTACACACACACACACACACACACACACACACGCACAGACTAAAGGACAATCAATCCTTGGTGACATTCTTCAAACAGTCAGTGGCAACTGACTGTGGCCTACAGCTAGAAGGTCACCAGTCAGAATTCCCAGTCTGCCTGGGAAAATATGGATGGTTAAAGTAAATGAATGGCACTCCCCTTTTCTTCTGTAACTATCACTGATGTTCCCTAAAGCAGAGGCTGAGCCCCCAGCTGCTTAGCAGCCAAAAAAGAAAATTGTGAAACTGGATGAATATGAAGTTAAGTCTGACTGGAAAATCAGGTGGAACATTTATTTTACTGGGAGAAAAAAATGAATTAATAAACCAAACATCTGCAAATACTGTACTGTACTCTGTTTCTGTATAACTCTGCTGATTCTATTTGTTTTAGTTAATCTCTCTGCTTTCTTGCAATCACAATCTCTGTCTCCCCTGCTGTTTCCTTTCAGACTAGTTGACTAGTCAGTTATATTAGAAATGTCCAACTGTAATGCAATCTGATTTGTTAACACTATCACTGCTTCTGTAATCGAAAAAAAACATATAATTTCATAATTTTTTATTTTCCTCACTAACCAGCATGCCATGTAAATAAGCATGCTTAGTTATGCATGCACAGTCTGTCACACAACCCATCTGAGTGAGTGGTGGATGGGGGGCTGGCGGTGAGAAGCTGCCTTTGTGTCATGGTACATACACATGCATACATCAGGCGATAAACAGCATGCTTTTTGCATGCAAGTATGCTAATATATGCATATGCACTGTACACTGATATGTACATTCTTCTCTCTCTCTCTCTCTCTCTCTCTCTCTCTCTCTCTCTCTTATCTATCTATCTATCTATATATATATATATATACACATATATATCACCAACTTTTGTCTCCCTGTATGGCATCCTTTCATTGCTGATATCTGGCTCTCTGATTGTCAGACAAGCCCTCAAAGCACATGGCGTATTAAATTAAACACACGTAGGATATTCATCAAAGACGTCCTGGTAAAAATAGAAATGCTAACACTCCAAAACTCTTCCTCTTAGACTGTCAAACTAAGTGCAAAACATGAGTGCAATTGGGTCACTTTCAGCGTGTGTGTGCCTGTGTCTGCATGTGTACGTGTGTTGATGGGGGTTATTTCATCTGCATTGCATCATCATGGGGTAATAATTTAGATTTTTTTTTTTTTTTCAATTTTCCTTTTGAAATGAGCCGAACTGTGAATGTTTTATAAATGGGGTCTCGTACACTGTGCTGGGAGCCTGTGGAATTGTGTGTGTGTATCTGGGGGTGTGTAGGGGTCCTAGAGGTTCTTGTGGTTTCTATTCTGTAGTCTATAGGGTCTAAAGTTAGTTTTCAATAGCTTAATTTCACCAAAGGAGCTGTAGTTGTCCTAAAAATTACCGAGACATGTATAATAAATTATATTCCTACACCTACCTATGTGTCACCGTAGCAACAGTATATGCTGGACTAACCTGACCAAACCCAGGTTGAAGTACTTCTATATAGTAAAATATATTTTGAGAAAGTAGCAAATTTGTTGTTGTTGATGAGTTTAAAATGTGTAGAACTATTGTCAGGTTTCATGTGATAGAAACATAGCAACAGAAAAACAATTAAATACTGGAATTCATTTTTCTCTTTTTTTCCAGTTTTCAGGATACTCACGTCCATGAACTCCACATTAGCCTTCGGTCCCGTGGCCTCATTAAGGATTTTAATGGCTACAGGAATCTTCACCGTTTCTCCCTCTGGGACCCAAATACCCTAAAAGAAACACACACACAAACAAATGATGAGTCATTATACTGATTGGAAAGTCACAAAACTCCCACTCACCAACATTTTTATAAAAGAAATATGTTAAAGATTTGAAAAGGAGGAATTTCAGTTAATAAATTGAAGATATTTCACTCTGAATTCTACTTTGTCAGCTTTCTTAATAATGCTCTTCCATATTCTCACAGGCAGTATGGTAGTGTTCTGCATGCTTGATTAAAGGTTATTTTGTCCTTCAAAAAAACTTGGGCAAAACTATTTAATCATTTTGAAGTATCTAATTTCAGGTGGAATTAAAGTGATTTAGCAGCTGCCAAAGTGGTCAAAGCATTTAAAAGAAGATGGAAATGAAGTGCCTCTCAACTTTTTCCAAATGTGTCCCACCTTTGTTCTGTGTTGCATGTAACTACATATGGCCAATGGCAGCAAGCCCAACGCATCTACTGAAATTTCAATGTGATGCCTCTGTTTGAGACACAGACATTCTACCTGCACTTGTGTAGATGGTTATTAATCAGCAGAATAGTTTGTTCACATCAACCACATTCAGGTTTTGCAATATTGTACATTTATTTCATTTTATATTATTTGTATATAATTATACATTTTAGTGAAAAGAGAGGTAAGCCCCAAAGCAAAACACTCAACATTAGCTATGACGTCTGAGTTGTGTGTTGTGTGAAATAATAAAATCATGCAATCCAGCTGCTGAATTTATTCTGCTGACTGACTGATCTCAGCAGCAACCAACTGTTCCTGAGCCCCCAGAGGATCCAGTAGAGGAGTCATCTTGGCCACCAAGGAAAAACATCTGGGTCCTAGGGCTCAACCCATGTGACTCTAAAAGGACTATATATTCTTACATGCCTAGAGGTTCCTGGAGATTCCCTAGGGAAATGTGCAAGATGTTGCTTTGAAAAAGGACATCTGGGCTCCTGCTACCATACCTCTGACCCAGAAATGTGCTATAATGTGAATGGATCTACAAAATGACAAATGATGATTTCAGTATAGAGAGAAAGTCTGTTCTTTCTAATTCCAGCTGTGTCTTTCTCTACCTCTCCCCAACCAATCATCACACTGGTGGTGACCTCAGCTACCTCTTATTTCACTGTAACCTCAGGGGTCTAAGCTTCTGCTATTACTTATTCTTTTCATCCCCCGCCTCCAGCCTTCCATTTCATTTCCTGTCATTAATGATCCTGCAATCTGTCTCTCTTGTCTCTTTTTTGCAAGATCTCACATCATGATCTCAAATTTAGGAATATAATAATTTATTTGGCCAAGTACTAACTGAAACACATGCAAAACGTCACTATAATTTGATTTTTTGTGTGTGTTTTACCTTGTAAACAGTCCCGAAGGCCCCAGAGCCGAGGATCTTGACCCTTTTGAGTTCTGTTTCTTTCAGGATTCGAAGCTGGGCCTGGTTGGGTGCTGTTCCGCTGGGTGTTAAAGGCTCCACCAGCTAAAAACACATCCAGTGACAAAAACATCATTCAATCAGTGGGTACTGTAAGCCATGACCTTTACACCCTCTCCTGTATACACAGTCAGCATAAACCTTACCACCAAGTCCTGATTCATCATGGGAACATACTAAGAAATCAATGAAATGTCTGATATCACTCATAGTGTCAACAATTATATGCCATTTAACTTTAGGAGAATCATGGGGACACAAAACACTTTCATATTCAAGTGTATACACATGCCCAGCTTACACTAATAACCCCCCTTCCAGAAGATATATATACATAACACACCTTAGGTAAGTGAAAAAGTAAATTTTACGTCGACGATTGCTTATATTCACTACTTACAAGACTGTTCCTTCACTCCATGGCAAAAAAAAGGCTGTTTCTAAAAATGATGACCTAATTTCCAGGAAGTCATGCTGTGAAACTAAGCTTTTATCATAATTGATCAACAATTGCCATGGAGTTACTTGAAATTAGTTTTTAAATAACAATGATTTCTTGAAATTTGAATGCAATATTTACTGCATTTAATTAAAGTTGCAATTACTGTTAATCTTATCATGCATTTTGCTTCAGAGTACCTCTAGACTTAATTAGTAACTGCCCAGTACTTTAGCTTACAGAGGGGTTACAATGACATTTTTCAAACAAGACAAATCCAAACCCTGGAGTGTCATTACCATTTCAGTATCGAGTGAGAATTGTAATACATGAACAGAAGAGGGAGATGGAGATAGTTGGATGAAGAGCGAAAGAAAGAGGGCGGGGGGGGGGGGGATAATTGTGGAGCCTGAAAAGGAGTTGACACTTTTGTTGTCTCATTACTGCTCAAGTGGAGGAACGAACAGATTTAATAGTGAGAGAGGGAGAAACATTATAAGAAGGGAGGGATGTAAGATGTGGAGTTGAAGAGGAGCTGTGGATGAAACAACAACAAGACAGCGATGGAGAAGCGAGCAGCTGAATTAGTCAGAGGATGCAAAAGCATAAGAGAGGGAGCAATATAAGGAGAATTAAGAAAAGAGTAGAAGATTGTGGGGTGGGGGGTGGGGGAAAGAGTGTAAATCAGCCTGGCTGTGGTCGGTAGCTTCTGTCCCTCTGGCTCATGGTTACCATTTGATTAAAAACAAAAATAGCCATTCTTCATTTAAATGGAATAACAAATCAGCTTCTGCAGGGTGGAAACAAGAAGGGCGGGGGCCACACACACAGAAACAAACACACACACGCACAAGACAATACAGATGTCTTAAAAGCGAACCATCCATTAGGACTGAATGATTAATTGAATTCAAACCGACATCACAATGTGATAGAATGCAATTTTCGAACAACAAAAGCAGTGAAAAAAAAACCCAAACTATTTATACTATTTACTATATATATATATGTATATATATATATATATATATATAAACATATAGTTTGTTTTTTAAATGCTACACAATTTAAACAACCAGAGGGTCGGAAACACCTGGCTTAATGTGCACACAAACTGCACTCCACATGATATACACTAGTGAAAGAAGATGAAAAAAACTATTTGTAACCACACACACAAGCTATAATTCCAGCAGTGTGAAACCGTCTTTACCATGTGAAAATGACCTGGTGACTATAGTTTTAACAAAGGAACAGTATCGGCATCAGTTGGCTAAACACACTTTGGGTTTAGACAAGATTAAGTTATGTCATGATCATTATTATATGTTTAAAGGTTTTTACAATTCAACAAACACACGCGCGCGCACACACACACACACTCACACACACACACACACACACACACACACACACACACACACACACACACACACACACACAAACACTACTGGATGCTATTCTACTGTGGAGGGAGCTGTCCAGCATTAGTGGTTCTGAAGACACTCTGGAGCTGTCCACCTTCCCCACTCTACAAGCTGGTGCTGAAACCCAACCAAATAATGTGCAGTCACACAAACTATCATACTTGCTGTTTAAATTTTACTATGCTAAAAGCTGAGACACATTTCATACCAGCTGACGACAGAATGATGAGAATAGTGCAATTTCATAAATTAATCATAATGTAGTGAAACGTAAAATCCTATACAACAGCAGTATTGCGTGTACGTACAAGTGGGATATCACTTCAGCAATAGAGGGCTGTCAATTTTCACTCAGCTCCTCAGATTGCCTTGTGAAAAAGTTGTTTTTCATATTTATTTAATACTTCATTTGGAATATAATTGCACTTTACATATAACATTTATGACAACATTTACCATTGACATGTATATTATTATTTTATCAGAATGTCCGTAGGTGTCTTCCTGGTGCAGAGTAGTTTTGAAAGTATTCTTTATTAGCTATATAATGTGATACAAGCATACCTCTGTAATAAACTGAACATGTGTTTGGCCAGGATTGTGTGTGTGTATGAAAGCAAGACATTTATAAGTAATCCACAGTTACAGTATGAGTGTCGGCCACATATACTGTAGTTTGAAGTATAATAATAAACCATGGCAGTGCTATTTTGTCATTATAGAAGCTCTTCAGAAATGATACTTCACTGATACTTATGTGATCTGAAGAGAGAGAAAGCAGTGAAACAAGACCTGATTCTCACTATAGGAGTGCATTAGATGATATACTCTTCTTGTTTTAACACAAACGAAGGGTGCTTTCTCCTCTTCTAATGACAATGTCCCTCACCTCTTCCTAACAGAAGTGTCTTCTCCAGTATACTATGGCAAAGTCAACACCTGAGCCTCTGTTTCTGACACTTTCTCCACCTCCGCACTCACCATCTGGAGACATGAAGCCTCATTCTCCTTTCCCTCTCTTTCTATTAGTCTGTACAGTATGTGCTACACTACATACACATACAGACTTTTCACTTGCACTCACACGCACACAACAATGAATCAAACTGATCTAGACAAAGTCCTCAGGCATTTCCTATGTTTTGATCTTGTTTTTTTTGTTAACCAACAATTAACCAAAGATATTCATCCTAAAGATTGTCAATTATGTGCAGAATCTGTTGAAGATAGTTCCGTTACTCTTTGGCACTTACCAATTTCCTTTACATTTTTTACCTCTTACATTAAATTCTGCAAACCCTAAGTTATGGCAAAATGATACAACATTAAAGGGGTATACTGTATGGATTGCAGCTAGCTTTCTAAAGACCTAGCTGCATTAGGTTAAAGTTGCACTTACTCAAGAAAAAAAGCCAAGAGCAATGCAAATGTCACCAATGTCCTCTGATTCTCAGTCATGCACAGTCTTCTGACAACATTATCTTCCAGTGCTACAGGCAGCAATTTCTCCCTTCTTGTGAAATGTTTTTCATCTACTGCCCTGCTCACCTCTGTCTCCAGGAAGCGACGGAGGGCTCTCTTCTTCTTAATGTTCTTCCGGCGCACAGACACTGCTACGCTCAGCACCATGATCACCACCATGAAGAGGCCACCGATCACCCCCGCTGCGATCAGAGGGGTTCTGAAGACAAGAAAGTGGAGGGGGAGAAGAAGGAGCAAAATAAGTAAATGATGAAGAGAGAAGAGGAAGCACGCATTGAGAAACCATAGAAAATTATCACCGGGAGGCCAGGGATGATGGCAGCAGGGGGAGGGGGTGGGGTGGACAGGTTGAATGAGTTGAGAAGGAGAAAGAGATGATGAGGACAAAAAGGCTGAATGTTTATACAGCTATGTGAACACAAAATAAGCATGTAAATAAACAAACACACACAAAACATGTCTTCAAAGTATATGCTTATGAGGGCGATCTGTAAAAAACCCTTTCACCTTCAGTTTTTTTCAGTATTTCCACTAAGTTTCCTCTGGTAACAAATATCTCTTCATGCCCTCTCATTAAAATCGAGGCTGAGATCAAAAACATGGAAATAACCATCAAAGTGAATTCTCAGCACCACACCGACGCTGTCATTTGAAATCAAGCCTCTCAATAATTTTCCTGATATACTCCCCAAACTGTCTACAGAGTTGATGCAGAAATGAGCGAGAAAAGTTTTCCAGTATACCACCTCATCCCTCCTTTTTTTTGCAGTAATGGAAGAACTTAATTTGGTCAAGGCATACTGAGACTCTGCCTTAAATCAGTGGAAAAGGGCAGTTATTCAGGAGTGTATATCACAGTCTGCAAGGATACAACCCATAAAATGTTATCACAGGCAGCCGGCTTCATGGGAAGTGAAGAACTCTGTATCTCCCCCACATCTCTCTCTTTAGCTTGCACAGGGAGAAAATCACTATTTTGGGAAATGGTAAAGAGTTGGTAAGAACTAGAGCCTGAACAACAAATCTGCCAGGTGGATATATTGGCCAATAGCTTACTAAAGATATGTTGGTACTGATAATTGATATGAACATTAAAATTCTTAATATTTGTTTAAAATAATTTAGATCCCGTGTCACTATTACATAAACTGTCCGGCAGAGAGTACTGAAACGTCATTTGTACAACTGTAAAATGTTTAGCTCGATAAATGTCATTGTCACACTTGTTGGAAAAGAATAGTTCAAAATACACTTTTTAACTTTCGTACTGAGAGTTAGATGATAAGAAAAAAGCTACAAATAGCATATATCATCCATATATCAGTCAGAAAGAAAGGCCATCGAAGATTCTATGCATGACCAAATGTCATTTTAGCACAGAGACCCGGTGTAGATGTCTAATTCAATCTGCACGCTTCACGTACATGCTCTTTCCAAGTGACATTAACAGATGCCCTGAGTGATCAGATAGAACCCAGCTATACTATAAATAAACTGAGGACATACAGTTCTAAAGATCACCCAGCAAGCCACCTTTGTACTTGGTCAGGGATGCATTTGACCAGATCAAATGCAAATTTTCCTCACCATTACAAGGATCAGAATCTAAAAATGCATGTAAAATCCAGGGAACACCGAGAGAAAAGACAGCTCTGATAATTTTGAATTAAATGGGAAAGATACTGCCAAATGGGAACATGTTAAATGAGGTATTACTTGTCAGTTTCATCAGACTAAATATTACATAAGTGACAGGAAGTGATTAATCCAGCTTAATCAGATATGCACACAATCCCTGCACAAGATGTATATTAATGCCAGGTGGAACGATGGCCTTTAAAGGCTTAGTGTAATCATGTATTCCTGATAAGCCACTTCCAGCCATTCTCAAAAGCCAATACCTCCAACAGGTAACAGATTTACAAGATTTGTGACTCTTCGGAGCAGGCAGCTAAGCCTGGGGTTAGCTGTATCCTAGCCACAGCTACTGTATCAGAGATCTGATAAGGGCTGATCTGTGCACCGGGTCAGCTGATAGCTACGTTTCCCCATCGGCTGCACTTCCCCTTCATGTTGTTGGCAGAAACCCAAAGACTGTTTCTGGAGAAAAGGTTTAGATTTTGAGCAGTTCTCTAAAGGGACTCATCTTTTTCTCCTTAGGCATCTACTGGCCTCAGTAAAAGCTTCAGGACACTGAATACTGATCAGTAAATAATTACTAAATGTTTATCTGTTTGTCAATGTATCAAACTGTGTGGGTCTTTCTTTTGAACAGCCACAATAGCAGCCTCCTGCTACGCTGCCAGCTAGTCTTAATGTGTTTCCATTTTTTCAGTTTGATGAGTTTAAAGTGACACCATTTCACTGTCCTGTCCTGTCCTGTCCTGTCCAGCATTGTTCCTGCAGATCTTCAGATCCACCAGTAAGTTCTGTTGTCTTGGTTGCTCATTCTGCCTTTCAGCAATTTCCAGCACCACTTTATACCAAACCGTTACTCGCATGAAATCCATTTGCTGTAAACTGTTAGCGGCATTTTGTCCCAGACCCCCCCCACCCCCCAAGCCTCAGAATGAAAGCTAAAGCGCTATCAATTTATCAAAAACCAGGCAAATTGCTTGTGCACATAATACATACGCACACACAAGCATGCATGCACAGAGAGGCATTAAGGACACTCAGGAATTTTGGGCCTTACAGCTAGCCATTAATCAGAGAGTTTGCTTACTCTGTGTGTGTGTGTGTGTGTGTGTGTGCGTGCGTGTGTTCACATATTATGTGTGTGTTTATATGCTAGAGTATGGAGGCAATCCACAGAAAATAATTTTGTACCTGTCCATCCAGCCAATGCAGTCCTGCAGTCTTGGTCCAATGCACCTAAGTAAACAAATACAAGAGAAGGAAACGTTAAAACAACCATATTCACATTTGCCATATACCTGAGAATGATATATATATATCATTCTCAAAACCTAATGACCTACCTTATGCTTTGGTCATCCTATTTACATAAAATTAGGATGTGAAATTAGAGTGTTAATGGGTGGTTCTTCTCTACACTACACCCACACATATATAATATATTATTATATATATAAGCAGGAATATTGTATTATAGCACATATCTGTGGCAGCCTTCAATCATTAGTGATATAATATTATATAATAGGATTACCATTTATCTACCATTTATTATGTACTATTAATTAACATTTGTTTACTTACACATATTACGGCTATAAATTAGCCATTTTTAAGTTCACAAAAACGTAGGTAAACATAATTTGGAATGTATTGGAATGTTTTCTTTTTCAGTAGCAATGCACAGGATTTGTTTTGATTGGGAAGGTTTGATTTCATGTAGTGAAGGTTCTATAGCTGACTGTCTAGTGACATGAAAAGGTAATCTGTCCATTAAAGCAACTGCATTCATGTTACTTTGAGGTGCTTTTAGTAAATGGTTAATCAGAGTACAGTCCACCTGAATGGAACTGCAGTACTTTGTGTCAGTCAATTTATTGATTTGTCAAAGTAAGTTGTTTGATTCATGTATGGACTTTTTTGTGCTTGTCATATCCCCGATTCTTCAAGCTAACATAATCCAAAATCTATGGATTACTCTTATCTATCCATAACACCCCTTATTGATGTTGATGTCTATTAGAACATACACTGTCTGTGTGTAGGTATGAGAAATGCTATTTCACAACATCTCCTCAACTTTTTTCATACCTCAAACACTCGAAGTAGTGCAAAGCACTGGGATTTCACTATTATCTTTCTTTCTGTCTCCTTGCACTATCTCTTTCAATTCAATGTCTGACAGACTTAATAGATCCAAAATTCGATAACTCTTTTGAATATTTAAAAGTATCCCTGTCTCTGTCTCTTTCCCTCAATGTCTATCTCTCTCCCTTTCCTCTCCCTCCCACAGCTTGTTTTTTGAGAGGCGTATCTGCTTATGAAGCTATACCTGTGACAAAGTGTCAGCCTGGTGTTTTCCATTTACAACTACATTGTTATGCTCGAGCGAGCTGGAGGCTGTCACTCAGGAGAGGAGAAATAACACAAAGGAAGTGACATAAACTCCCTGTGGAGTTAAATACAAAATGATGTCTTTCCATCCCTTGTTGAATATTACATTGAGCGATCAGTGGCTAGTGAGCAATGGAGAGTGGCAAGGTACTTCACCGACTCCTCTCACTTTCATTCTTCCTCTCTTCTTTCTCATTTTCTGCTTCACCTCTCAATTTATCTCTATTTTCTTGCAAGATGTTGGACTATAATGTTATGTTAGCAGGACATAGTGACAGGGAATAGTTGTGCACTTTTAAGCCACTATTCTATGAAAAGCCAAATGAAATTACAATGAAAGAATGAAAAGATTTAGTAAGAATTTTTTGTAAGTACCAAGTCACTCCGGAAAGTTAACTCACAATAGCCAACCAAGCAAGCGCAATAACTTTACACACTTCAACAGACATATTTGTACCGTCAACTTCTTTCTTGCTACTCACTTGTGGAACACCAGCATCAAAGTTGTCAAAGTGAAATCCTTCACAAAATGTACTTGACTTTACCACCAATGGTGGTAATGCCATTACAATAAATACATTTTGGTCAGTTTACTATAAATGATCTATGTGTCACCCAATGATTACTCACCATCCTCTCTAATCTAACATAACAATTGGTAGAAAACATCCCATGTATTTAGATCTTATCAGATAAATGATGATTACTGTTTGGTTTCATTCCTATTTCATAGATTGAAGGAACTGAAGGAATGACAGAAATGTTGTACTTTGTCTAACTTCACACCTCTGACTAGTCCTGACAGTACTTACCCCTGGGTGCAGTTGGCATGGCAGGGATGGCATTCATTGTTGGCCTCTGCGTACTTGAAGATGAAGCTATTGGCACCTTGCAGGCCATCAGGACACTTTTCTACACAATTAGGACCATCTTTGAAATGGACGCATTTCACACAATGTTCAGGGCCCTAAGGGATGTGAAAAAAAAACAACAAAACACATTGTTTCTTCATATGCACATTTTCATTTTGAAAACATACAGTAGTAGAAAAAAAATATATAGTAGTCTTATGTATAACCATTGGGAACTAGTGGCATGAGTCATTTCTGATTAAGCCTGTTCTATATAAGTTTGGACATCATATTACAGAGCAATTCCAGCATTAATGATGAAGGAAGATTACAGTGGAAGAGTTTTTAAGTAGCTTTGCAGTTAGTGTGAAGTATCATGATAACTCTTAGAATTCCCTGCAAACTGTTTCATGACTGGTGGGTTTGGAGAAATAAAACATGTATTTTTGTTACATCATCAGTTATCAATGGTGAGTTCAGCTTTCTCTCACAGATGCTTATGTGACAGTTTTAACTCACAAGTTTTGATTCCAAACTTCCTGTGTTTAGAGAGGATGTTGTACAAAGCTAAACCTGACATCATGAAGTCAGGCATAAAGGACAAATCTGTGGTGTCACAAATTTAGGGGATGAGATATCAGCTGTAGCCTCAGTTTGTAATGTAGACTGATTGATGGGTATATTTCTACATCAATAACTTGCCAAGTGCAGGTTTCTTAGCAGCTTTATGGATTAAATTGTTTTTCTTGCATCTGTGTAGCAATGAAAGCTTGAGAGCGAAAGAGAGGTATCGGGGAGCAAAAGAGGAAAGGAGAGATTAAAAAAGGAAGTAATGTAGAGTAATAAGGGAGAGTGGAGGAGGGAGAGAGAGAGAGAGAAAGAGAGAGAGAGAGAGAGAGAGAGAGAGAGAGAGAGAGAGAGAGAGAGTGGACATGGATGCAGAATAACACAGCAAAGGGCAGAGGCAGTGAGAGCAAGCAAGATATAGTGTGAATAAGAGAGAGGAAGAAGGACGGAGAGAGTGAGAGAGCAGACGAGACGCATAAAGCAGTGTGAGTGGAGCAGGCAGATAATAACCATCGCTCACAGCACACACAATGACCATAACAATCCGCCTAGAACAGGATTTATGGAGCTAATATAGGCGAGGGAGGATGTAGGGGAGGAGAGGAAGAGAGGCGAAGAGCTCACCCAGACAGGGCTCGTATCATCAACAGGCCTAAAGAACATCTCATTGACAAACAACACAAGTCTAAAGAACACCTCCTTGACAAAAAAACACACATATAAACAGAGAGTGGAAATCAAATCAACAACCATTCTTTTAAGTCACATGTCGACTTACATGGATGTCCACACACCCACAATAATTAACACATTAACAGATATAGTATAGTATACACACGCACTGTTCTCAATAAACAAGGGGCCACCAAGGTAAAAAGATGATATCAAAGGCAACTGTACTTTGGCGAGTGGAGGCGTGAGTGCTTGTTAAGGCATAACCTGAAGTAGGGTCTGTGCATGGTCTTGCATGCATGTATGTCTGTGTGTATGAGTGCGCATACGCTAATGCCTCTGCATGTGTTCTTTGTAGCTTCCGTGTGTGTGTGAACATACATTCGCCCTGGTATAATTATGCAAACTGAAAGTCTTGCTGCTCTCGCTGGCTTTAACATTCAAAACCTGGCACTTTGAGTGTCTTCCCACCCGTGGCTATTGGTGCGTGCGTGTTTGTGTGTGTGTGTTTGTATGAGCGTATCCAATAATCCCATCACATCAGTGAGCAAAAATTATGTGACAGAGCAAACAAATAGTGTTTGGTCCAGCAGGGTATTGGGACATCCAAAAAATGACAGGGATGCACAGTGTCGCGACTAAAGTACCCTGCTGTAAATTTAAATTGGTCTGCTCATGCACTTGCGTGCTCGCTTGACACTTAAGTTTGAGTGTAATGTTGTTGGAGTGTGTGTGTCAATGAATATTTATATCTCTCGCTCTTCCCTTTTATTCACAAAACCACACAAGTATCTCAGGATGATTGGGAATTAATCTTTACAGTGTCAAAGCTTATAGTCAAGACTTTTAACAGGTAGCCACATAAAAAGCTTAATCAGGTACATCAGGAAGGATTTACAATTTATTTTACTATGATATAATGTATAGACCAAGTCATTATGGTCTGCTATATATCTACTAGAGTCCTTAAATATACTACCACACTGGGAGTCTTAGAAAACGATCACACCACAAAATAATTTGAAGCATTAATGATGAGGGGCGAGGAGGTAAGAAAGAAACAGTGGGACAAATGGGAAAGAGATGGATGTGGTAGCTCCCATGAATATGACTATCCAATTTAATTCAGTGTCATAAAGAATATATAGCCACTCCAGCAGAGTCAGATGTAATTTATTTAGATATCATATGTTGTACTATGAAAGTGACCTGTTTGTTCCTCAGAGTTATGTGTCAATCCCATACATGAAACAAGTGGATAGTTCTATACAATTTACAGTGCAACAATCTTGTAACTTGTTTCAAACATAAAGGGAAAAAAATATTTGAGAAGACAGAAAAAAGTAACAAAGACAATATTGAAAGATAGATTTTTTTTAGATCCTCAAAACTTTTAGTTATTAGAATTATCCTTCTCAAGAACATATTGACAAGTCATTAAAAAAACTTTAAATTTATAAGAAAGCGTGTAAAGTAAAGCATGCTAATACAGGATGAGGAAATAGATTTGGAACCTTTAACAGGGGGTGGGATTTTTTATTCATTTATGGACTGCCTTCAAAACAAATACTATGTATAATTCAACATATATATGTCCAGTTAAAATAACACAGGCTGCCATGTTTGTAACTTAAAATTATAAAATTAGTGATATATATCACAAAAAAAAATCACATTTTGCAGTGACGTGTTATAACCAAATCTTGTCTGTTGCAGAAAATTAAGGTATTCAATAGGATAATTCAGTTGAGCTGAGCTGAGCTGAAGTGCCTGTTGTGAGTTGTAAGCTTGCACCAATCTTTCAGTAATACACAGTAATAGATGTGCTTACTAGAGATAAACCAAGTGTGTTTGTATCACTGATCAACAACAGCATCTCTAGTTCTTTTATTATCACCTATACTGTCCATAATATAGCCTGTATTCATGGCTACTGTCATATCTGCAATCTCTCTCCGCAGAGGGCATTGGGCCTATCAAATCACTGTGTGAAAGCTATAATGTAATTGCTATGGGCTCTGTGGCTGTAACATGATTGCTGTAATCCATTTGTTTGCCTGTGCTGCACATGTGACATCTACTTGAGGTCCAACAGGTTACCTTGGAACATTTCCACTATAACAGCTTGACAAGTAACACACACACACACACACACACACAAACACACACACACACATACACACACACTCACAGGCTCGAAAATGTTCAGTGTATGGAAATTACAGGGTGCCAAAAAAGGTAGTGACACGTTTGCTGAAAAGTCATGTATAAAGTCATACGTATGAATTTTATCTTTCTATATAAATCTCAATACTTTTCAAGTAATAAAGAATTATCAATATGTACCAATAATATATCTAATGAACTAGCTGAGACATGTAAATATTTACACAGCTAATGAAAGTCATTACAGATTACTAATCTGTCATGTGCCAAGTGCCTGCTTTTTTCAGGTTTCTCACCTCTCTCTTTTTTTTTTAAATAAAACTGCTAAAAGTAAGCTACGGCTATACTGTGTTATTCTCTTCATAGCACTCACCTTCACATCACCTATCTAAGAAAACCAAGGGCAGGGCTGTGGTATCAAGTGGACTGCCAATACAATCAAACCAGTGCATTAACAATAACCATAGATGTGCTAACTTTGGCCTTCATTTCCTATGCTTACACACATATACATAGATAAGTCTGCAAATTTAGTGGAATCGCCTACTGGACAACTTGCACTAAAGAAAAACAAATCAAATGGCAATGATCTGTTGAATTCTTGCTTAATACTAACTAACTACTACTAGATATACACACACACACACACACACACACACACACACACAAAACACACTCCAGCATTTCAACAAGTTCCACCCTCCTAAACTATATTGGGCAAACTATCTGACAGGGTGTGATGGGAAACAAAAGACAGCACACGTTCCCTCTGGCTTGCATCTGTCGCAAATCATCCCCTTCTATCAAACAGCAAGATACGATTTTAAGAGAAAGCGCAGGGTCAGAAGCCTCATGTGGCTGTGGGTGTAGGGTGCAAAAGAGGCAGACGGAAATGAAGGTCACTGATTTTTTTTTACTCTGGCATTTTCTAATGTACAGCTGCGACTAAAAAAATCTTTCAAAAAGCTTCTAGACTTTTCTAAGACTGTTTGCAATGCAAAAGGTTTGTTAAAAGTACAAATACCTTTTTAGAAAAAAAAAATATAGCAATTACTTTTTCTTCTTAAAAGGAAGAAAAAAGAGTCGCTGTCTGTTTTTACATATATTTTTGATGGTTAACATGATATAAAGAATCCTATACACATGAGCACACATGTACTGAATACAAATTCTCACAAAACAATGCTGAGCTCAGCTAGAACAATCACTTTTATGAGTAAGGACATGAGACATAATCGATAGAACAGCTAAAAGGCACACTTCGACTGCTAATACAATAATTAATCATAGTCTAACATAACCACAGGGAACGTCTACAGCTCCAAGTCATTTGGTTTGTGTTGAGTGAAGCAATGCCATGGCCTTGAATACCTTTCTTTGTGGTGCCCAGCACAAAAAAAAACATCAACTGATGGCGGAATAATCTTTTGTTGGTTTTAGTCTTTCAATGGGATTTGTTGTGATAAATACAGGATATCATCAGCACTATACTTTAGGTGCAATTTTATTGGTGGTATGTTTACTTTATCCAATCTTTTTGTCTTGTATTTTTTTGTTTCTCAGTGGTGTTAAAGGTTCACAACTGTTCAAGTATGTCTTAAATGCTCATACACTGGCCATTTTAAGATCACCACCTCACTTATGCATTAGGAAGGAACCTTTTAATGATGAGTATGAGCAGTAGAAGACATATGTGAGCGAAATGAATTCCTCAGTCTGCCTCACTACTGTTATCTATAGGAGCAAGCTTACCGGACCGTGGCAGGTCAAAGAGTCATCGTCCGCTCGCTCACACTGGCCATCACACTCCACACACACCGACCCGTTGGCATACTCTCGAATATCCCTGAGAGAGAAGGAGGAAAGGGATGGAGGGAAGGATTAAGATGGGAATGGAATAGAAAGGGACAGAGGGATGAGAGAGAGAGAGAAGAGGCAGAGCAAAATATTATTTGTGATATAAAATAATAACATGGCTTTGTGTCCTCAGCCACTATGGATGTTAAACGTTCACACAAGTTTACTTTGGACAGACACACAGTTCCTTAAATCTACATTGATCCTGTGATAGCCCTTTTAATAAGATGAGCCTAATTATTTAACTTAAACATGAAGGGAGCTAAAAGACAGCAACACGTTTTCAATCACCTATATTGAACTCATTATTCAATACATGTTCAGACGGTAAATAAAGCAGTGCTAAGTCTAGACATGTCTTTTTAAACAAAAGGATGTGGCTCGTAAAACCAAAGTGTGTCTGAAATGTTCCGTTTTCATTTTTGGTGTCAGGTTTAGTTGGTAGCTTAAGCTGATTTAAAAGAAGTTTGATTTCTGAGAACCCACAAATAATAAATAACACCTTGGTGCTTTTTACATAACTTATGTCTGTAGTGTTTCACGATGATAGTAATTATACAATTTTCACTATTTCCCAAAACACAAAATGTCAGATGTCAAATGCTTCTTAACCGTCACCATTACTGTAAGAAACAACCAGCCGCAAAATTATAATTTATTTCTTCTATTATGTCTTTTGAGAAAAAAAACCTAAATAAAAGTATTATTATTTTAAGAAAAAAAATAAATAAAAAAAGCCCCTCATAGTGTGTGTACTTAAAAAAAGAAGAGAGAGAAAGAGAGAAAATAAACTCAACATCTGTTAAAACTGCAGAGGCAGGATTAGGTGCTTTTGACTGGGGATTACCCAGGACCATAATATATTGGTATTTTTTTTTTTTAGAAAGCACTAATTAAAACAGACAAAACAACAGATAATTATATGAAGTCATAAAGACCTAATTGATTGACAAAGCTACACGTTTTTTAAATTATAGAATAAAGCACCTGTGAGATATGACAAAGCATACCTCTGGGGTCTGCAGGTACCCCAGTCTTTAGGATCTGTCTTTCTAGGGCAACACAATTTTTTTCCCGTTGGAAACTTCCAGTTCTCTGAATGTGTCATGTGACTGACCAGAAACAGAATCTAATGCAGCACTGACTCTCAACTTAGCATACCATAATGTCTCAAACAACAATTACTTCATCATCACATCACATTGTGGCTTCATGTTTTCTATCATGGACTTTAAAATCAGTCAAAGTACATTTTCCTCATAGATAAGTCTGCAAATTTAGTGGAATTGCCTACTGGACAACTTGCACTAAAGAAAAACAAATCAAATGGCAATGATCTGTTGAATTATTGCTTAATACTAACTAACTACTACTAGATACACACACACACACACACACACACACACACACACACACACACACACACACACACACACACACACACACAAACACACACACATCCTGTTACACCCACAAGCATAATATTACTGATACCATCACGCAAGAGGTCGGCGCAGTTGAAAGGTGCAGTACCTATGAGGGTTGCAACGTTTTCAAAAATCAATTAAATTAAGTGCCTTGTTATTCAATTTCTGCAATCCCCTTATAATAGCACCAGAGTGGCCTCGAAAAGTCATTAAATTTGACCACAGTGCGGCTGAGTTGGCACTTTGCCTTTGTCACTACGGGACAAGGAGAATGACTTTTGGGTACTTCTCTTTTGGTCAGTGAGGAAAAACAGAATGTTTAATCTCAGCAATAGAAGAAAAAAAATGTCGTTGGCCCGGTGGGATCTAAATCAAATTAGTATTAATTATGCTTCATCTGGCCTTCATAAAACCTTCCAGGAGGCAGGGGAGGTAAGGCTTTGTCTGGGTGTGTGTTGGTTGAAATAATAAAGGCTGCAGTGTAGCTGGAAGATATCACTGAAGCTTAAGACTTATAGGCTATTGCATGATGTTCTGCTGTTTTCAGCTTTTCTGTCTGTATTGGGACAAAGATACAGCAACACATTTGCAGTGCATAATAAACCTTTATATGGATTTGATGTAAAATGAACATTCATTTCAAATGGCTTTTAGACATAATCCCACCTCCAAACCTATGTGTTCACACAAACAAATAAACCTGCATGTTGAACAATAACATCCAAAGTGTTTGTAACAACCATTGACAAATCCACGGGGATGTAAGGCAATTCAGGCTAATCATTTTGCTGCTGTCTGACACATGTTTTGTAGAGAAATTTATTTTTGTTTTTCATGAACTACTGAGGCTAAATCCACATAAACTGAAAATCACTATTGTTTTTTAGATAAAAATATATTTTTTCTGGTTCAATACTTGTGGTTTAGCAAGCGGCGTATATATTAAAGTCCAAGTTTTTATCATGCACAACTGATATTAGTTAAGTCTTGCACACTGTCGAGCGATCCTTGTCAAGGTAGATTTGCTGTGCTTCCACTTCTAAACTACTCTACATCGGAGTGCTAGATCAAATGTCAACTTCAGGGTAACATAAAGATTTGATTACTTGATAAATACTGAGCAGACACCAAATAAAGGCACAAACAATAATGAAATATAAAATATTTAAAGCGTGAAATGTTACACACAATGTGGCAAGGCTCAGAGAGTAAAGGGTTGGGGGAGCATTCAGAGAAGTTCTGTATTTGGTAGACGGTGTGCTGGTTGTTCTGGTAACACTGACGGTGTGGGTGGTGCTGACGTGCAGGTGGACAGGTAGGCAGGGCGTGGCCCCGTGCGCAAGCAGTGACTGTGACACGCAGTGACACGCCTAGCCCCCCTGCCCTAACAGCACCTTCTGGTCCTCCTCATATCTGTCACGTATTTTTTGATCAAGTTGAGACTTGCTAAAAAGCAAGTCAAAAATTCTAAAATGTTATTAGTAAAACTCACCAGGGGTGCGGGTCTTGTTGTCACCTTCCATTGTGAGGTGGATCACATCAAGCTATACTTCCTTTTAAAGTCAAAGTACCCCTGTTGTTCAGAAACTCTGGAGGGGTGCCTTTTAAACCGAGTCACCACTACGTCTTAAATTGTTCTTTTCAGCCCCGGGCTCTTAAATATTATCCATAGTAAACTGAAAATTACTGGTGAGCTTAAAAGCTGTAACAAAGAGCCTTAGGGTTTTTAAGTTTTGATGAGCAGGTTGTGCAGCAGGTCTTCCAACAATACAGGATCACTTGAAAATGTTATCACTCCTATTCATAGCTGAATAGGATGAGTCGATACATGTTCATGTATTTGTCCTTGATTTGATCCCATTCTACTGCTTCTTCACTCTTCTGAAACCTATCCAGAACGCTCCAGCAGGGCTTCTGTCAAGTACTTAATAAAGGAATCTGTCTAATCTTCCCTGCACTGGTAACATCCAAGTTGTTGTACAATGTATGACGATGGGGATTTTTTGATTACATTATGAACCAAAGCTTCAGGTTTTCTGCCTGTTTGTCATTGGAGACCTAAGACCAATAAGTAGCAAGCATACTCCATCAGGACCCCTGTACTGTGGAACTGTCACAGTTTTGAATTTAAATGTACAATATACAAGGTACCATTGGAAAGCACTCTTTTTAGGTTTGAAAGAGCCACATTAAGTAAGTATACTATCATTTAATTTCAAGTGTTCAGCACTTTTTTTTTTAATAAAAGAAAAGCTAAAACAAGATTTGTAGAGTGATGTGCACCGTGATGTAATTTTATAGGAATTTTAGCCAGATTTAAACTGGTACCCTTTGCAGACAATGCACCGGGAGGAGTTCATTCACAGGTCTACCTGCCTTAGGCTACGATAACACTGCAAGCCTTACCTGTCAGCTCTTAGCTGCCCAGAGCAGATTTTTTTTCTTTGGCAGTTCACATGTTTTTAAATATCCAATTCCAGGGTGAACAGGCTACGGTCCTGAAGTGACCCCCATGACGAATGTCGATAGAGTGACTGAACTGATGAATTCTAATATGACTGTTCACACTGAGGTCACATTGCAAAACATCAGACCTGTATCTGATTTGGACCACATATATTGGAAATTCCCTTGAGATGAACCATCTTGTTTTCAGGGGGCCAAAAAAATACAAAAAAATTAATTGACAAAGATAACAGCGTACAATTAAACTAAATATGATGAAAACAAACTAAACATACAGAGACCCAACAAAAACAACAAAACAAAATAAACGGTAAATATCAAGACAAGATCAGACCATACTTGGATTGGATCATTCATCTGCAGTCTAGAGTGTTATTATTAATGAAAGTGGCTAAAATCAGAATTGAAAAGATCAGATTCCATGTGATTTGTGCTGTTCACACTGTTATGAAAGAAAATGTAGGCCACTTGTGCTTGCAGTGTGAACGTAGCCTCAGTGTTCTGAATATGATCAAAAGACACCAAAACCAAACCTTATTTTGACTGACAGTGGGTTTCCTGTAGTTGGAGAGTGCATGTTCGACTTTGTTCATGCAGCTAGAGTTCATTTGATTTTCTCTTTAGATTTTCTTTAACTGTTACTGTTGGATGAGATGAGGTATATGCAGTTAGCTCCAACCATGTCCGCCACTTGAAAAGACACTTGCTGGTTTCCATAGAGACTTGCCAGACACTTTCTATTGCTACAACTGTTCATCTCCAAGGTCAGTGATTGACCATAAATTGTGCTGCCGAGGGACAGGGAGGGAACATGATGTTCTTTCAAATAAAATTTCTCTAAATCAGGCAAAATTGCAGAATTGTTTGTTGTCATACGAAGAGCTGGAGCCACCTGTACACTAACCTTATTGTAGTTAAAGCGAATGCCTGTCTGATAACAGCTCTGAGAACCCATCCAAACATGAAGAATTTTGTTTTGAGGGCCTGTATACCCTTACCAATATGACAATATGTTGAACAAAATAGACTGAAGGTAATGTTTGGCAGGAATGCTTCAGCTAAAACACTTTTTTTTTAATATTATGTCACTGGTAATAAAAGTGTTATTTATCCATGTCCATTTGTTATCATATTGAGTGTTGCAGTTTTTCCATGTTGATGCTGCCTAACTTGTGACAACGAAACAAGAATGAATGTGGGCTGATTTTGTCCGCTGCATGAATCTTGCTCCACACAATTAATGAAAGCAGCACGAGCAGAATGATAAGTAGGAGCAAGATCAGTGGTTTCCTTGATTAGGACCTTCTGAATTGACATTTTGAAATGAATTACATTCCTGCCCAAAGAACATGGGGTATTTGGGGTGACAGGGACAAGGCAGGGAGTGTGTGGGTGGGAGTGTTGATGCCCTGCAATTTTTCTTTTGTGGCGATTTACTTGGCTGAAAGATAAAGTAGTGTCTTCAATTTTGTTACCCTCAAAAGAGACGTTGATCTTTTTCTTCAGTTTCTATTTTGCTTTAAATTAGCCATGCTTTTGGACAGCCTGATACAGCAAGTGCACTCATCAGAAAGAGAGGAAAGAGGTGGTATCTTGTCAAATATAGAAACTACACATTTTGTTATGAGGGAAGGAAATTATAAATCCCCTGTTTTTTTTTTTGTTTTTTGTTTTTTTTCTTTCAGGTGTGGTGGCTCATCGGTGCTGCACTGCCGGAAAGCTTCATTTCTTTACCAAAAATTGTATGTGTTACATGTATTAGACAGAACATTGCTTACACGAAGGAAATCTATTATCTTGCTCTGTTTGACTGAATGGAACAGAACCTTAATTAGTATCACTGGTGACACCTGTATTAACCTATTACTACTATTTCATGTCAAAATGGGTGCTGGAAAAAGGCCTATTCTCCATATGCTATCTCCCTCCATCAGTCAAGCAGCAAGAATGCTACCTAACCTCTGACCATACATCCATTTATCTAACTAGCACAATGTAATCCACCAGTCAGGATGACATAAGTGAATGTATTGATGTATCTGAGTGTATGTGTGCACGCTCATGCATAACTCACCCTTCATAAAGATTGCAGGTGTCCACACAGGTTCGTCCACGGCTGAAGTATCTGCAGGAGAGGCACTGGTCTGGGCCAGGACCCCAACACCCTGCGTCCGAACACAGCGGGTCACATACCATGTTCTCCTTGGCTGCTCAATACACACAGACACAAAAAGAAAGACAGTAGAAGAACACAGAATTACACACATGTAGAATTAAGTTGTGCTTTGATGACTCAATGCAGATGCAAAGAATGAACCCTAAATTAGCTCAAATTAACTGACGTATTATTAATGAAAAAACAGGCTAGATGTACTAAGACACATGCAATTTGTGAAGGTTCATTCCTACATCACATTTCTCCGCCTTCACAGAGCAGCTGTTCATTTGCAATGGTCTATAAAAGGTGTGTTTTTGTAGATACAACTTTCCTAATCAATGTAAGGAGTAATTACAGAGGAATAGGTGTGGGTCTCAAAGACGTGCTGAAGGATTACACTATTTCTATTCAGTGAGCAAGAAAATGTCAACAATATTCATTGAACCCAATGACATGAACTGAAAAACAGCCTGGTTCCTCTAATAAAATGATTCCATTCAATCCCGGCAACAGTTACACTTTTTAAAACATTAGATTCATTACCTTAGTTAAGTCAAAGACTGTGATGGCCATCCATTCTGCATGTATATACTATATGTTCTGTATTTATATAAGTAGTCTGTTTATTCATAGTGTGTGTGTGTGTGTGTGTGTGTGTGTGTGTGTGTGTGTGTGTGTTGTACAGTACTGTGTGGTAATGCTCACCATCGAGCTAGCAAAGGAGTGAGCTGTGCTGCTTCATTATAAAAATGCTGAGCCAACAGTGACGAAGCACTGGTGGGACCTTGAAGGCACCTGCAGATGCCATGCAGACTTGTTGATTTAGACTTACAGAAGAGAAGGCGAGAATTTCAGCCTGAAACTTTATTGTCTATATTCAGACCCTTTCATCTCCTCTCATAATTTTTGCTGTCAAAAGGATCAAACATGTCGATATTGAATATTAAAAATAAAGATTTTCTTTTGGCTTCAATCCAAAAATAGCAGAGTCTGGTTTCAACACACAAATCCATTGCTGCACATGAACAGTCCAAACAAGTATTGTTGGTTGTTCGGATAATCATGTAAAGCCAAAATGAAAGCCACCTTTGATTTACAAAGAGACAAGCGTGAAACGTGTCGTTTGGATTTACTTTGGATTGCATTCAGTCGTACAAAGAAAAACGCCCCCTTCCCCCAGACCATTCATAGCGAACGATCTGTATGCTGTGCTCTCTGTTTCTGCCTCACTGTTTCTCATATGGTACCAACAGACGCGGTCCATTACATTTACTCTGTTCCATTCTCTTCTTGTGCCTGTCTCTTATCGCTTTCTCTTTGTCCCCCTTCAGCACTCGCTTCTACAAAAGTTGCTACATCTGAGAGCAT
Organism: Dicentrarchus labrax; assembly: GCF_905237075.1. Taxonomy (NCBI): domain Eukaryota; kingdom Metazoa; phylum Chordata; class Actinopteri; family Moronidae; genus Dicentrarchus; species Dicentrarchus labrax. The sequence continues at coordinate 12,387,301 of NW_026136706.1, forward strand.
TATAGTGACAAAATGAGAGTGTTGAAGTAACACGGTGACAGCACTGCAGATACACTGGCAACTTTTATCACCCCATCTGCATCTGACGTGCTTTCCCCTTGTCTATCGATTTAAAACAGTCTTCTCTTCTCTTCTCTTCTCTTCTCCATTCCATATGAACATGGTTATAAAAAGAAGCACCTGCTGTTCACAGCAGAATTCACACAGAAGGATGCAGATACATGGAGAAAACAGAAATCAAGTGTTTCTTTTGAGGGCAGAGGATGAAAGCATTGCCTTTCACAAGAAACAAACCCACCTCTGTTGGGCATCCAGTGCCTTTAGGTAAACTGACCAGGCAGAGGGAAAGATGAGGAGAAGGAGGAATGATGGGTGTTGAGAAAAAGGAAATAAACACGGGAGGAGGAGAGGTTGGATGGATTTTTAACTATACAGCACTTGCAAGATCAAAAAGATACCAACTTCAGATGTTTCTGACATGGCTGGAAAACAAAAGCCCATGGGGCTCATGCTGACAGGTGCCTTTTTGAGTCCCATGGGAGGAGAACAAGCTATGATGATGAGTATGATAAAGGCTTGTAACTGGCATGAAATAAGGCAAGAAAGAAAGAAACAAAGAAAGAAAACAAAAGAAATAAGACAAAGAGAAAATAAGTCAAATCATCAAAAGAACAAATGAAAAACAAACAACAGGACAAAAATGAAATAAAAATAAGTGAACAAACAAACACCTGTCACAGAACTGGGATGTGATGCTGGTTAACAGATTAAAAGGGTTGTGGGGGGATATGTAGTTTGAACTCAACTGTTGCCTTCAGCTTCCTGCATCCCTTTCTTCTGTATCAAAGGAGGCATTGAAAGCAAAGCAGGGCAGCCATTGAGAAGCCTAAAGTGTGTAAGCAGGCAGCTGGGGAAATAACCTTGCCCCTGTGCAACATGGGACAACAAAATGGGTGTGCTAACTTTTTTTTCAAAACTTTTAATGTTAGGAATTAGGAGTAATTAGTTTGAAGAAAAGTCATAGAAATCATAGATATCCTAAAAAATGCAAAACATAATTTTTTCCTAGTACGGAGTCCTGGTTTTAAACTGCAATTAATTAAATCGCTGCATTACAAGAGCCCCCTGGCCACCACTGAGTGTTCATGTCATCACATCTTTTATTTTGAAACTAGACTACATTGGTTGCATCAGCTGGAGTCACGAATAACAGCAACAATTGTTCGAATCTACGAAGAACATTATTTAAGAATTACTGTATATAGGAATACTGATTGTAACTTAAAGCAGTCATTCTGGCTGATTAGATCTCTGCTCAGGTTGAAGGTACTAATATGAATGATAAAGGTGGAATTCCTCTTGCAATAAAATATGCAGCTAATGGGAGTGACAGGGAGATGACAATTAAGTACAGTCAGTACACACCCACCCATTCTTGAGAAGCGCTCTAAGCAGCCAAAACAATTAAAATCACCTGTGTGGGTTTACCGTGTGTGTGAAGTGCACGGTCTTTAAGACATTATTGAGAAAGCTATGGTTATGAAAGAGCCCTTTCTGGATAGAGTTTATTCTTCTAAGTGCATTGATGGGGCTAATAATGGTGCAATCTCTATCCCTTGACCTTTTGAAGAAGTGTGTGAAGAAAACAAGATACTTTTCTCTGTCATGTATTACCCCAAATTCTGCACTCTAAAAGTATTATTATAAAAAACTGACATTTTATTGCTAATGTGTCATAACTGAACAGTAAGTTTAAGGACCCTATTATAGGCTCTGGAATTTACTTTTGTCAAATAGTTGTCCTAGGTTCTAGTAGCTAAAAGCTTGTCTTTATCAGTTAATACTCGCTTTGATACAAAATGAGCACATTCTTCCTTTCTACAGATCTTTTCTGTTTGAACACAAACTAGAACCAGATGTTGACTCAATGGGACTTGTGTGCTATTGTTACAACCCATGATGCTTTAACTTTGACAACATTAATTGGAAAAAATGTTCAGTCAAAACTCGTAAGAGATAGTTAGTAATAGTGTTTACAACCAGACTTCTTCTGACTGTCAAATTATAGCTCAGTTAAAAGAAAGTGAGCAGTTTAAAGCACAGTGAAGAGATTTTTTTGAATTAATTTTCATTCAAAGCAAAACCTGATAGGCTTTGTTTTTTTTTGTTTTGTCTTCAATCTCAGTTTTGTTTAAAAAAAAATGGTGAGAAAGATTGTCTCGAGATATTGTGAACTATATCAAAACAGGAGTTGAGTGTATCAATACATCCCTAGTGTTTGTTTGTGTAGGTCATATAGGCATCATTATTAAATTGCTACTGCTTCATTACCAGTTAAACGCTCTTTGTTGTACATTTAAGCATAATTTGACAAAAAACAAACAAACCACAAATCGTGATTATATTTTTGTCGTGTCAGCTGGCAAACTTAGTTAGTACTTCAGCTTATAGGAAGTGCTACTGTAAGAACCAACACTACAAATGAATAAATGGGCACATAACTCCTTCTCCTCTGTCTTTGTTGCCCTGTAAGGGTGCGAGACTTCCCCTTTCCCAGTCCCTGCTAGGCTCAGTCAAGTGTAGACACACACACAAACCCCCCTATACACACACACACACACAAACACACACACACACACACACACACACACACACACACACACACTCCGATGCACACACGCAGAGCCATGTCAAGGAGAGCAGTGTGTGACTGTTGAGTCTCACCCAAAGTCTTCAAAGTCACAAGAGAGAGAGAGAGAAAGAGACAGAGAGAGAGAGAGAGAGAGAGAGAGAGGGAGAGAGAGAGAGTGTGTACGCCTGTGTGCCCAACACTAAGGAACTGCCCAGGGGAAAGGAGCGCATGAAGAGTGAAAGGGGGCCAACTCAATAATGCAAATACTGGCTCATTAATGAACATTATACATAAATGAATAATGTCTTAACACTTGTGGCAGTGATATAATAAAAAGTTCTCCCATTTTTAGAGACACAATTTTTGTCTCATCACTTCAGATATTTGCCTAAGTTAGTTTGGCCAAACCTTGCTTTCTCTGAATGGTTCTGTTGGTTAATTAGTCTAATAATGGGATTATTGTTTTTAGTTGTCCTTATATATTAGTGAGATAATAGCTTCCAGTCATACGCTAGGCAGATAATAATAGTGATGACAAGTTACTGTTTTTGTGTCCACGCACAGTGAAGTTAACTGCATATTAAAGTGCCTTAACAGACATGGTAGATATTCCTTTCCTTCAAAATACATCACAGTTCATAACAGTGAGCAGTACAAATAAATAACAGCCATTCAGGACATTCCACCAGGTAGTGGGGCTAAAGGTGGGGACACACATTACGATTGTTGAGATGATTATGGTCGTGATTTGGGACCCACAACTGTTCGCGGCCAAGTTGAGGCAAGTTTGTTCAATCGTTCTAGTGCTGTTTAATAATTTCTAAAGTCTGCCAGCTGATGAAGTCTCCTACCATTTAGCTCACCGTGAACATCACATAACAGGAGAAATAATGATGAAAGGCATTAACGTTTTAACAGTTTTGGACACTGGGTTTAAGATTCAAAGAGACTAAGCTGGGATAGTGGTAAAATATGTGAGCAACACACATTTCAGCCAAAACTAGATACAAAACAAACTGGGCTGGTAAAAAGGATTAAGTGGCTCCATTCTGTTCTTTTTTTAGATCGACTACAGGTTAGTTTTTCCAATTGTACTTTAATTGGGAGTGATACTGTATTTCTTACGTACTCACTCTAAGTTGAAAAAAACTATGAGATTGATGCTTTTGTATGCCATGTGTATACCAACATCCAGATTTGTGAAAATACGCTATTTTCCAAAAGTGGCAAGAAAATGGTAAAACATTGCAGAATCAAACTAGGAACATTGGGATTAAATGGAATGTGACCCCTATGCCACGGTAAAACAAGGCATGCACCTCCATTTCTGTTTTGGTACAGGAACACCTGAGTTTTTAGTTTGTAGTGTTTGTGATGATTTTTGTATGAACTTACAGCATTGCTGAGGGCTTTGGTTGTTGCGGATCAGAACCTTCTGGTTTGCAGTGCGGAACAATCTTGTCCAGTTGACGGTGCTGTAATAGCAAAGCTGGCTGTTCTCTGCGATGTGCACGTTCCCAGCGCTGATCTCTCTTAGGGACTGGAGTTGCAATGATGAGATGCCCTGCTGCTTTAACACCAGTAGGGAAATCCCACTGAGAGTGAAGAATGAGTGGAGGTGAGAGGAAGAGAGGGTCAGATAAGAAGGGGAAGGAAGATGAGAAGGGCAAAAGGAGAAGGGATGAGGTGTAACAGGGAGAGGAAAGGAGAAAAAAGTGAAGGAGAAAGGGAGAGATGTTGGATTTATTTTTCAGGTTTTGATCAGGTTTTTTGTTAAAATCATATATTTTTTCTGTCATGTTACTATGCAACTTATTGTTGTATTGTATTATGAAGGTTGTATAACTTGCTTTATCTTCCAAATCAATGTATCTCCTACAAATGATATTAATATGCAAACTACCCATTTGAGGGAAATACAATGTTGCCTGAATACATTATTCTTTAACTTATCTAAACCTTAAACCATGTGGTTATGGTTAGGGAGCGATTGTGTTCAAGGTTAAATAATAAAAATGTCAATACTGACAACCGAAACAAGCCATTGTCAGAGGGAAGCCCATACACATGCATCCTACACCCAAACTTGACAAGTCTTGATTAACACTTAATATGTCCACAGAATTTAAAACAGTAATGCAGAATAGGTGCACAATAGATGTTGTTCAAAAGTACAACTCGCATTTCACCTAGGAGCCTCTTTGTTGCACTTTACACTCCAAGCCACAGAGTCAGATTTGGATGGGAATGTGATGGATTGCAGTACAAAATCCAAACAGAACATTTAGGACAGTGCGTTTACTCAGTGGAAAATGACTTTCAGTATGTTAAAGTAAATATATGGAGAAAACAAATAACAAATTAAAGTAAATGGTTCTACCAATTATCTTCACAATGGTCTTGTTTGTGTACAATAATTACATCATTTCACAATGATAAACTGTGTTTATGATTTAAAATGTTCCATCTAGAACTTTAAATATTCTAGTGTTGTCAAACTTCAATTAATACACTGCTTCTGCTTATTTCAATTTTTTTTCTTTTCACATTTTGCCTCCCTTTCCCTCTCCTTCTCCCACTCTTCCCCATGTGCCCCACTAGCACAGTTTAAAAATGACAGGAGGCCAGTGGGATGTCAAAGCCATCAGTTAGACAGAGAGGATGCAGGATTAAGCATGGGATAAGGGTGGGTGGCAGGCTGTAATTTGTACTGTAGCCTGCTGTTTCCATCTGCAGGTGGAGGACACACAGGTGCACACACACACACAGACTCATTTGCACACACACCCTTGTGCGCACACTCAGACACACACACAAAGAAGCACCATGCCATCAGCTACACAGACGCTCATTTTGTTTCTATTCAAATGTCATGCACATTTTCAGAGCACCTTTGGAAAATCACTAAATATTAAATGCCAATTAATTATGTTCCATCAGCTAGGTTAAAACAACTAAATTGGCTTATTAAATGTCAAAACAAAAGGTGTTGTGGGCACCTACCAATTCTTTGGTGCCAGCTAATGTTAGCCATATTTCTTTTATAATAGAAATGAAAAAAAAAAAACAATTTGACTATAGAAGCATACCCAACCAAACCACATGTATGTGTTAAAATGAATAAAAACTGAGTAGTTGTGCTAACAATTAAACAATTACGTAAAAGTCAATTTGATATGTATAAGTGTGCAAGTTGTATTAATATTGCAGTTAATCAGAATCAGCTTTGCAAATGTTTTCCGAGGAAGGAAATGCACTCACCATGTTTGTTAGACCTTAAGAATACAAGAATGGTGTGTTACAAGGAAACTCCACAGGCCACCTTTAACAGTGTTCAATTGTAATTATCATGTCACTGATTAGACAGAAGGTTTAATACATTTTGACAAATTCAATCACCATTGAATTTACTCTTTTTCTAATTTCCCAAAGACTTTTAGTCAGAGAAAACTATTTTATTTTGGTAAAAAATAAAACTAAACTCATAAATCTATTACTAGCTTGGTTTTCATTTCCTGTTTCCTCTTCAAGTAGTGAGCTCTATTATATTATATGTCTACCTGTACAGTGATCTTCCCCCAATAGTTGCCAAGTTGGAGAAAACACTCAAGTCTGTCATGTTTTCAGGCCAAGACTGGATGTTCAGAAATCCTAAATGGGGACACAGACACACACACAGGTTATAATGAGTCACCGGTACTGACAGACTAGAGCTGTCTATCACACCCTCTATTTCACACAGTGACAAGAATAAAATGAGTAGAGAGAGTTGGCATCTCTTTGGAATTAGCAACATTCCCGGACCACAGTAACCACACCACCTGAGTCTCATCTGAAAGCAGCCAAGCACTTCCAAGCCAGAAAAATGTTATAGGCACAGCAAGTCCACAGAGGAGTTTGGTGCCAGGTAGATGAGTGTAAAGTTTGATATATCAATATTTTTGCATTTCCTTTATCTGCCTCCCTACTGTTGAATCATTTAGACGATTAAATGAATAGCTGAAAGGATGGCTGTGGTTCATTTAGGATTTTCAATAATGGATTCAGAAATATAAAATATTTAGTGGAGAATGGCAGGGGGTACAATCCCTAAGCCAACACCATAGGACAAACAACACAGCTGGTTGAGGCCATGAGGCTAAGGAAAGATGCACAGAGAGAAGGACGAAGGTGGAGGTAAGGGGAGTCCAGGTAACTATAATGACAAACTAAACACAAAATGTCACAAATTACTCAATCGAAAGAAAACACAGAGGCATCAAGCTGCTGTTGCATTGCCTTTCTGAAAAAGGAAGGAGAGAAAGGTGCGGTGGTAAACGGTGGTAACCTTGTGGGTGTGATCGGCAGTGTGGTTCATTCTCCAATCAATGGACAGTATTATATTAAACCGTGTGTTTTCTTCCCGAAGGAAGCATAACTTTGTGTATCCACAGAAGGGATGGGTTGTGGGGGGAGGTAAGCAGAGTTGCGAAGAAGAAGGGAGCTCATGGCTTGTTGACAAATGAGCAATAACCTTCAGCAACACCTTTATCAGTTCTTGGACACCGTTTTGTTTGTTATGTCAATCCCAGCTGGGCAGCAGCAGGGTTTGAGCGAATGCTTATTAAGAGTGTTTGATGAGGAAATGAAAACCAAAAAAAAAGAAGTCAGGTAATTGTGAGGAATCACACACCAGGGTTCATGCAAACGGCTCATGCAAATGAGCTGAATTTGAAACACATCCTCACACCAGAGCTTGTTATATGCATGACCACAATAGTTATGGCAGAAACAGGTGGCAGAAAAAAGAGAATAAATTCAATATTATTATCGTTTTCCAATGTGGAAAACCATACTTAGATAGTACTATTTATTACTTTATTTACTAATTTACCAGATTTTTCTGAGAAGATACAATATAAATGTAATAATAATAATAATAATAATAATGGCAGCCATTATGATAGAATAGTGATGGGAGTTCATTCTGTTATAGAGTATTATGTGATATTTATAAAGAATCCTAAAATGTATTGCTGGAAAATGGTTATTTATAAAAGCTAACAGCAGTTTTGGTTTTGTCCGTCTTGTTTATTGCACCCCTGTCTCTGGCTTCATGGTGTATAGTTCAGGATGCTGAGGGCCTCTTAGCCCCAAGACAGCAGTACTATAGAATCGTTAGCGTTGTACTTGTCGGCACTAATTGTCTTAATGACAAAAGCTGCGGTGTTGAGGCACCTCAAAGCTCCACCATAGTGCTCTTTCTGTGGCTAGGGGTGCTTCCTAATCAAGGTAACAAGCTAATGCCTGCTGCACACGTGCTGTGCTAATGTAATACTTGGCTAACAGCACACATATGTTGGTGAATCTGTACCTACAGTTACATGTACATGGACAAGGTTGGTACAGATTCACCGTGTGGAGAATTTTTAAGTCTGTATATTTACAATTTTTCGTTTTAATTTTTTTTTAACTAAATACTGCTGAAAAAAAAGCAAGCTTTGGCTGAAGGTTGCCAGTCTGAGTTCCCTCGACTGACCACGTAGAAAACATGCACTATTAGCCTTAATGATATGCATACAGGTGGGAATGTTGTTAAAACTGCAAGTGGTCAAAATTGCTCCTACTGTAGGGCTTTGGATGAGTTTAAGGGCTAAAATGGATGGCACTGATGATGAAGTTCTTTTTTGTGCTCAAAGCTATTATTCTGGAGTTAAAGAAAAGGGATATTCTACATTTTTCTTACTATAAACAAATCCCATGACAAGTCAAAAGCCAACAATGAATTGATTCTATAATGATTATTGTTTCTGTACCCTGATATATCAATTGTTCTCCAAAACCTACTCAAAACACATGAGTGAGATACACTGTCGCCCTTGGTGTTTATTCATTATGATGAACACGGGCACTGGAGTTCATTTTTAGTCAATCCCACATATGCTGCCCTGATCCAGTACTCACTGGTGCAACAAATACATATTAATCCTGATCTGAAAATAGTCCCCATGTGAACTCTTTACTGCTTTTTGAGTAACATTTGATAAAGTTAAAGTAAATTTGTGGGAATTAAGTCCTTTTTAAAAAAATATTTAAACTTTATTTTTGTGATGTTTCAAAGGTCCAACGTGTTGGATTTAGTAGAATCTAGTGACGTGATTGCAGATTGCAACCAATTCGCCTCACAAAAGGCCCTATCTAGAGCCAGTGTTTGGTTTGTCTGTTCTGGGCTACTGTAGAAACTTGGTGCTTCAACATGGTGGACTCCTTAGTCCGGACCTGCTTCCTCTGTAGATAAAAACAGCTCCCTCTAAGGTAACAAAAACACAATGATTCTTATTTTCAGGTGATGATTATACACTAATGAAAACATTTTGATTCCCTGGATGTTATATTCCATTTCCACCAATACATCATCCTAAATGTTGCACACTGGACCTTTAAAGGATTTACAGAACATATTCAGAACGAATGAATGGGTTTGTGGCTGAGTGAAGTAGACAGGGGTTGGGAAGTCAGAAAGTATGGAAAGACTAACTACAGCATTGTTGGTTGTTGCTGTTGACAAAAATAAAACACAGAATAACAGCCTACCTAATCCTTAAAATAAATAAATACAGATGAAACATTGATATACAAAGATAACCAGGATATACATTTTGAAACCAACAGAGCGCAGGACGAGAGGAGGCAGACTCTGTGTTTATATCACTGATGGCTGATTCTGAAATGCAGTCAAAGTGGATTGGTGCTGTTTCTTTTTATGTGAAGATGAAAACCATATTATCATCACTATCTTGCTACTTTAAAAAAAGCTAATTGATTTTCTGGGTGTATATGTGTATGTATATAAATAACTGTCTATATTGTTGTTGTTTGTATTTATTTTCTATGTGTGTAGTATAGAAGGAACTGCAAACTCTCATTTTATTACACAACCTGGTGTTGTATAATGATAAATACATTTCTGCGATTCCTTGAAAATACTTTACACAAAGGTGTCATATGGTGTCATATAGTATGTACATATAATTTATGGACAATAATAACACTGGTATAATCTTAGGGGAAATTATCTAAGTACATTTAATAGGTGTGATAGGAAAAAAAGCCTGATCGTAATTGGTGTCTTCGCCTTCTTCTCAACTCTGTGAGTTAAAAGATCACCTAGCAGTGGTCCATGTTCAGCTGAGAGCCACATCAGTGGCACACCAATGCACAAAGCAAATTACAGGGTGGAGCCACTTAGAGAAGAAGGCCATGAGCTCACAAGCAAAGGTTAAGAGTGCTTAAGTTGTGGTGATTACATTCCGGGTCACAACACTGAGAAACCCACTGCTAAATTGTGTGAGTTGCCCACTCTTTGGGTGGGACCTGATCTGGGGATATGTCTTTGAGTGTGGTGAAAAAGAGAAGCATGAGTTAATGAAAGAAAAAAAGGATGATATAAAGAAAGAAGGAGAAGGAAGAAAAGAGAAGAATTGGAGAGAGAGACGGGTGTGCTGGTGTGTAGGATGAGAGCTGTCCTCCTACACAGCTCATTTGAAAGCTAGAGCAATGCTAGTTGTGACCTTGGGGTCACAGAGGCAGGTTTGCTGCCTCTGTTAGAAGTCACGTTCTCATGACAGCTCGGAGAGATGACAAGCTCGGCTGACACACATCTCTGACTACATGGTGTTTGAGAGCAGGTGATAGGGACAAACCATTGGCCAAACTGCCATCCCTAAGTGAAGAGGGGAGAAAAAACCTCTTGGATGTCAAGTTTTTGATTTTGTAGTGATTTTCCTTTTGATGTTTTACTGCATTTAAATTCTTTCCATTCAGATCAGTTAAAAATGCATTGAGGAACAAATACCAGATTTGGCTACTTGAAAGGCAGAATGAAACATTTTGTTTGCATTTCATACATTTTGAGCTCACAATCTGAAATGAACGTGTGATTTACTAAGACACCAGCTAATTACGCAGTTAATGACTGAGACTGCTTACTAATTGTATTTTAAGTTTCAAACCATTTAAATATCTCCTGCCTTGCTCCATCTGTACATTCTGATAGGAAATCAAGGAGTATGCGATGGTTCCCTACCCCTTTATAAGATGATGTAGATCTGTTAGTTTGTTTAGTCTTCTTGTTGTTTGCGTGTTACATCTGATTCGATTTTTCTCTCTCTTCCTGTCTTCCTGTCTCTTTTCTATCGCTCTGTTATTCCTTTACTCAGTCCTTTAAGTTGTGCTTGTGGTAAAAGAATCAATTATTGTCGAGCAATGGATCGCAACTTGTTGGAAAAACAAACCAAGTGGGTGTGATTTGTGGGCTGACCTTTAGAGAGGCCTACAAATTAGCTATAATTGACTCCTGTGGTCAGTTGCTATATTCCATCAGATAATGGTACTAAGTGCATTAATAAAATCTGGTCATTGTTGATACAGAAGTTATTAGCTGGCTCACTCCCAAACCTGGAGTACTCTGTTTGCACTTGAACTACAACAAACCAAGTGCTTTTCATTACAGAGTGGTTTGCTTTAAATCACATTTAGATCAGGCAGAATGATGTGCATGAGTATGAACAATACAGGCATGAATCAGCCACTAAAATGTTAAGCTGGTACCCAATATATTATATTTTAAGAATTAGTAAAATATGTAACAGAAATAATTAATTTTAATATGTATTCCAGAGAGCCTTTTAACTACCAAAATAAAATAAATGTAATCCTGTTACATCATACATAAACACAGTCCTAAATAAATGTGTATTTTTAAGGGGGGGGTTTAATAAATCTGCTTTTGTAAACACCCTTCATAAGTAAAAAAATTCACCAACAATGTTTCAACAGTAATATTTTTTTTAGGGGAGTGTCACATTGGCGATACAAGGTTTCGTGGTGATGGCATTGTCAAATGTCTGGGCTGGGAAGATGACAGTATACATGTGGCTCAGATGTGGTGGTGGTGGCATAGGGGAGCTAGAGGATTAACGATGCGCACCACATGTTCTGGATCTTTTCTTCATGGTGCGTGAAGGGAGAGCTGGGACTATGGGACTCAAGGCTAGGGACTCCCCGAGGGAGAAGCAGCAGAGAGACAGAGGAGATTGAAAGACTCATCTGATATTCATCTTATGCTGCAATGTCTGTCCTTGGTGTGGACAGTCTCAGGGGGAGGGGGGTGAGGTACACTTGAGCAAATACACACACAGATACACACACAAGCATCACATATGCACTCTATATATGGCATAAAAAGGGATAAAGGTAACAGTGAATTTTATTTATTTTTTGTTTGTTTATAAACTTGTATGCAGGTGCATAAATCCATGTTGTAAAATTGATATTATTCACCTGTGATCTCCCGAACGGTGCGGAATACATTGAGTTTTTCTGGGTCCAAGGCTTCAATGTTGTGATAGACATCACTGTGAATGATAATGGGAGATCAGACCAATACAAACACAAACAGAAAGATAACAGTATCTTTATTTTATACTGCATAGTTAAGCAATATGCTTCTTAATCATAGCTATGACAAATTGTCTTGTCTGCACTCAACCATACCTTGAATATAATAATTTAGAATATCATATCAAATCAGTAAAGAATGTGATTTTTGTGTGTTTTTTTTTTTCTTGCTGAAGTTGATGAAATACTTGTGAATGATTGCTTGCATGCATACATACAGAATATCTACACATACATAATATATACTGTACATGTTTGCTTTGTCTTTTAAAGTCACACTCCTACACACCACACTCTCCTCACAGCAAATTCCTTTTACACTCTTTAGAGTAATTTATGAGCATATACATTTACTCGTTCTAAAGGCATTTTCAGCATACTCACTTCCCACTTACCATCACTGGCACTGCATCAACATCATTTATATTCATTCAAACAATTAACACCATGCTTACATTTTTTATTTGGGCTTTTAGGGTGGCCGTCTTATTTTACATTAAAAGTAAAAAATACATCTGATTATTAATATTTGCAGTATGTTCGGACCCAAAGGTATTAATGCTGAATGCATTGCTGAATTGCTGAGGTGTAGATTGAGCTAAGAGAGACAAGAGTAGTGCTAAAAGCAGTATTATGAATGTATTTATAATATATTTCAGTAATTCTAACATATCTAAGTCCTTATTCAAATTACATTTTAGTTATTCAGGTGCATTAACATATTCAATTTTACGATTTTAAAGGACTTTATTTGCTAAAAGCTATACTAGACAAGACATAAAATGACCAAAAATGACCAAACATGATCACAGTTCCACTATTTTATTCTGATAAACTCTCACCCTTTGATCCCAGTGATGAGAAACACCAGGTTGCCATTGATTTTGGTGCAGTTGACAAACTTATCAATGTTGCTTGAGTCCACTGTCTGAGCTGACTGTAGGCTGGCTGTACCAATTCCATCACAGGCTGGAACACACATATAAGATAGCAAAATGCATTAGTATGATTAAATGTCTTTATAACAACCATATCTAACAAAAGAGAGATTTAAAAGGTATGTAATGGGCAGTATTTAAAAATATCAGTATAGAATTCTCTAATGTCCAATAATGGTTTTGTATTGATACTCTAAAACAGATGTGACCATGGGTGATGCAGCTGCTAGTCTATGTCCCATGTCAGTGGCTTTTTTAGTATTTCTCAAAATATTCCCTTTGAACCCTGGACTACAGGTTTTGCATCATTCCCTCTATACTCACTGCTATTTCCTAAAACTTCAATAAATTTGAACATGATTTTAGCTCTGTTTAAGCTCTTCTGTGTTTGCCATAAAGAAATCCAGCAGATTTCAAGCCACATTGGAACTGGTGGTTTAGAGGTGGTATATACATGTCTCTCCATGAATGTGGTAATGATTTACTGACGTTTAAACGTTCTTTGCTTGCCCAATATTACCAGTGATAGTATAATATTTAAATAAATGTGAAATTAATTAATTACTGATAAAAATGTGTATGTTTCTAAACATCTATTTGTGGTTTACCTTTTGGGCAGATGTCAGTACAAGGAATGCACATCTTAATGCGGTTTTCCTCCACCTCCATCTTGTTGCTGGGGCACGCTCTCACACAGGAACTATGGTCCACCACAAAGTTATCTGAAAAACAATTCACTGTAAATGTCAAGCACAGATGGCTGATGATTGTTAGACAGGAACATACAGTACAATAAGTGACACTTAGTGTAGGCAATCACATAATAAAGAAAAAATAATTTGCTAACTGCACATCAACAGCATTACAGGGCAAAACCTTCATGTCTGGAGTTTTTAGCAATACAATTTTTTGACATTATTTAATATTAAATGCAATTTATACTTACTTATAAGCTGGGTGTTAAATATTTATACAAAAAAAATTAAAGTAATTTTTACATATTTGTCCAACTTGTGTATCTACAGCTCTGTTGACTTTTTTTATTGGACCCTGTTTCATTTCTAAATGTCTGTATTCATTTGGACGACCAGCTTATGGGAAAAGGAGCTCATATGTCAATAACATGACAACATAATTACAAGAATTAGGAATTTAAGTAAGACCCATGTAAAAAAAATGAATGTTATTAAATTAAAATGACACTAAGGCCACTTATGAACAACTACCACAAAAAAGAAGAGAAACAAACATTAAATATGCACACAACCACAACTTACACTGTTTTTAATGCAGCAATAAGGGACATACGTTCATCACACTAAACATTTCAATGGTTAATTATACTGCATTTTATGTCTTTCTAAAAGTAACACTGCCTTTAAGCGCAAGTCCCACTTCCCTCCCTGCTGGTTGGCCTTTTCACTGATGTTGTGAACAGCGTGGGGCAATCACAATTAGCTGTGCATGGTGAGTGGTTAGTGGTTAGCTGGGTAGTGGTCACATAAACAGAGGAGTAATACCAAGACTAAAAATGTTTGATATGAGGGTGATGCAGACCAAACCCCCTGCTTCTTTATCACCTGTACTGGCTTTGCCAATACCAGTTACCGAAATCTCAGGACAGAGGCTGTTTCAAGGTAGACAGCTTATCAAGATAAATGAGTGCTGGGGGTGAGACCTTGACCAATAGTGAAACAGTGAGATGTGTGCTTCAGAATGAATGAAGATTTGTGATAGAGGGAAAAAGCAGCTGGTTCCAATTTAATAAATCAGTGTCACACAGTGTTAGCACCATCAAAGGGATGCAATACAACACAGCATAGCATCTGATTTTTGTGTATTTCTTCATGTGGAAATGGTGAAAACACACACATCAGTAGCGACTTTGGTGGTTTTGTAATTCAGATCCAATGTAATGCAAGAAACAATTTAGAAACAAAAAAGAACCAAACTGATGTTACCGGCAAACCACAGAAAAGCTTTACTACAGGTAGGAAGTATTCAGCAGCCAGGTCCTTGCATTTATAATGGAGGCAGCCTCCCCCCTGCATGTCATGGCCCACACTGACAAGTCTGTCTCCACTGAGGTTTAACCAGGTGAATAGCACTAAGCACAGTTATCCTTGACACAAAAATTGCACTGCAGTCGTTGTTGTTGCTTATAGTTGCTACACTGATAAAGCTATTCTTGTCGCACTGGCTACTAAAACCTTTTATTATTGGTTTTCCTTAACTTTGTCACCAATCTGTAGATTTGTGGTCTTGTCATTCTTAATAGAAGGGTTGACGTAAGGGTTCATTGTTTATCCTGTGTTTCCTTAGTGGCTAATGAGTAGAAATAGAACTCCTTTTGAGAAGAAGATAAATAGATCTATTCATCATCCATTCATAAAAGTAAATAATCACTTTCCTCTCTATGGATCTCAAGACCTTGGCATTTGTCCCTGATAAACACCTATTACGAAATTCTGAATACTCACACATGATTTCATAGTGTTTTCGTAGTGACAGTAATGAAATGTTGGATTTAAAAGACACACACATACTTGAATTCCTATACTTTTGAGAACATAATGCATTCCCTTGCACCATACCCTGAACTTAACCATCGCCACTAAATGACTAACCCCAGCACTTATTTTCAACTTCATATATCTTAATTCTAGCCACAACCTTAAAACCTTCTTACCTCTTAAACAGCCTTTTGAACCAGCCCAGTAACAATGGCCCAGTTAAGAACTGGTATCAACATGTGTCTTGAGTGATCCGATTGAAAGTGTATCCTCACAAAGATAGATATACGCACTCACACACATTATCGTCAGAAAGAATATACACGCTGTATTTTACTTATTATCGGGATGATATAGGGAATTTATGTTATTAGTGTAAGGTCATCACAAGTACAGTATAGTAGTAAAGTGTGTGTGTCCAGTTGGTAAGACTTACGTGGACACTTCTTGACACAGAAGGCTCCATAGGTGTACTTTGCCCTGGGATTGTGTTCCAGTTGGAAAGTGGTGGGGTTGTAAACAAATGGCTGGGGGCACTGGGTCACACATGCCCCACTGTCATTGAAGTTAGTGCAGGCCTGCAAACACACACAGTACAAACACAGTGATAGAACAAACATTTTGATTCATTACTTTATTTAAAAGGTCCGTATCACTTGCATATCACTCATTTTTTTCTCACTTATCCCTAGTGGTACTGTAGATGGGGATTGTTGGATTTGGACAAATGCCTAAAATTTTCTTGCAAAACTATTTGGCCAATGTGGGAAAATGTTGATAAAGAGTGGTGGGTCCAATAAAAACTGTGTACTGGCACAGTTAAACCAAAGTTGGACTGCATTGTTTCTGGAAACACAGAATAAAACATGCAAAACCATTTGCGATGGCATTACCCCAATCTGTATATTAACTGTACATGGTTTAAGCCTCAAAATAATGTTCCTTCATGGCTCTGAGCTTACCTGTTAAACTGAATGTGAAATGCTTAAACTGCACTGCTAGTTCTACTGATTTATTTAATGTAATCATAGCATTCAAAATGGTTGAACATCGCTCCAATTGATTTATTCATTCTTGATTCCTGTAAAAAAGTGTCAGTTAGCGAGAGAAAAAGTGAAAGACAGGCAGAGGGAGTGTTAAATAACAAAAATGTACTGTACCAACATTTATCAGCTTTCTTAAGTATAAGAAAAGAAAAGAAAAGAAAATAAACTGTGGAGAATCAAATAGAGCAAAAAATGAATGGGCAATACTGACCAAAGTCAGGCAGAGAAGCTCCGGTAGTGATGGAGGATTCAAATTTACAAGCACAGAAACAAGTTTAACATGCAGAGGGATGAAAATAAAACTGATAAAGCACACGGCAAAGAGCCAGGATGGAGGAAGGGCTGGTGGAGTCTGTATTTAACAATGGCACTCATGTCAGGCAGAAATGGGAATGAAATGTCATTTAATGATATTTGCCATACAAGTGGCATTTTAATGCAAAAAAATAGTCTGGAAGGAAGAAATCCTTTTGCAGAAGTACCATGAATCAAAGGAAGTTTAAAGTCACGGGTAACGTGGCAGATTTATGAAAAACAGGAAATATAAAGTACAAGTTTTGTATATTACCATGTCAGTAACATTAAACATGTATTTATTTCATAGAATGCTGTAAAGTTAGTGTGTGGGTGTGTGTGTGTGTGTGTGTGTGTGTGTGTGTGTGTGTGTGTGTGTGTGTGTGTGTATGTGTGTGTGTGTTTGTTCACTTACAAAGCAGTCTGTGTCCTTTGGTCCATAGCAGCCACCTGCACACTCACGATGGCAGCAGTCACTAACATAGGGACCAAAGCAACGACCGTCACACTGCTCGGCACACACGGTCTTAGTTACTGTGGAATGACATGAAGAAAAGAGAAAGAGAAAGATAGAAAACATATATCTTAAAAAATCTTCTTAAAATTGGTGAGAAATATTTATGCAGCCTTAGAGTAAAGAAAAAGTACACTCACTGCAAATGTATCACTGTAAACGTGAAAGGATACTGAATGAAGGACGGCATAAAAAAGATAGCTCATTTGTTCTTATAGGGTCGTTCTTGCTCTGTAATGAGTGTGATTAAATTTGTCACCTTCTGCTCTCGCAATACTGTACAATAATGTGCTGAACTGTTGATCTAAAATCTCCATGCACACCCATTGTATTCCACTATACTAGATACACCACAGGATGGCCAGTCACATCAAGTCTGATCGTGTGTTTGCATGTGCATATGCATCTGTGTGTGGCAAGTTCAGCTAACGCTAAAGCAAATTTACCACCCACTATAGCCATCTTCAATCATGTTTTTGTCTCCCTGCCTGCTCCTTTGAGGGTCTGTAGCTGGATTTGACAGAGACAGGGCAATTCCTATCTAACTATAAGCATACTGCTGTCTCTTTATGATGAAGGTCTGTCCAGCCTTTCTTCGAATGCATGTTGAGCTGTATGAGCTGCCGTATTCCTGTGTGCCCCACTTCTTGACAGCCACATGTAAATGTACACAGGACTGACATTTCACAGAAAAAGACAGCTGGTGTCAGTGGTGGGACTTATATAAGAGCACTGAAACACTGCTAATTTAAAAGCTATTTGGGATGGATAAAGCAGTTAGTTAGTTAAATAAGTTGCATGCAGAAGCTGCTGAGGGTGTGCAAAAGTATGCACAAGATCTGCATTTCACAGGACTTACTGGGAAACAATGGGTGTACAATACTTCCACACCAGTGTTAGGCTTGTCACTCAATAAAAATATAAACAGTTTACTAATATCAAGAAATGCTTAACTGCTATTTCAACTAGTATTACATCATTAAACTCTTAAGGATCAGTAATTTGAACAACTTTGTACTTCTATCACACCCCCAAAATCCCATCCAAAATCAGGATTTCTTTTCCTGAGAAAACCAACATGCACTGATATATTTTCTTCTTCCCTTGAGTGTATAAAATCCAGTAGGGGGGAATTTCCCTACCACAGAATGCCAAATTTCCAGCATTTCTAATCAAAGCTGAAAACAATCAATGATGAAGGAAAACAAAAAAGAATGTAGTTACCATATCACTCAGCTTCTATTTTATAATTAGACTTGCTGATAAAGATAAGTAAATTAAAATAGTACGTTGTCACAGTATTCACTTTTAGGTAAAGCAGCAATAATAGTGTACAACATTACAAACCCAATGCTGGTGTGTACATTTACTGTAGATGTGTTTGTGTCTGAATCCACTGTGTTTCCATGTGTGCTGTTTCCCTTTGGGCATCGTGGTGACAAGATACTATCAGAGTGATGGATACAACCCACAGACAACCAGCCAAACACACATGCAAACACACACGCACACTTCACCCTACGTCTAACGTACCATCAGTGGCATTCCATTAACGGTGCCTGGGCTAAAATGAAACAGCCTACTTTACTCAAAAGACACTTTGTCAAACAAATGACCTTGCCAGAAGAGTGACGCAATACTCTTGATCAATTTGGCTTTAAACTTCCACTTTCAGGAAAATAAATAAACAAAACAGGCTGGTAACGACAAATACAAAAGGAATCCATCTCATAAAATATGCCTGGAAGCTTCAGTTTGAACAGGCTGTGGACAGCGGCATCAGTCACAGGAACCACTGACTCTCAGTTCCCATTTACATGAGCTAAAATGTGCTTTTCACATATGGTTTCCAAAAGAACTTCATAAATAAAAATGGGATTTTTTTTATTTTTGCAGTCGAAACACTTTCTAGGGAAATTTGTCTTAGAATCTACACAAATTTCACTAAAGTTTATAGAACGCAAAGTGACCGCTTAACCCCATTTTGTCTGTTGAAGTCACAGGCCCTCTGTCCTTATATGATATAAAAGATTTGAGGATTTTAATGATCAGTGTTATTACAACAACCCAGCAAAAAGGAAAACGAATGAACAAATCTATTGACACCAATGATCTGACCATCACTGATATACAGGTCAATGTGCCCGAAATCTGTTAATAAATAACTGGATGTTCTCAGCATGCTCTATCAGGAGATTAAAGACCTCAAAACAAGCTTAGAGTTCACTTCCCAGAGAGACAATGCAGAGCTCAAACACTCTCAGATGGACACATTCAAAAAATAAAACAAAACACTGAAAGAGAAAGTTCTCAACATACAGACAGCAGAAATAACTTGTAAAGAGCATGGGGCGTGAGCTAAATGGAACAACATATGGCATCAGTCATCACTTTCACAGAGAAATAAATTAACTACCGAAAGTACTATATCCCATCCTCAAACAGCAAATGAACATCTCTGGTGGTTGTTAAACTTTACATTGAAGGACAACTATTACCAAACATCAAAAAAGTGTTAACATAAATAATATATATTTAAAAAATAAAAAAATCTCACCCCTGGATAATGTGAACATGTCTCACCCTCAGCACTATACACCAACACTCATTATCCTTCTTCCCTCACCCTCTCTTCTCTGAAACCCAGCCTCTGTCTTATGCAAGAAACACATCTCACTGCATCAGAACATCTAACTGACAATTAACTGGACAAACCCCATGTATTCTGCATCACATAATTCCAAAAAGTGAGGTGTTGCTATTCTGGTAAATAAATATGGTCTATACCAAAACTGCTTTGTTATTATAAATGGAGTCATTAGGAATGTGAAAATAACAATAGCCAACATTTATGGGCCCAATGATGACAACCCAAATTTCTTTCATACAATATTCTGTATCTGTATCATGGAGTTCTCTGATTCAATAATAATAATAACAATAATAATAATAATAATAGGAAAAGACTTCAACACAGTCCTTAATCCAAACCTAGACAGATGCAATGCAGAAAACAACTACAGGGCATGGCAGTCCGGCGGCACAATAAAATCTTATATTAAAGATTTGAGCAATTATTGATGATCGAAGAAATCATCTGATAAATAATACACTTTATACTCGTCCCCCCATAAAAGCTATAACAGAATAGATTGTTTCCCTTCCTAGTCAGTAACTCTGCTTATCAGCAACCCGAAAAATCATCAGGTTATTACCAACCCCCATCCCCTGACCCCAACCCACAAGAAGAAGAAATAATTAGATATACAACAAGAACTTGAACTTAAGTGAAGTTTGTCTACTGAACATACCCAACACGAAATACAGAAAATTAAGGCTTAGCTTGAAAAAATGATACATTAAAAAAACCCAGTTCTCATGTAAAGGGGCGAGACTGAACATTTTTTGTTACACAATGACAAAACAGAAACATTTCTCACCAACCGGCTAAAACAAAACAAATAAAAAACACTGATAACAGCAATCAAAGATCTACATGGAAACCCTAATCATAATCCAATAACAATAACCAGATTACTATAAGGAACTCTTACAATGAAAGCCACTCCTCAAGCATCCACTTGTTTCTTGACAACATTGAACTCACTAAACTATACACA
Source organism: Dicentrarchus labrax (assembly GCF_905237075.1). Classification (NCBI taxonomy): domain Eukaryota; kingdom Metazoa; phylum Chordata; class Actinopteri; family Moronidae; genus Dicentrarchus; species Dicentrarchus labrax. The sequence continues at coordinate 12,408,296 of NW_026136706.1, forward strand.
GAACAGGCCAACACTAGACCAACCCATAACTCCACAAGAACTCAAGAAAGCTCTCTTCTTCATGCCTAACAATAAATCACCTGGTTCAGATGGATACCCTACTGAGTTCTATAAACAGCACCTTATATGCCCATTGTTTTTCAGAATGATTAAGAAAATCATCACGAAATATACCACCACACATGAATATCACTCTCAAAATAATAAGCAAAGCACTCACTAACAGATTGGAATCAGTCATATCCTATATAATTCAGACAATAGGAGGTTTTATAAAGGGCACAAACTCTTCCTCCAACATGTGCCTCCTCTTCAGTTTGATTAACACATTCCAAGTAAACAACTTAAACACTATTATCACATAACTAGATGCCGAAAAAGCCTTTGATAAGGTAAATTGGATATATCTCTTCCTCACTCTAGAAAATTTCATTTTGGGGAGTCGTTTATTCAGTGGGTCAAAACACTCTACAATTCACCTCCTGCATGTGTTATCACCAATGTCACCTCCCAACATTTTAAACTTCAGGGAGGCACAGGGCAAGCATGTCCTCTCTCTCCATTACTCTTTGCAATCTTCATCGAACTCCTTGCAGCCTCTATTTGTCAAAACAATGATATTACAGGGATATAAACAAAAGACTCCCACCATAAAATCAGCCTATTTGCAGATGATATATTTTTATATCTAACAAAAAACAACAACATCTCATAAAGTAATCTCAAATCTTATCTCAGAATTTTAAAACATTTTTGATTATTCTATGAAATGGTCCAAATCAACATTTCTGTTGTTGTGTGTTGTTTCTGGGGAAGACTCGAGAGGGACCTGACCTGCGACAGGCCAGCAACCTCACACAGGGAAAGCTAGGAGGGAGGTGGGGGAAAAAAAATAAAAAAATTCAATTCAATTTAAAAAATAAATAAAAAGCTGCCCTACATCGGCTTGAGCTCTGCCTTGGCAATTCCTCATCCCCAGGGCACATACACTTTTCTCCCCTCCCCTCTTTTAATTTAATTTGTGTCTTATTTTTCTCTCTCTTTTTTCCCCCAATTATAATCTTTTCACGTTTACACTTCTGTAAGAAATTTGGAATTTTCTCTTCAATACCTCCAACCACTTAACCATTTCTGTACTTGTAGTTGCCTGTATTTATTTGGCTGCTCTAGTATCTTTTTATTGTTATATCAACATTTTTTTGTCTTCTTTTTTTTTTTGTCCCACGTGAAGCCTATAAAACGGATGTTTTGAAGCTTTACATTCTCTGGTGGACTAATCGTTTTTTTGCAAGACAGAAGCATCAGGACTTTTCTTATCCCAGCCAACTTTTGAGGCGACATATTTACATTTTATTTTATTTAGCTTTGTTAAACAAATGCAATTGAACAAAACTCTTATGTGTAAAAAGTTAATACAAGTTATTTAAGTTTAGGGACTAAATAAAGGAATTAATTAATCAGCCTTAAACTGATAGCCTGTATCTTATACATATCATTTATGAAGTATTACACAACTAATTACTGTAGAATTAGTCACAACACGGCAGCATATAATATAGCAATATACTGTGCATAGAATGGAGTAATTTAAAGTTAGCACATTTGGAAGGGGAAAAGGGAAGACAAATGAAAACTAAATTAGTTTTGAAATGATAAGACACAATGTGAGAATTGAGAAATGTACAGAAAATGAATTTCAGAGACAAGCTCCTGGGTGATAAGACAGTGACAGTATTTGAGGAAAAATGTGAGGTCCTAAAAGGTGGATTAAAGATCACGTTGTATTTTCTTGATGTTTTTATCCCTTTTTGTTACAGACATTATTGAAAGTTGTCATCATTGGAGTTCTTTGCAACCTATAAAGTCAAGCTGATGAGCCAAAAGTGTCTGTAAAGGACAGGACAGATCGACAGGCTTTGCCTGATGAAAGTCTACTAAATGTAATATTGTATGTTAGATGGCTGGTGTTTATCTTTGCAATTTTGTCCAGTCTGTAAAGGAATACAATACAGTTCAAATACAGTCCTTCAATTGTCTTTGATACTAACAAGATTTCGCTTTAATAAGGACGTTGATTATTATGTTTGTTTTTGTGAAAAATGAAATACAAAGACACAAGGGTATAAATTAGGTATGTACAGTATCTTACTAGTAGAAATTTTATGTGTTATTGATAAGCTGTATAAAACGGAGAGAGTGGGATGTTTGTGACTATATATTCCCCTTTTCACTGTCCAGCTAGTTTAAGAGATAAAGATTCACTACGTATATTATTATATTTTAACCTCACTAGGTGCATCTTTGTTGTGTTTTGGAAGATTCAGGAAGAGAAGCTCTCCAGTTTCACTCTACGTTTCCCAGAATTTAAGTTTTACTGCTCTATTTTGTTACAGAATATCCCAAGGTAATCACTGTAATGGATGTGGCCTTTTTACCCTCCACTTAAGTAAACATTTAGGTTTATCAGTTCTCAGCTACATTCTTTTCTAACTATGCCACATTACAAAACAAAGTAACTATATTATCTTTGATGAAAGTGAGTAAAATACAAATAAACTCATTTAAAGGTCCAGTGTGTAACATTTAGGAGGATCTATTGGCAGAAATGGAATATAATATACATATGTTTTCATTAGTGTATAATCACCTGAATATAGAAATCATAGGATTATTTTTATTACCTTAGAATGACCCTTTTATATCTACAGATACAGCGGGTTGCCCTCTATGGAGTCCGCCATGTTGAACCATCATGTTTCTACAGTAGCCCAGAGGGGACGTATCGGAGCAATGGTGTTTTTCCGACATTTTGCAGACCCCTACATTAGTTTTCTTTTCAGGCTTGGAGGGGGAGGTGAAGCGAGGGAGTTGGGATCTGCAACTACAATACTAGATGCAACTACATCCTACACACTTGACCTTTAAAGTATGCATTACTGCCTAAAATGTTTAGTAATTGTCTCAGTTTCAGTGTGATACAGTATTTGGTGACTGTATTATTGGCTATGTACGTGTATAGTATGAAAACAATGTAAAAATGTGAAAGGGGTTGCAACTATTTCTTAACAAGTTTGCCATGTCAATTTAAAAGATGGGGATATATCAGTGTTGTGTTGACATCATGTTCGTAGGTTCACCTGTGTTAACGACTGCAGTGAAAGCCAAGAATGTTGTTCTTTTTCTAAATTTCCCAAATCTATTGTAAATCATTAAACTAAATAAAAGCAATGTTGATGTACCCTACTGACATTATAGTGCATGTTTTTATAGGAAACTAAAATAACTAAGGAAGCATCTGATGAAGAAAACAATGATCCCAATCTGTGCAGACGCTTTCAGCTATACAAGGCTGTTCTTATATAATCCACAACAGCCCCCAGACTGCACTTTAGATTTGTTATTCATCTACTTCTAGGAAAAAAATTCTTCATCTACTTTTAGGGGAACACTCCGCTACTGCTATATATCTGTGATTTGCAGTACCAGGATTTGTGTTGAGTTGTAATTTTCTTCTTGACTGTATTCACTTCCCCCCTGAGGTGCTGACGCCAAAAGCTGCTGCTTATTGTTGATTTTGAGACAGTTGAATAATTATTCATGAAAATGTCACAAAAAGCATCTTTGAAGTCATTTTTCATCTGACATTTTTATACTTATTCATTCCGTGTATTCCAGCACAATAAAATTAAAGGTTGTGAGAAAAAAGGCAGAAGAGGGATGAATCATGACATCCACGTATGGATGAAGATAGCGAGATAGTGATAACGGCTAAAACGAGGCAGACAGACAGGACCAGGGCTTATCGGGGGCTGGTCTGTGATGTGTTGTTAACAGGTCCTGGTCAAACAGTTCATTCCTCATTATCTTAATGAGATCGCGACCGCAGAACAAATACGATGAGACATGCCAGGGTTAGAAGGCATAGATGAAGTGGTCTGTGCACAGAGTGATGGAAAGAGAGGAGGGAATTGATGGTGAAGGTAGTGCAATCAAATTGGAAGAGGGAGGAGAAAAACAGAGATATTTAATGGAGGTAGGAAAAAATGTGTGTGAGTTTCTGTCAGCATGAACATGAAAATGTTCTGTATTTCTAGTTTTCTAGGTTTTAAAGTTTCAGTTTGTGGTATATTTTCTGTGTATGTTCTGATCCACTACAGAAAAGTGTGTGTGTTTGTAGAGATGGTGAAGTGGTGTGTTAGACAACAATGGAAGGATGATGGATGGATGGACATCTGTTGAGACAGTGTTAGTATCTTAGATTGATAGATTATAGGTGAGAGCACAATGATCCCACACTATTCCATATTCTCTGATTAAAGAAATGTTCCACCTTTTTTAGGCAGGTTGTACTGTTGGTCAGTTTACCTATTAGTGAGTTACCTATTAAATTATCAGGGTGTAGTGGATTCTTCATTGCTCTGTGTGCTATATGTCAAAGCCTGAGAGTTGGTAGTTCCCGTATCTGACACGTAAGCATTAACTTTTAGACCATGCTGAATGATACTAAGGTAAATGCCAACAATGGCACTGATTTAGAACTATTAAATGCAGTTGTAGTTTAAACTGTGTTACTCAGTATTACATGGAATATTTAACATTAGCAACGTCCTTAGGTTTAATACATATACTTTTGATATGTTTAAATATCAACACTGTTCACTGTACATTACCTCAGCTAAGAACAGCATGGTTTCAGTCATTTTTGTTTGTTAATTAACAGGGTATCTTAAAAATACTAAAAACACAACTCAATTAAGTTTGGTCAATAGTTATGCCATAGGCCATATATACATTGATTTAACGATGTGTAACTAGTAACTATAGCTGTCGAATAATAATAGTGAAATAAAAAGTACACAATTCCCCTTAGTAGAGTATAAGTTTTACATAGGAAATCCCATTCAGCATTGGTTTCTATCAAGTCATTTTTCTTCTAACATAGCCATAAAGTCAAGTTGATTCTTTACCTAAACGTAACCTAATCCTTAAACGTAGTGGTGTTACAAAAAAAAAATCACTATTCTTGTAATGGCCATGGGTTTTAAAAAGGCACTGATATTGGTCCATTCGGAAGGCAATGACAAGCTACCTTTTCTGTGGTTTAGTTTAGAGGACGTGTTGGGACATTAAGGCGCAAAAGCAAAATTACATTCATTCCTTTTATTCCTTGGTTTAAGCCAGTTGGTGGTCTCTGGCCGGCAGCTCTTATACGTACCTCATTAATTTTGCTTTGGCTATGTGTTAGTGTTTGTAGGTGTGTATGTGTGTGTCTGCATACGTATTTGTGTTGTACATTGTCCTTTGTGCAAACAGGTGTGTGTGTGAGAGAGAGGGATAGAGAAAGACAGAGAGAGAAAGAAAGGCAGACAGAGACATCTAAATTTGTAGAGCCTGAGAGATAGACACTGAAACAAAACCTGAGAGCCCAGGAAAAATGACTGAAAGGGAAGGAATAACATGGAGCTCTCCCCTGCTGATGGACTCAGTAGTGTATGATTCTCACACTCTCTCCCAGCTGCCATTAGCTGGTATGAAGGGTGGGAGGTCCCAGCAGGAGGGTTTGTGGTAGATGTGTTGGGAGTCCGGGAATTTTGTTGGGTGTTGATATGTGTGTGTGTGTGTGTGTGTGTGTGTGTGTGTGTGTGTGTGTGTGTGTGTGTGTGTGTGTGTGTGTGTGTGTGTGTGTGTGTGCGCTAGAGGTGGTGGTATTTCCTTGTGAATACCTGTTGGCACATTTACAAGGCTGAAACCTGCCTGAAACCTTACACCTCACTTACTTACTTCTCTCAATATGAATGATCTAACTAGATTAGTGAAGTCACATAAACTGGGACTATAGAAATTCATCTAAATCTGAATGAATATGATTGCATGTTATCAACCACAGCACAGAATGAGCCAATCATGGTGAAGCAAACAGCATACTGAAACGAATGCTGAACACTATGCTCTTAATTTTTGATTCCATGCTTTCAAGTAGCAGGCTGAATAGATACATTTAATGACAAATATCTGTTTTGTGTCTGTACATGGTTTTAGTTTCTTTTTCTGTTTAACTGGGGTTATATTAGCATAGTTTTGATTATTAGGAAAAATCACTTGAAGGGGAAACCATTGCCAGTGTTTGATCACATCTCTGAGTGGCATACTGAAAATTTGTTTCTGGTTGGGATTTGTCAGAACAGATGAGAGTAGAGTAAAACTACACTATGTTATTTAGTACCAGCTAAAACTCAACAGATGATTTTATGTGATCATATAATTTCCCATTCATCTTGAAACACATATGAATTACTGATTTTCCCAGGCAAGTCACAGATCTTTGACATTTGTAAATGTCACAACTACATTAGTTAGATACAGTTTAGTTCATACTTTAGTTCACAATGTTTTATAAACATAAAAAACCTTATTAACAATTTCATGTTAATCTGAAACTACACTACATGCAATTAAGAGAATGCCTCTAAAAGGTAATGTGATGTATTTTCAGTTGATAGTAGCATACTTACAGCTTTGACATTGGTCTTCTTTTGGTCCCCAGCAACGACCATTGCAGGAACGATGGCACTTTTGACCTGCGCACAAGTTCACAAGGAAAGGGATGATTGGCATTTCTAATGTTTACTTAAAAAGTATGATCAGTATCAGCCTTCAAAAATCCATATTAGTTGAACCTTAAATGGGCTAGGGGCGGTTAGCTGAGTCCGTGTGCCATCAAGCACTTCACTGAAGCCCAAATTGATCTGAATAGTGAGCAGGATGTGGCTATTCCTTTGGCTTGCCTTTAAATGCACCGAGTGTGTGTGTGTGTGTCTTTCTCGCTCTCTAAAATTTACTTTAAGTGTTTCTCTTAAGATACAAGACTTAATTATTGGTGCATTTCAAGTCCTTTGTGAGTGCTTGATATTTATTATAATTAGAGTCTGACATAATAAACACAATCTGCAAGAAATGCAGGTACTTGAATTCTTCACAGGACTGGTGAGTAGGTAATTATATGATCATATGATGATAAGGATGATGATATGTTAATTAATTAATTTAATTTAAATTACTGTTTCTACCCATACAAGTTGATTGTAATTTTTCAACATTCACTTAAACTAAAATGCAACCATGTGTTTATCGAGGTTTTCTTATTATTATGCAAGGGAATAATGAACCTTGCAGTCTTTTAGCAACAACACAGCATCTCCCCTGACTGGTACATGATGCACCAGTCAAAACTTGAAAAACCTTGGCACAGGTTGTTTTGTGAAAATAAAACAACTCTTTATGAAACTCCACTCTAAATCAATCCAGCACAAAAAACAGAACAAATGAGGTTGAGATAAAAGCAGTAAAGCAGCAGAAACCAGCATTGTACCCTCAGAGCTTCAGCCAGTGCCTTTCTGGCTTTTTTGGAGAACTTAATTGACTGTCTAGTAATTGACTGCGGGGGAAGTGAGCCTGGATAAGTGCAAAAGTGCTGTCCTCTGTCCATCAGCCTCTCCAGATGAGAGCTATTAGCATCGAGACTGACTCTATTCCCCAACACGAGCCTCTCCATCCTCTGCCCTCCTCTTCTTCCTCATCTGTGCCCCTCTCCACTACACATTTCATCTCTTTCATCCTCAATGCACCCCTTGCTGCTTCATCGCTCCTCTGTGGTTCTCTTTCACTTAATGTCTATTCCTGTCTCTCTTTAGCTTTTTCCAGTCCGTCCCTCTGTATTTCTCTGTTTCTCCAGCCTGTTTATCTCAAAATAGCACTTTGACATTGCTTGAGAAAGAGAGGTCAGCAGCCTTGAATGTATGAAAAGCAACATACAAGCAGAATAATAATACATGTTGCCAAACATAAGTGGTTGTCTGACAGTACCAAGTTTGCAGAACCTATGCTGCACTTAGATATATCTCTGCTGCCCTGGGAAGTCAAGCCAAAGAGTTTTCATTTAGTGTCCAAGGTCTTCACTATCTCCACTTATACATTTTCAGTGACCTAGAATAAACCTGTTCCACCCCTCTTCCTGCACCATAATCTTTTACAGCTTTCTTAAAACGGCCCCCGAAGGTTAAAATGTCAGGAATGCTGTCATAACAAGGCTGGTGTCGAGCAAAATACAGATGTGGGAATTCAATTTAATCAATAGGGCATGGATTTTAAAATTGCTTTTATTCTTGTTTTTTAAAAGAAAACAATAAACACAATAGCTGTGGCACAGATCACAAGTGTACTCATGTGTACATAAGTACACAAGTCATGTAATAACAACATAAAGCTTGTTTCCCCACAAAGAATGAAACAGAGATTAAGTTCTCAATTGTGGATTACAGCTTTGGAGATCTTGATCTTTCACTGTAGAAGAGGACTTGCACAGGAGTAAGGGTCGATCCAGGGCTAACAGGGCTGCAGAAAGGAGGGTGATTGAGCAGAATATCAATGCTTGGAGCTGTTAATCTGCATTTTAAGCCTTCTGTCAGTGTTGTGAGAAGAAATCAAATGACATATGCAGAGACTACCTTTTATTTAGTTCCATAATGATAATGCATTTCATGATGTAATTTTGTATTTGTAGACGAACGAGACGAGGCATCATAAAGGAAAAACAGATTTAAATGTCAAACAGCTCGAGTACTAACTTGATAACAGACAAAGCGTGTTAAGAGGTTAAGTTGGTGAATGAACAGAAAAAGGTCAGAAGAGGTGACTTAATGTGTCTGTACTTCACTGACAACCACCTAAACCATCATCCCCTGCATCCTGACAGATTAAGTATGTTTATTTCACCCTATTAAATCCTGTCATAATTCTAAGCATTTATTAACATTTCTTCCAGCTGGCTACAGTAGGGCATTAATGGGACGTGAGTGAGCAATCATTGTGGATTGTTATGGTAAGCAGAGTGACAGAATGGGGTCAAGGGGTGATTTTGTTATGACAATGTTTTGCTGCTCACACTCGGTCAACTTGTTGTGAATGGAGCAGGTTACGTGGGGTCTCCTTTGGCCATTTTCCGTGTCGCAACTTACCCACCTTTGCTGCTTTATGAAAGAGTTATGAAATATTAAGAGAATGGCTGTGGATATACCTTTCAGAGCCTAAGTTTGAGTATGCTCAGAGCTATTAATTGGAGTGCCAGGAACCTTCAGGTAGAGCTGGTGATCCTTTCAATCAAAATTATTTAAGCAAATGACTCATCACAGCTGTAGTTTTATCTTTTCTAAAGTCTCTAAATAAAAAGAAGAAGCTTGAACTGGCAGTGAGGAATGTAAACTTTTTTCAAAATAATTGAATTTTGAAAATAAAATGTACCATGAAACAAATTATGAAATATAGCAACACTACAAACAATATTTGTTGTTTATTTATTGCAATAAAAATATTCCACTGATTCCAGTGAATATACATTACACATGTACTTGATTAACAAAGATAGATTCTCATAGAGAATAGCTATACAAAATTTGGTACCTTCATTTTCTCCTTGCATTTTTAGATGCGACAGCTCTCTATGAGCTGTAGGTGAAACTCACTCACTCACTCACGCACAGGATCAGGATTAGCTAGGCACACTCCAATACAGTTGTTTGCAGTCATGTGATTCCGAGGATGCTTGAAATTCAGAATGAAGCAGAGAGTGAAAGGTGGAATGGAAAGTTGAAAGTCTGTATCCTAATAGCTATTGTTTACTCATTATGTTGTCCCAGTCCACATGTGCGTAAATCTGGAATCACCAAATTAAATTACAGCTAAAAGCCTGTTTTGATTTCACAAGTGTCACCAATTCAGTGACTGTGAACTGTGAAATATGCTCACAATCTCCCCTTCTTTCCTGGGTTATGGTGTTGAACAATGGCCAAAACAGTGTTTTTCAAGGCCATTAAAATGTCACAGTGAAGTTGACCTTTGAACATTTGGATAAAACATGGCATCACTTCATCATTATATCCTATTAAAAATCTCTGTGAAATGTTATCATAAATAACACACCAATTCTTGAGTTATGACCAAAAATGAGTTTGTCAAGGTAATTTTGAAGTCACAGTCACCTTTGAGTCAAAAGTGTCACCAATGGCCTGTTACGGCCAAATATTTGTTCTGTGAGGTCACAATGACCTTGACTTTTACCACCAAATTCTAATCAGTTCATCCTTGAGTCCAAGTGGACCTGGTTGGTAATTTTATCAAGGAAACAAGGACACCCAACAGTCTACCCTTGGACTGCACTTGCACTGCCAGTCTGAAACACTGAGCTACAAATGCCGCTCCATAGATTGCACAGTTGTCACCTGTGGATCCTAGCAAGTCAGAATGATCCTCTGGGGTATATTGTATATTGTTCCAGTCAGATAAAGTAACTCTTGAGGGAACTACACAAATTGTGAAAAAATTGCCTTAAGTGATGTCACTTCCTTGCCAGGTTTTGTCAAGAAAGAAGCATGCATGGAAGAAATAATATTTCTAGTTCTGCACTGGTTCTATTTTCTGTTCATGGAAACATCTAAGTGTAGAGCAACAGCAATGCTCTCAGTAAAACTATCCTGTAAATAAAGATTAAAGTCAAATCAAATCTTCTTGTCTTCCACACTTGTAATTGTTGAGTTTACTTACATGTGACACTGCTGTTGGTGGGCACCACCACGGGGTGCATCCGTGCGTTTTTGACAATGTCCTGCCAGTGGATCGTGTCTGCATGACACAGAAACTTGTTCTGGTCAACATACACACCTCCACTCAGGATCTCTGTGGAGACATGAGAGAGAGCACTCAGTCAATACAGATGCACACAGCTGGTTTCCTGGGTACTTAACTGTTTCTGCCTGGAGGATGCACCTAATTCAGCAATTCTGCTACCAGACTCCTGATGCATTTTTTAATTGGCAGCTTTTTTCACCGATCAATTTTATAATTAACAACTGACAGGCACTGCATGTTCAAATCAAAATCATTAACATACTTGAGGACTAGATTGGATAGGCATTTTATCCTTTTCTTTTTCCATCTGAGGGCAAGAAAGGGGTTGGGGTTTGGGGTGAGCAGCTGATCTTGAGACATGCACATCTGATAATGGTTGTTGTTGTGGAGCAATATGACACAAAGCTGTGTATATTGCTGTTATCCAGAAATGTATAGTAACAAAGTACATCTACTTCGTTACACTGCTTAAGTAGTTTTTTGAGGATCTGTACTTTACTTGAGTTTTTTTTACTTTTACTCTACTACATTTAAAAGTTAAAAAATATACTTTTACTCCGTTACTTTGATGTTTGCCACCTTGTTGCTCGTTACAAATTAAAATAGAAATACAATTAATCATCAAAGGATTATCTGGAATGGGCGTGTCCGAGAGGACGAGAAGAACAACGTACGGTACTCTCGCAAAGATTAGAGGTAAGGCGGGATGCGCGGGGCGGCGGAGATCAACATGGCTACCTCCGCAGTTAACGTTGATGAGGAAGACACAGAAGACGTTACCAACTGACATCTCCTTCAGTAGAAGACGACAGTCACCCGCCGTGGTCATACCTGGCAACAATGTTTGGCTACCTTGGGATGGGGGAAAATCCTAAAACATACAGAATGAAGTGCCTCTGGTGCCTACCAAAGTGCCACGAGATAAAGACATTTAAGAACTCCCCATCCAACCTTAAGAAACACAAGGGGAGAACCATTTTTGGTTGTTTTGCTTCTTTTTATGCGTACTATAAAAATACTTTGTACTTTACTTGTACTTTTGATACTTGAGTATATTCTCTCACAAGATACTTTTGATACTTAAGTACATTTAATGTGAGCTACTTTAAGACTTTTACTCGAGTGATTTTCTTATGGGTGACTTTAACTTTTACCAAAGTAATTTTCAATTATGGTATTTGTACTTTTACTTAGTTTTTATTAAGTACTTTTCAAGTAATTTTTTTTTTTTTTTTTTTTTTTTTTTTTTTTTTTTTTTTTTTTTTTTTTTTTTCTTTTCCTTCCCTTGGGGGGGAAGAAAAAATTATTTTTCCCCCCTCCCCCCCCACAAAAAAAAAAAAGAGGAATTTAAGCTCCAGTAAGGGACAGCAGTCCTAACGAATTTGTAATTTTTTATATTTCATCAAGGTAGTGGAAAAAAAGTAATGTATCTTGTCATCATAATATGTATTACCTTGTCAAACCATGTTTGTCCGAGGATTGATTCCTTTGGCCCCACACACACCCACACACCCACATGGTCTGAATGATTGGATACAGGGGATGGTTGTGATTATTGTTGTGCAGGAGTTTAGAGAATGCCTAATCCTGACTTTTATGTGAGAGAGAAAGAGTGGGAAAGAGAAAGAAAGAGAGACAAATAAAGATGGGAGAAAGCCACAGAGAGACGGATGGCAGGAAAGAAAGACAGAATGAAGCCCAGTAGCAGATTTGCATTATTTACAGAGCTTGTGTGTTCTCTATCTCCCTACTAACAGATTACTGACACAGGGCTGAAACGATGAGACACATAATCATACATGAGGCGCCCTGCCAGCACCACACAGAAACAGCCAAATACAATATCGTCCCACAAAGGCCCGATTAAATGATACTCCTCGGATAATAGGTGGTGGTGGTATTACCTGTACAAGCCCCCACCCCCCAATCTCAGCTCCCCCTCTCTATCTTTCTGCATGTGCGGTGGGAGCTAGGGAGAGAAATTAATCCTGCCTCTCACCACAGGAGGGATATCGCTCGGCTAGGAGCAGGCCGCATCTCAAATTCAAATTGTTTGCACAATGGGATACTGCTGGCAAAGTAGGGCAGTGGACAAACCAACAGACAAAGAAAAGCAGTTATTATGACAAAAACACCAGCAGGACATCTCAGCCCTGGTTAAGCAAGATACAAGTACACGCTCCAGGCATTCACCTTCATACTGGCTGGTTGGATTGTAACTGGAGCCATAATATACCAGATTTAGGTGTAAACATATCCAAGACATAATTAGGCACTGTTCACATCGGCTTTGCTGGGGTTTGAAAGTCCTTATAAATGTATGTACTTTTTCAATAATGTTAAATGAATGAGTGAATGGATGAATGTTTTAACTAGAGCACAATCTATATGTAAATAAAGTGCAAAAATTCAAAATTAGCTGTATATCTCTGAGTTAACTTCAACACTTGACATCCTGAGGTAAAATGCAAGATGCAGACGTACAGAGGCAGTTTTGAAACGATCTGAACACCACCATTTGACCCTGGTATCTTTACTTAACAATAGTATAATGCAGCACAATGCTGCACAATTAGCCACATACATTTTTTAACCAAAGTATTGTTGTATTCTTTTATGATTTTTTAAAATCTCACACCTTGAAAATCATTGTCCTTTGACCATCGTGTAGCACTCAAACCAGAGACGAGGCTTGCTCATCTGCATGTGACTTCCTGATAGACATTAGGACATTATACTTAGCAAACAAGTAGTATAGTGACTTGAAAAGGAAGGTTCACTCTCCTGTATTTGAATATTGCAACAGGGAATCAGACTCAAGGGAATCAGACTCAAGGGAATGTGTCCTCACATGCGGCAACTTGAACCATGTTCATCACACAAGGCTACAAACTTTTTTTTATGGATTTAACCTGGATATGTAAGCAAAAGAGTTGTTCTTAATGAGTATCAACTGAGCCAAAGAGAATTTCCAGGATTCATATGTGTGGCTGACAAGTGAAACAAGGCATTTCCACTAATCCCAGCTGTCAAAACAAGTGATCCCCAACACCATCCAGAAGGCTCCACCATCTTCTAATGCTTCTCACACTCATGGTGCATTTGGATATGTACTGTACACACAACACACTAATTTGCAAGTGTGACATGACAAAGTTCAAGATGCTGGATAACAGTTTAATTGGCTCCTTGCTGGTGCTTTTCCCAGGAGTATTTCCCATGGCCTGTCACCAAGATATGAATAATTAACAGATATTACATAATACGTACAATAACATGCAAAACTCATGCAGGACTTTCTTTCATTACAAGTAAATGCTTGGCTTGCACATTTGGTTGGTGTGCAGTTGGTGGCCAGGGGGAGATCAATGGTTAAATCCTGTTGTTGATTGTTTAGTGGGTAGAGAAAATGTCTTAATTAGTTTGTACACATAGCTACAGCTCGTGTTTCCAAACTACCCCCTCCCCTCCCGATTTGTCCCGAGAGCAACTCCAAGCTTTCTCTGAATGAGTGTATGGCTACAAAAGGCGCAGCAATCTTCAGTATCAGGCTGCATGACCGTTGGAGGAAAACAATATGAAATTCAGGGAGGCAGAACAAATGTATGCAGGCAATTATTTTGATGGTAAGTGCTTGTTGTGATATTTTTTTCTTTATTGCAGTGTGGGGATGAGTTTGATTAAGACTGGGAGGCAAATAGCGAACCAATGATCAGAAAAAGGCATATTAATGAGTTAGTGAGAGAGAATTAATACGTGTTGTGTGGATGGTTTAATGAAGAAATATGTAGGACAACAGATAAGCTGTAATAAATGGTTGACTTGCTCCAGTGTTGGAGGGCTGCATTATCGAATATCCCCAATAGTGTTTATTCTTGAAGAAGATCCATGTGCTGAACCATCAGTACATAAAAGGAAACACATTCACTTGATATGTTAACTGCAGTCCCTCTTCAGGCCAGGTATATACACATAAAGAAAAACATATTGGCTTCATAAGTAAGAGCAAACACAGTCAGCTGGATAGTATAGAAAGATAGAAAGGCAACAAGAGATTCAGAAAGACACTCAAACAGTCAGGCAATTACAGTAGATAGACAGGTATTCAATCAGAAAGACAGAGGAGTTTCTCGTCTCCTCTAGCAGTGGGACTTGGGATTTTACCCTGGGTCTCCACTGTACTATCTTATTGACTCTGAGAGCTTCAACTTGGTTTCGGCTCAGCACTGTTATCAGCTCAGTGGAACAGAGGGGAGAAACTCTGCGGGAAGATGGGGATGCATTCTGGGTCAAAGAGGCTAAATGCTAGGGGCACAGATCCTGCTGTACACCCCAGTAGCAGTGGAAGGCTAAAGTTGTTGCTAGGCTGCACTCAACATACAGACTGGCAGAAATGCCAGAATAAGATATGAGTGCACAAGTACAGTCCACACACAGAAGGAAGCATGCTCAAAAAACCATTCACACACACAACACACACACACACACACACACACACACACACACACTTGCACACATGGCTCAGGGTTGGGAGTAATGAGGCCCACATTACTATACCTGCCTTGAGCATCAATTAAATTACCAGTTTGCTTTATCTTGTAACCAGAAGGTCACTAATTTGAAGAGCTGGGAAAATGTGGGTGGGGAATGTCAGCACTACTCTGTCTGCAATTGTTATTGCAACTGTTAGTGCAACTAGAAAAAAACCTTCCAGGCTGCTGACTGGACTGGACCACTTCCCGTACAACAAAAGTGGAATAAATTAAAGAATGAGTGAGTGAATGATTGAGCGAATTAAAGAATGTGCACGCTGTTTGGATAGATGATGAATAAATGACTTAGAGTGATTGATGTTAGATGATGGGGGAATGCATGACATGTATTTTATCAGCCATCATCCATCAGTGTGAGTGTTCATCTGTCATGATAGATGATGGCTACTAAAAAATAATGAGATAGAAAGAAAGAAAATGTAAAGAGTGTCTAAAATATGGCTGCAAAGGTTGAATAGATAATTAATAAATTAGTGAATCGAACTGCTTGTTGAAACTGACCCACTCAAGAGACCACAGCCTCTTCATGCACCATCAGCACTCGTACTGAAAAAGAAACACATGCTCGAACCAACTCTAACTAATAACAACCTTAATAAACAACCAATAAGCTTTGAGAGAAGGCATTTCCTGGATTTTCAGACGCTGCTCATGTTGCCACACAGCGCTGCGTCAATCACTGTGCTCTGAGTTGCTCGGTTGCCGACAGGAGATGTCAGGACAGCAAATCTCTGCCTTTGCTCTACAAATAGGTGATCTCCCCTCCCATCCATCATCTGCTGCTGCTGCACAGTTCCATCCTTGCCCTCCTGTCCCCACTGTTGCCAAGGAAATGCGTGCAGATCCCAGATGTAAAGTGTATGTGTGTATTTGTGTTTGCATGTGTGTATATCTGTACTTGCATGTAGGTGAAAGACTGGGCCTGTGCACAGGCATGAAAGAGAAGTAAAGAAAGAAGATCATCAGTGTGTCTATGCATGTAGCTATAGCTATAGTGAGCATATAAACTGTAATGTACACATATAAATAAAAAAGAGAGATTGTGTGTTTGCATGCACTTTGTATGACAAATCTTTGCTAAATCTTTTCCAAATTATTCTATGCATGTTGAAAGATTTGACCCCATTGAACATAGTGAAAAAACCTCACATACATATGTAGAAATATATTCACCAAAGTATTTTAAATAGTCTGAGGGAACATACTGGCTTTAATATAACAGTTTTTCTCTCTTATTCTTATAACAGAGACTTCTTTGCCTTGAGAGATAATTATCTCTCAAAACAAATATTGTCTGGGGTTCCACAAGGGTCAGTCCTAGGACCACAACTCCAGAACTTCCAAAAAGTTAAGGGACTCACAGGAGACATATTTAAAAAAGACAGGTCAAATTTTAAGCAGTGGAAGACATATATATAATATATTACCTTTTAGTACCTAGTATAGGTCAAATTCTTTGGTAAGAGCCCTCCAGAGTTACAGAAGACATTATACAACTGCTTTTACAGGCTGAGTAGTACTCCGTGTGAAAAGCATGCTGAACAGTGGATCTGGGTGCCTGGTTAGCTCAGTCGGTAGAGCTGGGGACCCATATATGGAGTTGCTGCTAGCAGCCCGGGTTCGAATCCGACCTGCAGCCCTTTGCTGCATGTCATCCCCTCCCTCTCTACCCCCCTGTCCTGTCGATCTTCAGCTGTCTCTGTCCAAAGGGGCAGGAAAAGGCCAAAAGAATAAACCCCCCAAAAAAACAGTGAATCTGCGTTAAATCTCTTCCATGGCTATGTTAATGGAACACAGCTTCATGTGGCAGTTCCCTAACAACATGTGACCAACTGATGCTCTTTTAGAGTGTATATTAGATATTATTGCCTTGATGTCACAAAGCGTCAACCAAACATAAATCTTACTTCTATTAAGTTCTAAGGCTCAGAGAGAGAAACTGCAATTAAAATGAAATTCTCTAGGACATAACTTTAGCCAACAGGCAAAAAACCTTGGTGTCATCTTTGGCTCAGAATTTAACTTCAATGCCTAGAAAAGGTTGTTCACACTTTTATATCGAGGCAGGATTGATGATTGTAATGCTCTCCTATCTGGTCTACCTTTCCATACATAGGAATACAATGATAAGTCAAATTCAATATCAAGTAACCAATGAATTCCTTAATATGATTTCTATAGTGTGAAATCTATCACAGCATGCATCACAAACTTCATATCTCCTCTAAGGTCAATGGATAGAGCACCACCCACAGGAATGGCATGCAATTTTAACACTGTTAACGCAGTCCCCAAGCGAAGTGGTGGTACCCATTCAAATGTAATTGCACTTTTATGTGTTTAACTATTGACCTGAAAAGAACAACTGCATTAATTCGCCTACATAAAAGCGCTTCACGAGAGGTTCACCAGAGAGATAGCAGCACTGGGATTTGACTGTCTCTGAACACACTGCGGTCAAGAGCAGCAGCGTGGGCAGTGTATGTGCGTGTGTGTGTGTGTATGGGTCTTGTTGGGTTGATATAAGAAAGAGATGAAAAGGCAAAGGCAAAAGCAAATGGCAAAGAGAGAAAGTAAGACCAAAACATGACACCATGTTGGGAAAAGGGAGCTATTAAAGATTGAAAAGAGAGAAATACAAAGGCATAGAAAAGTGTTTTCTTCATGAGTACATATGTTCAGTATGTACAGAACGTGTCTGCCTGTGTATCTGCATATGAATGTGGAGGGACCTCACACATTAAATGCACATAATTTTAACATGGTGACTGACATTCATGGCTGAGTGGCCGCAGCACTACGCAGCATCATGTGTGCAGCATCATGTGTGCAGCATCACGTGCACACTGTTATTTTGGGTATCGTAAACAACCGCTTCCTTTTTATGAAAAAAACAAAACTGAATGGGAAACTCTTAGTCTCACCAAGGACTGTTATTTCATTCAAACTTAAAGCCTTCTCTGCCTGACAGTCTAGTGTTTGGATGGAAAACATCCTATAAAGGAAGTTTAAAATGACAATCAGAATTTAAAAGAAATACGGCAGTGATAATTACATAAATTGTATTGAGAAAGGTTTGGTCTGTTGATTAAACTGTTGAAACAAATGGAAAAGGAGGACATGAGAAAAATGTGTCTTTGAGGGAACAGAATAATAAATAACTGCCTCCATGTATAGCAGTAGCTGAGAAAAAAAAAAAAGTTAAATAAGAAACTAAACACTGGACATGAAATACAGAAAATTATTAAGGTCTGAAAAAGGTAGTTATCAATAAGTGGCAATGTAATAACTTCTTGAACTATCTGATAATTTACATCTCGACACACAAAAAATAATAATAGTTTATTTTTCTGTCTTTTGTGGGGTGCAAAATACCACTCACAAATAACAACTGAACTTGATTAACATTGGGTTTGGATTAAAGTTGTCAATAGAATAGTATTGTATTTTTATGCCAATATTCAATCTTTGAATTGCATTGTTCTAATCTTAAATAACATGTTTTTTTTTTTATCCTTTGTGTCATTCTGAAGGAGAAATGTTGTTGAGATCTTTGCTGAGGTATAGTAGATGACATGGGGGCGTCGGCCATGGCCCCCATCCCCCAAACCTACGCCTCTCCTCCGCCAAGATAATTGCATTCACAGGCTGCTGATTAAATTTGGCCCATCCCTCATGCAATTGTTTTCTATGAGTCTTTATGAAAAATGGCTGAGATTTAGGGATTATGGAATTATATCTGAGCAAGGCAAAGCATCTGCTTAAAGATGAGAAGGGGAAAAAATAAAATCATGACAGAATGATTATGGGGGGGTGCATCCTTGCTTATTTTCAACTTAAACTGCGATAAAACCCTGGTAATCTGAGCTTAATGGATAGGGCGGAGGAGGAGAAAATCATATTACAATACCTTGAGATAAGACAAATCTACAAGCAAGAAAGAAAAACAAAACCAAGGAAACAAATGAAGTAAGAGACAAAAAAGTAAAACAGAAAAGATTATCAAGGGGCAAAACAAGTGAGTGATTAAAAAGAGTAAAAGGACCTTCAATGGCTGCTGCTAAGGGCCACTTAGCTGATCAAGGCTGATGTGTGATCAGCCTGCCAGCTGAATTAAAATGAGCCACGCTCTCAGGAATGGGCAAAACAAAACAGGGTCTGAGAGAGGCAGACAGAAAGAAAAGGAAAGATGGAACGACTGAGGAAAGAGAGCATATCTTACCAGAAGCATACCAAGTATATTGGTTTTACCACAGACCTGGCCTCAGTCGGTGCATGATTTGCTAAGGCAACAACACGTCATTGAGGCCTTGTTTTTCCAGGCCTACTGCGAGACATTCAGTAACACACTTCGGGCCATGGCTCTTACTTTGTGTATACAGCACTTATATGTTATGTTTATCAGTCAAGGTGGAAAAGTCCACCAAGAAGACTGTAAAGTATATTGTAAGTACAAAGCATTCAGAGAGCATGCACCTCTGCAAAAGCTGCAAATCTCTTGGTGTCATAACTATATGAGTCTTTTTGTCAGAGAAGTGTTTTAGAGATTAGAGGGGCTGATGCCACACAAGGGAGGGCAGGTATGGTTTGTTATTAACCACTGATGCACCTGGGAGAGACACCAACAACAGAGTTGTTAAGTGGTGCCACTCTGACAGAGTTATGCAAAAGTGAAGTGTCTGACTGGTTGTTTTGGACTGTGTAACAATTTGAGAACTATGCCATCCACATTTTTACCCATAAAATCAAACCCGAACTGCCTACATAGGAAGATGGGCTGAGCAAAGTTTAAAGAGGCTTATTACCTGGAGCAGCCACTGTCACTACAGGCCAGGTGAGTCAAACCCCCCTTGCCAGGGAAGTGTAAAGGTACCAGTTTACTCCATCAGAATTGCTTTTCAGATCTTCGAACAGCTTCTAAGATGCTAAACTCATTCCACCTTTGAGTGTAGGCTTTCAAGTATAAACACTTTTGACATCGGACAGTAGATTTTTTTTCTACCACAACCTGGCCCTTGTCCCGACCCGAACAAGGGACAAACAGGAACATCATCCCATCAAATTTATTGAGAGAGATATTTAATCTGCTAGATCACCACGAGCGTGGTCAATACCTTCTCTTCATCCACTGCCATTGATTTGTACCTTTAACCTCTGGTGCTCTTTGTCTCTCAAGTTAAAGGATAATGTTGAAAGATGCTGATTTTAAACATTTTATCCATAATCCCCTTTAATTCAGTGCTGTTTGTAACTGATGCACTATCCTCAAGGTAAGAAGTGTGTGATGTCAGCCAACATTGTCTGTGCTTTCAGACCACGTCCATGACCAATCTGACCTCTGTCTATGAGCATTAAAGTGGAGCTTCCAGCCTGGTTGTTGCAATAACACACTATAATAAAAAAACTGAATATGACATTAACAAAGAGGGACCACCTGGTAGATGTGGTGGAAACTGACACAGAGGTTTGGAAAAATACCATCGATAGAAGCCAGATCTTTTTTAGCACCACAACAAATGTACCATGGAGAGGTGGCACAGAAGTCAGGGAACACTTTATTAAAATCTTTATTTGGTCATGCCTGGTGTTGCATATAGTAACACCCACCATATCTCTGTGGAGACCTGAGATGAACAGAAAAGTCCTTTTCATGTCCCATTACCCACCACTGCCCCCATCAATAGCTGCTCCACTTACCCAAGGCTTTGGCCTAAGAGGCAAAAAATAAGCATATTAATTATTAAGCTGCCAGGGGAGAAGGGGGAGGAGTCGTACGGTTGGAGGGTAATGTGTGTGTTTATGTGTGTGTCAGCAGGCAAGGTTATTAAATTGGTTTAGGGAGCTATGCTTCTTTTAAACTCATGGAAAGCAAACCTCCATAATAACAGTAATTGGCTAGAAAACTCAGGCCTTTTATCCAACTGTTTAAATATGTACTGTATATCCTGCCAGCATTTAAGATATGCTGAAACACCCACAGATGAGCCAATATCCCAGACTTATAGTTTTTTTGTAAACCAACACATCCTACAACATGTCACAGGGAAAATGGATGGCAAAAATGAAAGCATTAACAAAACAAAGACAAAAAAGAACAGAAAACTTTTACAAACACACTAACTGCCTGAGAAGACATACTTTGTGATTTCAGAACCTGTTTATATCAATGTTAAACATGCCATGTCTTCAACAGTGAAGATCTCTTATCACTCAGAGTCCACAGGTGTCCATTTAGGCCTCATAACTAAGTTGATGGAAAGTGACATTTACCTCAGTGGCATTTGAGACCCACCGAGCTGCCAGTCAGCTCCTATTTTATTTGCTTTCCCACTCATTTTGCTCCTCCTCTGAGATGAGCACTGAGCGCCTCTGACATCAAAGACCTGTCTGAAACACTGTCTGGCCTTCAGAATCAAAGTAAGAACTGCATGTCAAGGCTGCACAGCCGTGCGCTGACATGGTAAAGCTGAAATGACAGACAGTCAGTGACAGAAACTGAACATGACAATCACATTGCGAGTTTGTGTTTGTTTTGAATCTGCAGTCATATTTATGGCAGACTTTTCAAAAACAGAAGTGTGAATAGAAAGGAGTTGGTACAGTACATACCGGACAAACAAGCAAGTGTGAGTGTGTATCCACTTCAGGTTGTATAAATGTTACATGTACAATGTGCAGTTCAACAATCAGTAAAGGATTAACTAACTGATACTGTGCAAACTAAAGTACATCTTTACACAAAAATATGCTATATGTTTGAATCAAAAAGTTTATCTAGAAATAGTTTACAGGAGAGTAGTAATGGTTTTTAAGCTGTCCTAAACTGCATTTTGTCCAAAGGGGTTATTATGCACAATGCAAACTTATAAAATAAAAAATAAAAATCTACTAGGTAGGCAAGGCTCACCAAAAAACAAAATGCTTTTTTTCACATTGTAAATAAATCCCATGAAAAGGCCAAAACAAATATTTGGCCTTGATATGCATATGAATGAATCTGATAGAGTCACACACTACACACTTATTTAACACTTTAAAGTAGGTGTCTGGTTTGAAATTGCAGAATTCAAGTGGCTGAGAAACACATTCTCATTCTGTCCCTCGTTCCCTGCTTAAACAACAGGGTAGAATTCAGATGAGATTTGAGCTAAGTGAACAGCGTCCTATTGGTCTCTGAGCCAGTTTACATCTACATCATGGCACATTTTAGCCTGATCTAAGTCATAGCCTGGGGGGAAGGAAATGTTGGAGAAAGAAAGAAGAGGACTGTGTTTTGATTATTAATTTGCATTAAAATTCCTTCCACGCCTACTTTAACTTTTAATGAGGTGAAAGTCGAATCTCACTTCGAGGGGGCCGTAGAGGTTCAGTTTGGAAGGCAAATTGGTAATAAAGGGTATGTAGTCATGTTTAGGCAAGACTGTATATTTTTCTAGCTGACGAAAGGTGAGGCAGAGGTGGAGGCTTGGGCTGGACAATATTTCTAATCAGTAAGGATAGTTAGAGTCCTCCTAGGCTGAAACCTAATGCAATCATGGGCTTTTGAAAATGGAAATGATATATTGGAAATGGACACATACTACACACCAAAACTTCTAATAATAGCCCAGGCTTTTATTTGCTTAAATCACTGAACTCACCCTGCCTTTTGTTTTATACATCCAGATGATTTCTATAAAATTCAGACCAGGCCTCTTTTGGAGACCTGCGTTTATTCGTCAAAACGTGTAGTCACACCAGGCTAGAAAAGGAAACCTGCGGCTTTTTGGGACCCTGCTTTTATTGGAAGTTTTAAGGTATATAAACACAAACACGTGAATAGATAGCAGCTCTTTATTTTTGATCACCATATAAAAACACTTGCTGCCCCGATTCTCCGGCCAATCTCCCGCTCCATTCTACCCTCACTCGTGAACAAAACCCCGAGGTACTTGAACTCCTTCACTTGGGGTAAGGACTCACTCCCTACCCGGAGTAGACAATCCACCGGTTTCCTGCTGAGAACCATGGCCTCCGATTTAGAGGTGCTGATCCTCATCCCAGCCGCTTGACACTCAGCTGCAAACTGATCCAGTGAGTGCTGAAGGTCATAGGCCGATGATGCCATCAGGACCACATCATCCGCAAAAAGCAACGATGCAATCCTCAGCCCACCAAACTGCAACCCCTCCCCTCCACGACTACGCATCGATATCCTGTCCATGAAAGTCACAAACAGGATTGGTAAATAGGGGCAGCAGGGGCGGTATTGCGGTCCCTGTATCGCACCGTTGTCACGAAAAGAGAGTTGAGCCGAAAGGCAAAACTCTCGATCTACCGGTCGATCTTTGTTCCTACCCTCACCTATGGTCATGAGAGATGGGTCGTGACCGAAAGAACGAGATCCTGGGTACAAGTGACCGAAATGGGTTTCCTCAGGAGGGTGGCCGGCATCTCCCTTAGGGATAGGGTGAGAAGCTCGGACAGGGCGCCTCCCGAGGGAGGTGTTCCTGGCTCATCCAGCTGGGAGGAGGCCACGGGGCAGACCGACGACCAGGTGGAGAGATTATATCTCAACACTGGCCTGGGAACGCCTCGGGATCCCCCAGTCAGAGTTGGCCGATGTGGCCAGGGAAAGGGAAGTTTGGGGTCCTCTGCTGAACTTGCTACCCCCGCGACCCCACCCCGGATGAGCGGATGAAGATGAATGAATGAATGAATGAATAAAAACACTTTTTACGAACGATTTTGTTTGAAACTCTTTGAAATGTTTTCTTAGCGTGCATTTGAAATGTCAGATAAGGATTTCATTTGTCCTACATGTTCTTTATCCTTCTTTGTTCAACTATTCATCCTTGCTTGACATCAACTATGTAGTAAATTAATATGTACATTAAAGACTAAAAGATTGTAGTAATTTATCTGCTCTTTCAAACTACAGTAAGGAAAAAAAACATAGGGATTGTAATCTTAGACCTATGGCGATTGCAGCTGAGGGGTGACCCTAGCTGTACCATTCAGTGTCAATCTAGGGCTGGACACCTAACCTGTTTGGTTTGGTTAAAATGAACTTGTTTACCCGGTTAGTACGGTTCATTTGGGATGGTGTGAAAACTGTCAATCAAACCTTGGTGCTGACAAAAAAAACAAAAACCTGAGACCGCCTGGAAAGGTGGTTCTTTGTCAGCTGTCATGTGAACTCTGGAATGACTTGTTTGTGGTGTGAAACTGAACAGACCAACAAAATCATTTTATGATAGCAGTCTGTAGCATGATTTCAAACACTTTCCTACAAATAAATCTGCTAATTGTGAAATCTGTTCAGGAACCAAATGAAACAAACTACAATTTACCTTCCCCTTTTCCAAAACCTATCAACAGTTATACTTTTTTTTTTCTTATATGTTTTTCCTGCTTCCTGTTTTTATTTTTAGTTTCTAAAGACCCTTTACTTTTTGTCCAAACTGTTCCTACATTTTCCTGTGCCTTGCATCAAGGTAATTGGTGTTGGTCTGGGGTCTTATCTGACAGAGTTTAAGG
Organism: Dicentrarchus labrax; assembly: GCF_905237075.1. Taxonomy (NCBI): domain Eukaryota; kingdom Metazoa; phylum Chordata; class Actinopteri; family Moronidae; genus Dicentrarchus; species Dicentrarchus labrax. The sequence goes on from NW_026136706.1 coordinate 12,433,048, forward strand.
GAAAAATCCAGTAAACATAAGGTGGTACAATAATGGCTGATTTAATGGTTCTTTAAACTTTGTCAAGTCTTACAACAGGTATGTCTGAAAAGGGAGCCGGCATGACAAGGGAATTTCTAGCAAAAACCTGCGCTACAGATAGAGTCCAGTAATTAAATATATGAGACACATACAGTCAAAGACACACACACAATTTTAATTGGCAAATATATTTTGTATTATTTCTGTTGTCCATTAATATTTTTTAAAGCCCAGTTATTTTCTACTCACCAAATCTCAAAATTGCACTATTAAAGTTCAAAATAATAGTTCCCCCTCCACTTCTTGCTTAGAGTTTGAGCTTCACTGTGTAGAATGATGTATCTGCAGAGTCTGAGACTCTAAAGATATTTTCACATTCATCTGCTGAAGCTGGGAGGTTTCTGTGCTCATTGAAAATCTGATTTGATGAGGCAGGGCCTACATACGGTGGTTGTAAAGGGCAAACGCGCCGCAAACGGCGAAACGCTGCAAACACGGGAAAAATGCAAATCCAAAAACACACAAACACATAAAACAAATCCAACAGAAAAACACAGCACAAGAAAAATGCTGCAATCACAGAAATGAAGCAGAAGCTAGAACTTTCAAACCCACAAAACAAATACCAAAGAGAAATGCTGCAAATACCAAAAACACACAAAACAACAAAACAACTCCAAGAGAGAAACGCTGCAAATTCGCTCGACAAAACGGTAGTGCGCCAGGCCACTAGGGGGACCCGACCTGAGGGATGGACCAGTCCTGTGGGACCAGACCCGAAAGACATCAAGAAGAAGAAGAAGAAGAATGTCGGCCACCATACCTACGAGCATGATCTGTGACATCATATTGAAGTTGAACCTGGTCCAGTATGCAACTCATACAAGTGTGATGTAAAAACTTTAAGCCACTACATATACTGAGAATTGTATGTAAGATATTGTAAGTAGGAGACATCTTGTGTCCAGCAGCAAAATTTTAGACATTAACAAAACAATTTATGCATACTCATAGAGTCATCATGGGCATCTGTAACCAAAAGTATAGAAATACCAAGCATTTTACCAAAAGCGTGTAAATTTATACTATCATGCCTTATTAGCATTGTTCAGTCATAGTAAAGAAATAAACTACTAAAAGAAACTTTTTAAAGAAATTCAGCTCTGTTATTCCCCGGCCATTATAACCCAACCCCTGGCTCAAGTAGTTTCACTATCTCTGTCACACAGTGATATTACAGAGCAATCAATTAACACAAACCACCACTGATGGCCCGTTCCGGACTTCAATTTAACATGTGCCTCCTCACGATCCACATTAGGGGCTCACAAATGTGACAATATGAATGTCGTCCTTCAAAAAGAAAGTCCCTCTTGCCCCCTTCCTGGAGCGGTGAAATATTGAGTGTGACACGGGAGTAATTGCATGGGAAGTAATCAATTAGACACACAATTGAAGGAGACCTGAGGTCTGTGGGCTGCTAGGCAAGAGGCTCGACTGAATTCTGGTGACGTGCACTGAACCAATCTTGCCTGCCTCCTGTGGCAGAATTGCTCTTTCTTCTCCTAGTAGTTAGAAGGTGAATGGGAGTCTTAGGGATCAGAAGAAGGCAGCAATTTTATGCCCCATCCCAGCATACCCTTGTCTGGGGGAAACACACTGACTCAAATAGTCTCTTTCACCTTGCCCTATCCCATTCCATCCTTTCTTTGCCTCCCTTGAACATCGCCATCACAAGAGGCTGAACAGAACACATTCAGCAGATGATAGAGTACATTATGATTTACCAATTGAACAACTGCGGTAGACTTTAGAGAACAAACTAGGACTCAAGTGCTCAAAAGGGTGTTGCATACAGTACAAAATGGTACAAACATTAGATTACATGTGTTTGTGTGAAAGGCATCAATGTGACAAATCAAGACAGCCAACTGAAATATGATGAGAGACACATTGCTAAAGAAAGAGGGATAAAGAGATGGAAGAAAGACAGAAAATAGGATAGATAAAGAGAGAGCAGATGGGCCATGAAGGAGTGGATAACGCCTTGGCGTACAACACAGGCTTGTGTACATGCATGAGACGAGAGAGGATCATTCAGCAGATGGGGCCTCAGATTGGATGCTTCATTTTGGACAGACGCAGTGCAGGCGTAGGGTGGTTAGAAAAATGAATCAACAACACTAAACAAATCTGAAAAAAAAAAAAACGATACTGGATGGAATGAGGAAAAGGGGGGGGACAGTAAAATGCGTTAAATCAGAAAGCTCATCTGTGTTGTGCTCCTTATTGAGGCTGTTATTATTTTGCCAGGAAAGCAGGCTGTAATTACCATGTGAAAGCACAGAGGCTGCCCGGGGTTCATGTGAATCCAGACGGAAGTGCTGAAAATGTTTGCCTAAGCAGGAAGGAAGACACTGCGGGTCAGCGTGCATCAAAATACAGATTAGGAACTTTGAAAATGTCAGGAGGCGGCTCTGTTTAACCTTTTTCTTGGCTATAGGACAAAAGGTAGAAAGAAGTACTTATTTGAAGCTTTTCTTTGCAGAAATCAGGAGGTTCACTTGTACACACAAAAAGCCTAAAAAATGGGTAACCTTTCAGGGACCAGCTTTTTGTCATCGTATGTGAGATGAGTCCTCACAATGTCACTTGTTAAACAGATTTTTGCCCCCAAAAAGTAATCAAACAAACAACACAACTAAACTTTCCACACTTAAGCAAAAGTGTCTTTTAAATTTCTTATTCACTTCTATACACCCCTGTGCACACACACCATCCCTAAACTTTTCCCGGCTTGACTGTGCCTTATATTTCATATTCATGAGGATAACTTAGCTAAGCTTGATTGAAAGGTGCATCGGAGGGAGTCCTATCCCTGCTCAGCCAGAGACCTCCTTCACCACATCCCCCGGTCCCCTCAAATCCAGAGAGTCCATTCACATCTCGCAGAGAGTGCACCAGAGAAATCAATAAGTGCAATGCTACAATGTACTAGCGACAAATTGATTTCATCCAAAGGCAATTTCAACCCAAATAGAAATGCGGGTGGGTTTCAGCACTGAAGGGGTCTTTTACTGTTCCTTTCTCTCGATTAGCCTCTTATGTAGTTAATACGTTTTATCCTCTTATATGTGTTGCTTATGGATTATATTGATCATTTTACACTTCTCCTGGGAGCTGCGAGCAGAGAAACGGTGGACCAATATGACAGTAACATAAAGTAACATCAAAGGCCTTGTAATGAATAAGACAGCTAGCTTGGACTCACTAAAGCACTTGAAGGAAGGAAAGAGTTTTGATCAGTGCTGCTTGATGTATAGGAGAGGATCCATCCTGATGGTTTAGGCTCATATCCTTCCTCAACAGTACACTGTAGAATGATGACAACTGCAACGGAACAAACTAGGACACAAGTGACTTGTTTCTTCCCCCCAGCAAGAGTTTGTTTAACTGTCAGGACCATGTGTGTAAAAAGCAGTGATATGATAGACCCTCCAAGACAAGTTTTTTTCTATAAAGAGATAAGTTGGTATTCAAGGGCCTACATTTTTGACAGCCCTATCTACCCAAACTTGACATGCATATACATTTTTAAAAAAAAGATACCTGATGGAAATGAGACCTGAAGACAATCAGAACTGGTCTCAAGCATATTTAGATCTCATACAAAATGTGGTCGACTCAAACAGACCCAAAAAGAGAGAGAACACCAACACTGGTGGCAGCATGATGTGCCACCAATCAATGAGCAACCACGGCTGAAAAGAGTAGCTCCAGGTTATCCATACTCGTGGTGGCAAGGAGAGGACAAGCCATGGCTTCCATCCAGGTGGACGATGTGTTGAACGGACTCACCGACAAGAAAATACAGGTTAGGTGCACTGGCTAGCTAAAAAGTTAATTTAGTTATCTGTGCAGATAAGCAGCTTGCGATAAATAAATAAAACTGTGAGCCCTGTTTCTGAGTGTAGTGTATTTCCTGCTGTGAGCTTATTGGCGCTGACTCTGATGATATTTACTCCTTAAGAGTAATTTTTTGTATCAAAGAAATTTGGCCGTTTTGTACCCGACCCCAACCTGGACACAATATTTTCGTGATTTGGGTCCTCAGTTGGTTACTGAAAATCAGGGCAGCACTGGAGACCTCTGGCATAGCTGACTTCAGCTTGTCAAATAAAGTAGAAAAAACCCTTGGAAACGTTCAATCTGAAATCTGAGCTTTTCGCTCACATTGATTACTACTTTCGTTTACCTCACTATTTGCTTAATTATTAAAACTTTCCACATTCAATATAAACATTGTAACATTTTATATATGAAAGAAAATAGGGGAAAAAAAACTTTATAAGTCCCCTTTAACAAGAAAATTTGAATATTCTGTTCTGTTCTATTCTATTCGTTAACAAGAACAAAAAATAATAGAGTGAAATTCAACAGAGTTATGAAGAAGAGCAGATTCAGGCCATGGCTGTTGTGCATAACTTCCCCTCTACTTCATGGCTTGAGGCCACGGATGGCACATCAAACAGCAGCTTCTCACAGAGGCCAGCCCTGACTCCCTCAGCACTGGCTTCAACTTGGCACCACAATGAAGAGGACTAGCTTGGCAAAAAAAAGCTGCTGGTGGTGCTGGACAAAAGCAATTCCCTAAGTATGGCGCAACATGCGAAAAAGAATACAAGATGGAACATAACACACAAGCACATACTGTTGCTACACATGCACTCATTCATGGATGTGTTGTTTCGACTCTGGGGGATCACAGGGAAGGAACAGTTGAAGAGAACAATGAGAGACAACTGAATTATTTAGAAAGATGGTTTGGAAGCAGAAGAGACACAATCTAAGTGCAATGCCTCTTCCTTAAGAAAATCTAAATAATTTTTTTTGGGATAAATTTAAATCTCTCAATACAAAGATAATTTTTGAATTCTTGTAAAACTGATGACATTGTCTTTCTCATATTGCCTCAGTGTTTCCTTGACATACTTGTCATCACGCTAAACATATATTCATGCATTTGTGTAATACTGCTCCCAAAACAAGCTTCAGTGTATGCCACCAGACCAACCTGATTGCACTGGGAGTTCATTCCCATAGAGAAATAAGGAGCAATAGTCATTTCCAAGCATTCACCATCAACAAGGACATGCATGGCACTTTGTGGTGCTACCTAATAAATCATTCAAATTGTATTCCTCTTGCTTCTCTATGTGTAAAAGATAATAAGGGAATTAATTTATGTTATCACTGCATGGGCGGACTAAATACAAAATACAACTGGGACAAAATACAACTGACCAGGACTTACTGATAACACTTTTACTTGCCAAAACACAAACTGATTCTCCCTCCATTTTCACTTAGAAGATTTGTGAGGTTGAATTTAGCTTTTAAAATGAGTAAATAACACCTCTGCCCTTGTGTTGAACAAATCATGAGCTGTTCCTGGCCCTGGCATGCCCCACTTAGCCCTGTACTGGAAAAGCTCTACGTCTTTTTTGCAAGTCAAGGGCTTCATTTCTTACTGACCTCAGCATCAGGGCGGCTGAAGGAAACCTAGTAGCACAAGGATCCATTGTTCATAAAGAAGCGAAGCCACCCACACAATATTTTCCTACTTAGTACGCTGTTTATCAGCAGTCACATTCACTATCTTCTCCAGCTTCTGAGGAAACATGCTTGATCCGATTGCTGAGTGGGTTGTAAATCAGACAAGATTTTTTGTATGAGCAAGGGTGATGGGTGTAAATAACCGAAGAGATTAAGTTTTTTCACAACATTGCAAGTCAGCATCATACCCCTTCGTGTGAGAGGGTTAATTGTGATAACAGCACCAGTTGGGTACTTTGGAGAAGAGGCAGACTGTCTGCATATTCCCATTTTCTGTGAAGGTGATCAAAGCAAATAAACAACTACAGTACATTAGCCAATTCATTAAATAACATGTGTTTGTACCCTCATATCATGTATCATATATGCAATTGTATTTTTTGTGAAAGACTTTCTGAAAGCACCCCTAAATCATCTGTTACGCCCTTGATCTATTTTCTTGATGACACTGATGATATCCTTACCAGTTTATTGTTAAATCATTGTGAAACAATAGTAATACCTGTTGCTAGTCAGCATCATTTCAAAAACAAAGGGTGGACAGCCTTGTACTAGGCAAATCAATTATTGATTAACAGTGGTTACTCAACAGTGGGATCATAGTTGAAATCAGCTGTAACACTTTTGAAATCATTAACGTCAAGGATAGCACAAGGATAGCAACTTGATGGTAATGAAGTGAGTGGAGTGAATAATGTCTCACAAGTCTCAGGTAAGAGTCTGTCAAGCAATTACTTAATCCACCTCTTAGCTGTTACCTACATGGTAAAAAAAATAAAAATAAATAAAAATCTGCTTTTGAAATATCAGGCTGTTTTCATTTGACCGTCACCTTTCGTTCCCATTTCATTAAGCTCACACTGGTATGAGGACTGCCACCATTTGCTGAGACTGCTTCTGACCTAACTGTAAATGATAAAAAGTGACATTTCATACAATTTTTGGAGCACATTGTGTTACTCGTGCTGGACAGTATACCTCACTGTAAAAGCAAAACATCTGCCCATATATATATATCTGGCAGTATAAATATCATACAATATATGTATAAATATCTGACATCAGCTAACCTGATGCACCAGATGGTTTGTTACACAGAACAATCTGGGAAGTCGTTGTTTGAAACTGTTTGGGGCAGGCACTTTCAAAAAATACTTGGCAGGTGATTGGATGGACCATCTATCTATCACCATCTATCCGTGGTGAGCTTCAACTTATCCCAATAGCTAAAGTTTCCGAATGATGTTCATTTGATCAAAAATGTAGGCTTAGTTATCTGGTTTCTTAAACTAAAAATGAAATTAAGAAAGCGGTAGAGGTGTCCTAACATGTTAGGAGTTCCCAGCAGGTGGTGAATGAAAGAGTAAACATGCACACTCACACGCTCCAGGAGGCATGGAAATATAGAATCCTAAACGTTTGATCTCAGATAAAAAATACGTTTTTTCAAAGACTGGGCTCAAGTTTAGACTGACCACATACTGAAGTTCTCAAAAGGCACTCATAATACTCACAAATACCCACAACAAGACAACACAACAAATGTGAGTAACCAGAAAATAATTAATTCACTCACCTGTGAGGTTTTTCAGACCCAGCTGGCGTAGGCCGAAGTTTCCATCACGTCTGTAGTTGAGAAAGATTGCGAGGGAGTAGCGGTCCTCATACAGCTTGGTTCCTCGAATGATCCTCAAGTTCTCCAAAGGCAGGTAGTCAAACTGGTTCAGGGCCACCAACACATAGCCTGTCACTTCTCGGATAGACTGTGGACAGAGTTATGGAGGGAGGCGTTAGTGTGCGTTTTAATTGCGCATAATATTGTTGCAGTAATTGAATAAAAGAACACTTTAGGAAGCAAATCATCTGTTATGTGAAAGACATGAAAGGAAAAACCAAAATCTGCCTTGTTGGATCTAAAAGCAAGTAAGCTAGTCCAAAAGTCCAAGAGGCCTTGAGGACACCGTATTCGTGTTTCTCCAGGGGTTTATTCTGAGGAGACAACAGTGTTTTCAGCCAACAATGCAGCGTTGCACACAATACGCCAACAAAAGAAGTTTTACAATAGAGTGACAATATGCTATCTAAAATTATGCATTTCAAACTTAGCATGTGAAAAATATAAATACAGTTACTATTAGCTTTTCTTGGTAATTCAGTTTCTGTTTACCTTTACTATTGTGCTTTATGTGGAAAGATTAGGCTTTAAAACAGGACCCATCTGTGATCTAGTCTTTTGCTTCTAAGATGTTCCATTTTTTTCTCCTCCATTTATTTTTCTCTGCAATCATTCATCCTCCTTAGAAACTAAGAGTCAATGTAGCACTGCACAATTTACACTAAACTGCTGTCTGACTGAAATTTTGTTTTTTTTCTTTATTCTGTTGTTAATATGTGCCATTGACAATCAAGTATTTTATGACCTAAACCTTGTGTGATGGAAATACATATCATTTTAAAGATATTTTTCTATATATGTAACTACAGCAAGGTTCTTGTAAGTACTGTCTTTACCACACCACTTCCTATAACAACAAAATCAAACCACTGGATAAATAGTTTTACAAAGTCTTTAACATTTTTTCCCAGCTTGAATAAAGTCACATGGCATACACCAAGTTTATGAATATGCATGCCGTGGCCATAGTGAAGCCTGCAGAACCAACAAAGCCATGTCACGCATTGCATATGTTGCCCAAGCAAGAAAATGTATTATTAGACCCATGTTGGATTTAATTTTGTTGTGAAATGCAGTTTAAATTCTTTGCAATTTAATTATGGGTACTTTTAATTTTGTTATTTGGAGCTACCAATAACTTTTCTTTCCCTACCCTTCAGTATTTCTGGATTTATTATTTCATATTATATCAATAGCTTTAAAAGTGTATGGAAAAAAATTATGGAATAGATACATGTATGTCATGCCAAAACATTTGCTTCTGAAATAAATTAGGGAGAAACGGGATGAGGGGCAGAGGTAATGCTGTAGAGAGGAAAAACAAACAAACAAAACAGAAAGGAATGAAAAAGAAAGTTAGGCATGCTATATCAGATCATTGACAACAGCTATCTTCAAGGTCACTTTGCAAATATTCCATAATGCCAGCAAGTTGAGTGCAAGCATCTGAGCAGGGAAAACTTGCTCTAGGGTTTGTGACCTCAATGCAAAACTTGGCACAGGGTTCAGCACTCATGTACGGGGTCCGGCCTAGGGTGACTGAGCCACAAGGACAGCCATTGCTTCACACTTTAAATGTCATTTAGGAGGGGATATAACGACTGTCGAGACTTTGGCGAGGAGCCACCCAGTTGGAACTGCTATTGCATGAATCAAAGTGACAGGCTGTGTCCTCTTTCTCCCATCCACCATCATGGTGGCTGTCATTAACAGACAGGCGGTCAGAGAAGTCTTTCCACGCCGGCCGCTGATGCAGATAATCAACAAGTCTGTGTGTGAAGTGCTGTTGCAGCTGATGTGGTGAGCTGAAATAAGTCCTAAGGAGGACCCTGGCAGCGTAGTCATGGCGGCTGACAGCTGTCAGAGAGCATGGCGATCAGCCACCAGTAAGTAAGCCGCAGTCACAGCTCCGTCATCATTACCCTGCTGATTACCATTAATAGAAACAGACCAGCCAGAGTCTGGTGAGTCTGTGTGTATTTATGTGAATGAGTGATGGGAAATTATATTCAGTGTGTATGTTTATCACTTAACTAGTTGGAAAAGAAGTAAGCTACTTTGTGTGGATAAAAATATTCTAACAGCTGGAGAATCACTGATATTGTGCAAAGTTGATGCATCATTGTTGTGTGCATGTGAATCTGTCTACGGAAATCATGAGTATATGTACAATATGTTAAGCTTCTTTGATATGTGTATATGTTGTATTATTTTATGCCATCAGTGAGAACACAGAGTTAGACAGCCCAGGCCATGCTTCACACTTTGACTTTTTCACTAGCCAAGAGCTGAGGTCTGTTGGATGACTCAAATTCATCCTGCTGGGGGTTTCAAGGTCTTTTCTACCCTGCTACACAACCAAATACCTTCAAGTCTATGTAGTCCAGTGACATTGCCCTGGGCACTGTGCCATAAACTATCTTCCCAATCTAGGATCCAGGTACTTTTTCATACTACCAACAGGTGGAGGGTGGCACACACTAGCAAGAGCAATCAACCCTGAATCCAAGCATATACAGTAGCTGATAATTATTTCAGGGCAAACACTTCATGGGTACTTTTTTTTCCGGAGCCTGTTTATTACCCCACTCGCACAGTTGCCGGTTTGTTATTTTCAAGCCACCAAATCAATACTTTCCAAAGTGCAGTCTTGCAGAGGGAAATAAAACGAGGGAGAAAGAAGATGGCAGGTACACACACTTTTCTCCCCACAGATTGTTCAATACTGAACTGCATGAAGAAAGGGAAACAACTTGTAGTGATTACAGGCCCTTGCTGAGCTAATGGCCAAACTCGCTCTGCGTGGTCACTTTCATTAAACACAGATCAACAAAACAAGCACCCCCCTCCCCGCAACACCTCTGACGCAGGCCAAGTGCATCGTATGACTTCAGGGAAACAGGCACTTGGATTACAGCAAGCTTTAACACATGCAAGTGCCTAAAGGAATACAGCTAAAATATGATATCCAATGCTGAGTTTGGCACATGTGCCAGTGAAGTAGCATATTAATTTTGTGTGTGCTTGCGCTAAATCATTTGCATGACCTCCTCTACAGTATATAGCTACAGTGCAATTAGAGCAGTAAATTAACTTCTAAAGATAACAACATGACACATTGTTGTCCTGAATTTCTCCCAGTAAAAATAGTTCTTCTTATAGTCTCCTCTTCTATCTTGATGGGCAGTGTTAGGATGGTTACTTTTGAAATGCGATCCAGATTACTAGCTACCCTGTTAAAAATGCAAAAAACAAATGTAACTATTTTAATTACTTCATGAGTGATAGTTATTACATTTGTTACTTTACTAACAAATGTTTTATTTTGGATACATTTTTGAGTGTCACAACCCCTGCAAAATGAAGAAATTAGAATATGATCCATTTGGTTTGATAACATTTATAAAGACTAGAAGAGCTGCACAAATCAATCATTTCAACCCCATTTATGTCAGCAGAGGTCTAAACCTGTAGTAAGTGAGCTCGGCCACCAAAGGTCTGGCCACAGCGACCCATAGAGCAGACGCAGTATGCATTAATCCAGGTAATTTCTTTACAGCAGGCAGTGGTTTTTTTGGCTTCATGCGCCACTGAGTAACTTTCATAGGAACGAATGGAGCACCGCCTCAACGGTGTATGCAGTTTTTCCTTAATACATCCAGGAGAGCAATGCACATTGATTTAATTTGATTGGGCTGAACACATACTGCCCACTGAGTAGAGCCTGTAGATGTACAGTCAACTTGTTGGAAGCCATCCTACCCTTGATGGCGTTGACCGGCATTGTCCGGAAAATGCCAAAAGAAGGCATTCCTGCAAGGCAAAAAGATGCAAACCAACAGAACATTTTGGTTAGTAACTGTTAGTACATATTAACTGTAACGGATTACAGAGGCCCAAGTTCTACCGGTAGTGCCGGTCGGTAATGCTCTTTTCGTTCTTATTCCAGTTCAGTATTGCTTTCAACACAGTCATCTCTTACAGCAAATAGGCACAGCTATTCCAGATTCAAACAGGAAGGTACAAAATGTTTATCATCCATAATCCCTTCAGTGAATAATATATTTTTCTTTTTAACTGAGATTGCATAACGAGTGAGATATTAGACTCCTTTACCCCATGTAGACTAAACTGTGTAGTAACCCCCCAACTCACCCAACCTCGCACACAACACTTGCCTCCCAAGAGATCAGTGCATCAGAGTCCCAGTAACAGTGAACAAAAGAGACAGAGAGAGCCAGATTCACTAGATTAACAGGGATTTCTCCCTCCTCCCTCCTCCCCATGCTGGAGCATTTGTGAACGGAAGTGTGGCAGCGGAACAAACCCCTCACTTGAGTCACAGAGACGTGCACGGTTTTGAAATCGAGTCCTTCAATCCCAACTTCTAAAAGAAGAAGAGAGGGAGGGAGATTTTTGGGTAGAGCTGGCAAAGGAAGGAAGAAGAAAGGATAGAGAAGGAATGGGAAACAGAGATGGTTGGATACACACTGCAGGAGGAGGAGCTCAGTCAAGTGCATCAGACTAGATTTACGTATATTTTAATGCATAATTAAAACCACACCTGTTCCAGGTCAGGAAAGAGACAAAGAGAGAGCAAAAGGTCTAAGGAGGGGTGAAATGTTTTGAGGGGTAATGCAGGGCTGAAAGTGCATAGACACCATTAGCATGTTTGGAGAGACTGAACACACGTTAGCATGATTGCCTCTCATTTCCATACATATTGAGGCGTACCGACGTGCTCCACAGGGCTACGGTCATTGAAGTCTGATACACAGGAGTGCACTGGGGGGGCTTAAGGTTCGCCTTGCATCACTAAGTCCTCATCCTCTATTTCCATATCGCCTCCCTAAACCCTCTGCCTGAGCTCACATCCACATCTGTAAACAGACACCGAATCCGGATGGAGTGTCTACAAGTATAAGTGAGAAAATCCTCCTGACTTTTCCCAGGAGCTCATCCCTCAGTGTAACTGACAACCTACTGGAAATATTGCTCGTAATTGTCCCATTTTGAAAAGTGAAGGCTTCATTACTGTTTTGACATTAATTTCTGACATCAATCTTTATAAATGAGTGTTAACCCACCATTGTGAATAACTCATGCATATCACTCACAAAGTCAGTTATAATATGACATAATATAATATCATCATATTGGTGCTGCGTGAGTGCAATTTTTCCCACAAGGGGTGGCGTCGTTGAAGTGTTGTTGCCATGCTTTGCTTTAAGTCACAGGGGTGCTCACCTCCAGCCCTGAAAACCGCCAGCTCACGGGTAACACCTCAATCCCTCTGGAGTGGCTTAAACCCAATAGGAACCACTTCAGACACCTGCAGTTGATGCTGCCTTTGATGTGTGTGTGTGTGTGTGTGTGTTGTGCATGTGTGCATGCAAGAGAGTGTCTGCGTAAGAGTATGTGCATCACTCAAGTGTATTACTGCTTGGACAAGATGATTATGATGACCCATCTTTGAAAATAAAGAGAAACTATCCCTTCTGTTTCTTACATCACACCTCTCATGCACTCATGAAACAAATCTGTGTGAGTGTGTGTGTCTTTGTGTGGCTGTACAAAGGAATTCTCATGTGAGATTAGACAGTTTTGTTTTGTTGACTATGGTAACAAAAGCAAAAAAGAACAAGCAACATGAAAGATTTTAAACCTCTTTGTTGCCATTCCATGTCCTTCCCTTGCTTCTACAGAGGGTCAATGCCAGCTGCTTTCCAAGAACACTGTTTTGCTCAAGGATGAGGATTTCAATGAGGTAAATACAATTAAAATGTCCTCTATAGAAAGGCAAGAAAGGCAATTTCAGTAAGTAAAATGTGCATACAGCAACAAGTAACATTTACAGCAGTATATAATATCTAAACTAGAAGCAAATGCAGTAGAACAGGAACTATCTGACATATGTTACTTGTTAGTTTTTAGCTTTTGTTAGAAATTTGCCATGGCTGTTGCTTGCTAATGAGGTTGGCAAGAATGGGTGACTTTGAGAAGTCCCTGTTCAGAGTGTGCATGTCATGTACGGCGAGGCAATGTGTGGTGTTCAGTTGATGCTTGAGTGTCATTAGTTGCGACAGTATGACAGTCTACTTGTCAAGCATGATGACAAGAAAGCCCTGTAAGGTGCACACATCATCGATAGAAAACACCACAATGGTCAAATACAGAGAATATGCTGAATAGGGAGAGCAGCATGTGAACAGACAGGGGTGGAGGTCTATGGGACTTAGTATGTGGTACCATGCAAACTATCTCTATAGTCACACACAACCCCCCTCACTCTAACCCCCTTTTGTAAATCTAAGGTAAGAAGAAAAGAAAGAGGAAGAAATTATAGGGACATGCAGAATGGTTGGCGGTGGGTGAGCTGTGTTTGGGTGTTCAGTCATCACAGGTTCAATAAGGTTTATTTTTACCTGGTGCTTCTTAGCTTGTCTAAGCCCACTTCCTGAGCTGCAGCCCAGACAATGAAGCATGGCACAACTCCTATTGATTTACTAAGAGTAATTAAGAAAATGCATGTATCTTGTCTCTTCCTCTCTGTATTTGCACCTTCAGACTGTTAACACTGCTACACCAATATTAACCAAATGAATAGCCCATTAATTTACGTGAATGAAAGTCCAGCATACCTTGATTTACTTCAAATAGCAGCGAAGTATAAGTAAGAGTACTTGCATTATGGAATGTGCAGATATCCAGCACTAAAAAGCATTTATTTTTGTACCTAAAAGTCACTATACTACAATACTACTGTATGGTACCAAGCATTCGAATGGTTCATCTCCATGAGAAACTATGGTTTCTTCAAGGTATGTCTCTGCTGGGGCACTACTCAGTGATGCTGATGCTTGTTGATGCCTAAAAGTCAATTAGTAAAATAGTGAACATTTGGTAAACTAAAGTTTTCTTTTTATGTCTATCATTCCCCCACTCTTTTTCTCATACACACACAAACAACAGTCACTTTGCCTCAAGTAGAGTTGCGGGGCAGTGGGTTGTTTTCAGCTAAAGTTTTTTTTTTCATTTACAGTTTCTTTGGTCAAGAGTCTCTGCAGCATGGTGACAGCAGGAATGACATCTGAGGCAAAGGGCTCACTTTCCAGGCCAACTCCTGAAATGGAGCCAGAATGGACAACCTGGTGTTCAAAAGGCATTCTAACTATTTTGCGCCATACTGTCTCTACATGAGCAACACTTCCCTGAGCCAAAGAAGAGTGTCACATGAAAGGCTACAAAGTCCAGCATCATCCAGTGACTTTATGATATTTTTAGCTGTGTCTGGGACCACAATGCGGAGAGCACTTTTCAGATTGCACCACTACTCTAAATACCAGCTGTGTAGCTAAAAGCCTGAATGTCTGGCAACAGGATATTATTGTGCTTTTTCCTTAAAAGTCACACAGTTCTGCGTTTTGTCTCAAATATACAGTGACGACAGGGAATCTCATATTTAGACTCCAGCTTGCTGAAAATGAGGTGGAATTACTCATTATCAACAAGACTGGTCAAAGAGAAATGTACAGGGTAAGAGTTATATTTTTTTATACTGGCCTTGGGTTGTCTCTAGACATGTTCTAACCAAAGTATGTGAGCACAATCTAAGACTAATACCTAATGCTGGTATCGTTGCAGGAAAAAATTAGAATACTTCATCTCTGGAAACATCAATCATATGTCAAAATGAGTCAAATGTGAAAATTACCTTTTCACATGCAAGTGGGAGCAGAATGTACCGAATGATTTCAGAAACATTTTGACTCAGGAAATGTCCCCTTTAGTCAATTTCCCAAACTCATTTAATCGCTGGACTGTAAATTGAAGTCCAACCACAGCACAAGTCTGGACTAGATTGAGTTTCTTTTTCTTTCTTTCTTTTTTTTTTTTTTGGTTTGTTTTTTTGTATAAGTCAAAATGTGGCTCTGATTCAACTGAAAGTGTTGACTGGATTTATTCATTATATTTCAGGCCAAACCTCAATTTCGCCTTTGCTAAGCCAGGACCCATCAGTCATCCACTTTGATGAATGAGGGTTGCCCCGAAAAATGGCACATTAGTCTGGCACAGCCTTTATTGCTCTTAATCAGATTCCTCCCTTGAAACTTCAGGAACACTTTCCCTTGTGAAATGTATTCCATATATTTGAAAAATAGTTAAAAACATTCAGTCAAAAGATTTGGGTTTAAGCCATATAGAGCCAAAACTATTATTTAAAACAAACATACAGTACTATCCTCTATGTGCAGTACCGGGAATGGATCAAGTCTTTCTTTTTATAAATTTATTCTGTTTACCCTGAACGCTCCGCTCCTTGCCTTTCAAGGGTTTGTGGGCAGGCAAATGTAAGCCTCACACATATTTCTCTCTCTCTCTCTCTCTCTCTCTCTCTCACACACACACACACACACACACTCACACATCCACACTTTCTCTCACTGTCTCTCATAATGGCAGCTCTTTCCTATTTCAACTCTCTGACAGTTCCTGAATTGAGCTAGAAAGCGCTCTGTCATTAAAACCGACTTTCACCTTTGGCAGGGAAATAAATAGTGTGGTGTTCACCTTCTGCTATGAGAACCATTAATACAGACTGAAGAGAGAGAGGTCATATTCTTCACATTACAGTCCTCCTTCAATACTTGTTTAGTAAGGATATACTTATATATTCCTGTAATTTGACCACAGTTGAACTATTTACGCACAGGGGACAACAAGAGTATATCACCCAATGACCATCTCCAGTTCTGTAGCCAATACAAATAGCAGGAATATTCTTAATACCATCGGACAGAAATCTACTTTTGGGTCAGAGGAAGCACAAGAATTTACAAAACAGAATTGTTTTTTAGCAGAAGGTAAGGCTGTTTATAGTGTTGTATGTTATGTGAAAGTACAAACATAAAAGGTCAGTGATGGCTAAGATCTCTATTACTGGCAATCTGCTTTTAATGCTATATTAAAGGTTACCTATATAGTACAAAATGGTTGTCGCAGCCGTGCCCACTAATGGTATTCATGACCAGCCTTCTAAAGCAACCTTCATTAGCTTCAATTAGTTTCACACTCCTCTCTAGTTGGACAATACCAGGAATCCGATGTTGTGTAGCTGACATTTTAATTTGCAATGTAATGCCGAGTAGCAGGCAGCATCAATTTCATCCTCCATTTGTCTTCCGCATCCTACCTTGAGAAAAGAGATAAAGACAGATAGAAAAGAAGAGCAGAAGAGTGACACCCCTTCCCATGAGGAGAACTTGCAACTCCATCAGAGCACTGGTAATGAGTGGACTCCTGTGGGGAATTCTCCAAATGGACTAATTTGTAATTGATTCAGTGCATTAATTACCGGCCTGGTTACGCCAATGTCATGGTTAATATTGTGCCGATCTGACGAGGCTGGGAGGCTTGTCTGCGTTGGGACTGTTCGGGTGAGGCAGCCATTATTCAATTATGCCGCACATATCGGCGACGAGGCAAGTCTTAATCCGAGAGTAATCACTTCCCCACGCTCCCCTACTATGAGCTGATGTGTGGGAGGAGGGTGTTGCGATGGGAGGTAGTCCTGGATACATCTTGTCCATGGTTAGCTCTTTAATCAAGCCTGGGAACCAAATCCCCTTGGTGTTGTAAAGTTATTTGGCAGTAAAAGAGAATTATGCACTGCAATGAAAGTTAACATTGATTCTGTGATACAACTTTACATTGTGTTGGTGATATGTGCCTTGATTCCAGTTTTCATGTGTGACTCCCCAATCTTTTCACAGCTTCTTGTCTTGTCCGTGTTTTGACTTAGAAGGTGAGACAGATGAACCGTGCTCACATTATACAAACTTAGCCCTAATATAAAACCATTGCCATTTGTCATTCTTGCACAGCAGCTGCTTTGCATAGTAGACATGAGTGCCTTTACACATTTTAATGAAAACACATTTAAAAATAACCTCTCCCCACCGAGAGTGGACTTTTCTGTGAAGTAGGAGACATCTTGCGTACAGCAGGAAAACTATAGAAATGAACAAAATTTGCATATTCCTTGATTTTGGTATTTTTAATGAGATAGAAGGAGTAGATCAATTTTTAAGGATGTTCATCTTGAATTTATAATTTTCTTTATTGTTCAAGCAGACTATTTGTATATATGATGTGATATATGTATGCAGGTGATCTTTAACATGCAGAGGATAGCAGTGTACACAGCCATCTTTTGTGGTACTACTACTGTTTCCCCCTGCATAATAATCATAATATCATAATAACTTATTATCTGTAAAAACAAATTCTTTCACATTTTGAAGCAAAGTAATTAAGTCTTTGATTGTATGTAGGAATTTAACTCTTCATTACTATGTATTATGCATAAGAACTCGGATGACCTTTATTGTTGGAGAGGTGATGCTGCCATCCTAATGCTCTCTGGCTTTCAGTGCTGCTACGATTATAGGATATGAGAGGTGAAGGCACTAGGCCTCATGGGTAAACGTCTTGTCACTGCTGAGGCTCAAAAACCTTAATTGCAGAGGCACTTAAGTGTGATTGGTTCAGAATGGATTTCCCCTTTGGAGATATCAACAACAATATTACCCACCAAGTTGGGGTATGTGTGTGTGTGTGTGTGTGTGTGTGTGTGTGTGTGTGTGTGTGTGTGTCTGTGATAGCAACAAAGAGACTTCTTCCACCTGATCAATTACATAGGGGATGGAGCCATGAAAGTGGATTTTTATGTGATTTAAAAAGTGTTCTTTCCTCCTGTATGACAACTTGATGTAAAATGATTAAAAAGGCTAACACAGACACACATTTTAAGGAATTGAGTGCTGTCCATGTGACTCATCAAAACAGACCATGTATTCCATTTTTACTTGCAAAACAAGTAAGAGAGAGCACACACTGTACTGTACACTCCTTTTTTTTCCCTTTATCAACTTTAGTTTAACAACAGTCTGTTTTCAGCCCTGAGCAAGGAGAGAAGATAAAATAGAGGGCTCTCTCTCCCTAACAGTTGATTATATTTCTGCTTTGATCTACAGCGGCCATCCCCTAACCATTCTCTAACAGTTTGGACCTAGCACAACACAACAAAAACAACACCCACGGCCCTGGGAGTAACCAGACTCCATTGTGCCCTTTGCTGCATACTTCAGTGTGGCAATCTAAAGAGTGCCTGCAGTTGCTTTAAATCATATACTGTGTTGTCTCTTCTCTGTGGGGCACATTTACTTTCTATTTGGACAGGGCATTTTAACACAGAGACATAGAAACAGTCAGGCATCAGGCATCTTCTGGAATACTTAAGGGCATTCCAGCGAGGCCTAGAAATGATCCCTGAATGTGAGAATGACACATTTCACTCACACCTCTTATACTGTTCTGTGGGTCAATGTCCTTCTTCTTAGAAGGTTAAAACATGAAAATGGTTCAATACAGCTCCCTGAATTACACAAAAGCGTAATGTTAATAAGAGACATGTAAAATCTTAAAAAAGAGAAAAACAAAAGAAGCCAGACTTACCCACATTATGACTCAAATTCTTCTAGCAAATGACAATGTTTTACCAGGAGTCATTTTTGCCTTTTTGGCTGCATTTAAGTGACATACCAATCACCCTCTGGGGGTGCTATGCTGGTCTTAGCATCATCAAATTAGAAGTCTAGTCAGACACTTCGGTGCAGGGGGGGGTTGTCACAGCAGTTCTGTTACTTCAGTCCTCCACTAGTACCCCAGTGAGACTCTTAAGTGTTGCTGTGGGGGAGTCTAGGCCACGCTTAATGGCCCTAACAGCATTATTAGCTAATAAAGGTTGATGGGCCTCGCGCCTCGATAAATTTAGGAGGACAGGTGAAGAAGAAGCAGCAGTGGCTATGTTAAGGTGAAGTTTCAGTCTGGGAATTTATGCATCTTCCTTGTTTTGCACTAAGGCACAACCTGCATAGGGTTCACGGCAGGATTTGCTAGTAAAGAAACTTGGTGTTTTGTCAGTTTGTGTGTTAGTCTAACAATTTTGATGTTCTACAATCTTAACTACTTTCCAATTGTGGAATATCTGCCTGGAAAATTGCTGCCTCAAAGCAAAAAAAGAACATTGTCACAGTAGTTTGAGTTGGTAGAGCTCCGCTGTGATAATTATTGAATTTGAAAATGAATTTTTAAACTTTCAAAGAGAACACATCTTTACTCAGTTTGTGTCACAAAGGTGAATGCACATTTGTTCACATATTCCGACTGTTTTTGAATACATTCATGCAACCTATAAATTGCATTTGTATTGTATTAAGCAGATAAGGGGGGCAAAAAAACCCATATTTTCTATGAAGTAATCAAGATTTCTTGCATGAGCTGTAAACACAAAAACCTGAAGTAATTACAGAATGCTTTATGCTGAAGTGCTGGCATTCCACTATTACCAAGACTTTATAGTAAGAGGTAGAATCACTGATTCATCACTAAATACATAATTATTATATACTTAAACAAAATGGGCCAATCTGCAGAATGAGTACTTTTATTTTTGAATGGGTTTGAATGCAGTACTTTTACTTGTAACAGAGTATTTTTACACTATAGTACTGCTACTTTCCTTGAAAAGGTCAGAAAACTTAAATATAAACCAACATATTGGTTGAACACTTCTCTCCAATGCCCCTCAGTATCTCATGCAAAAGGACAAGGTATCCTTTAGCATGTGGTTAATGTTGTAAAAAAAAAAAAAAAAAAAGCTCGCAACAAAACTATAGGTTTAGGAACAGTTCATGGTTTGGGTTAAAATAAGTATGTTATGCGATGCAAGTCACATCTCTTGCAAGTAAAGTAACCAAGTCACATATGTAATGTTATGAAACGTAAAACTTTAAAAGACCGGTGTGTAGGATTTAGTGGCATCTAGCGGTGAAGTTTAAGATTGTAACAAACTGAACACTGCTGGTATCTTTATTTGACAACCTGGGAATAAGAACACGCTGTGAAGTGTGTAGGAGAAACTATGGTGGCTGGAAAACTGACAGAAAATGCAAAGGCCGGTATAGCCAGTGTTTATTCTGGGCTACTGTAGAAACATGGCAGTTCAACCTGGTGGACTCCATGGAATGCGACCCACCTCGTCTGTAAAAAAACGATTCATTCTAAAGTAACAAAAACACATAAATTCCTGGTGATTATACACTAATGAGAACATACCTATGAATATTATATTGCATTTTTGCCAATAGGACATCCTAAATGTTAGCACTGGACCTTTAAATAAGTCAATTTTGACAGTTTCACATGGGAAACAAACCCTGGTCTTCTGGGCAACATCAATGTGGATAAAGGTGGGGGAAAATAATGTGACAGGCTAGACAACCAAAAATTGGCTGAAAAAAATGCCCTCATTACATCTTGTCTTGTCTGAGTTAAATGATGGCCCAATAAAACAAGTATAAGAGTAGAAGAGAAATAGGTGATGTGGCCTCTTATTCTGACCACAGAGGAAATCTCTGAAATTGAAGATAAAGGTCTTGCTTCCTCCACAGGGAACCAAGGAATCAGTTTTCTGACCCACTTGGCTGTCCTCTCTCTCTCTCTCTCTCTCTCTCTCTCTCTCTCTCTCTCTCTCTCTCTCTCTCTCACACACACACACACACACACACACACACACACACACACACACACACACACACACACAGTGGCTGTATCCAATCCTTGGAGTTTTATTTGGCAGGCAGACCTATCAGCATTTCTAAGAATTAAACAAACCCAGATAACAATCATGTTTAATTAAGATGTTGAAGTGTTATGGTGGTATTAGAGCAGAACACTTTGAACTGATGAACTGATGTGACTAACTGAGTGTTGCTTGCAGATCACGTTCAGCAATAAAAGAAAAGTGACATCTTGCCTTTGTGCAAATGAAACTCCTAGTATATGGAGACACTTTTAATACTGCAGAATGAAGACAGATGCTAGTGGCAACGATTTCTCAGCAGTCTCACTCATGTCTTCTGCAAGGATTTATCATTAAAATTATAATAATAAAAATAGTTAAACAAAAACGTTTGCAAATATGTATCAAAATTATGAATTACGATACATTATGTTTGTTAAAAAAATTAACCGCCCCCTGGTTGTATGCCTCCATCAACCAGTCAAGTTGCAGAGTCATATAATGTATGTAGTGAATACTTGGAAGAGATTTACCAAAACTTATGAAGTGTATTTTTTGATAAATGGAAGTTATCACTTTATGACTCCAGTGAATATATATTACACATCTACCTAATTACTATGTAAAGATGGATTCTAGAGTAAATCTATACAAACTATGGTGCTTTTGTTTTCTACTGGTATTTTTCGATTTCAAAATTCTGAATGAGGCACAAAGTGAATGACATAATGGGAGAGACAGAAAGATAAAAGCCAGTACCGTGCTGGGTAGTGTTTGCCCATTGTGTTTTTACTGTTTTAGCTCCAACACCATGGAACTGCCTCCCCCTCACTGTCAGACAGCTGCATCTGTACCGCATTTAAAAAAACTGTTAAAAACCCACTTGTTGGCATTTATATATGTCTGCCGTTTGAAATTCTTGGTTTTATTTGTCTTAATCTGGTATTGTTTGTTACGCTACTTTTATTGATTTTGTTTTAAATTGTTTTCTAACTTGCTGTTATTCTGTGTACTACAATGCATGGGTACGATTGAGCATTGTTTTTCTATTGCTTTAATTGTTGACCCTCTTACTGTTTTTGCTCACTGTGAAGCACTTTAGAACTGCTGTTTTAAAAAGTTCATCCAATTCATCTTCACCGTATGGTCAATAGTTTCTTTCTCATACTACAAGCCATGTGAACGGACTCCTGGTGCCCCATGATCGGAAAAAAAAACACTGCAAAAGTGCCCTCCGGATGCCCCGACAGTGGATAAAACAGGTTAAAGTGACTTCTACGTTTTTTTAATTACAGAGGTTTAGTAGTTATAGTGTAGTAGTACTTTAAATCACATTTTAAAACAAATTCAATCTTAACTACTGTTTGGAACTGTTTCACCATAGATGCATCATGACTGCACCGTGTGCAGCTGGTGCCCTTTTTATTTTTTTGCCCCTGCCCCACAGACAGCCCAAATTCACAACTGATATACTGAGACTATCACATGCTTTACAAACCCTTTACAAGCCTTATATTCATTAGGAGGTTACTAGGACTTTGTCAAAGCAGCAGGCAGTTTGGCTTTTCGTAAGAGTAAAAGCAGAGGTGAAACTACTATCATTAATGTTGGCATTTTCCTGCATTTAAGTATCCAGGCCAGTATACCAGCATGCACATAACCTGGATTATGGAACTGACACACCTTTATATAAAGCAGCCCTCGTTAATGTTATCAATTACACATATGCTCTTCCTGCTGTGATGTGTAAAAATTACTGCTGTGACAAAAGTATATTATGTTTATATTGATCTAGCTACAGTATTTGTAGAACTTTTCCCCATTTACTTCTATTTTGGAAGAAAAGAAGAAATGCTTGTGCAAGTATAAGGTATAAAAAACTTAATTTTGTGCTTTTTGTGCAATGTTTTCTTGCCCGAAAGAGACCAAAGCTGTGTGAATATGTATGTCTTTGTGAGACTATGTGGGTGTTAGGAAGTTTATTCTTGAGTAGATGGGACATGGGAGAGTTGTTACCCAAGTAGAAAATGATGAATATTTTAATTCTTTTAATGGACATCTCCTGTATGAGAACCTACAGTACTTCATGACGAAGTAGTTAACTAGTTCAAAACTAGAAACTGGAGCTGTGACAGGGATCCTTTGTGGATTTTAGGAGGACCCATGCAAAGTGAGGTCTACAATAGCTCACTTTTGTTTCCCCCCCTTAAGGATAGTCTAAGTTTGAACGCACATGGAGCTAGTTGATATTCACTGTCACGAAGGGCCGTAGCTTGCCAGCTCTGGGGCTTCATCAGATATTATGGTTGAAAGATGGTCTGTCTACCCAGTCTAACCACTAATGTAGCCTCAAACTTTGATATAGCATCTGGAACCAGTATTACATTGGCTCCCACAAATTGAATGTGTCAGTCCTGAACATGGCTTATTTCTATCGTCACCTGTAATCCTACAAAACTATTTTGTTATCATATAATCATATGAAACTCTTAATTTTTTGAAACCCAAAGTTTGAGACCTCTGCTGTTTCTAGTTACAGTTGCTAAGCTATGCTTGGACAAGGAAGGGGTTTGGCAAAAGGTCAAGTACAAACACTTACTTTATAATCAAACACCGACTGACTATATCTGGAATATCTGGAAATATCAGCAGCCTGTCATATCATCCTAACCATTCTCCCAACACTGCATCTCTCCTTCAACCTAACCTCTATTTCTGTTTACTTCTGTCTCTCTTCTGTCTCTTTTGCTTTCTTCTTTTTTTTTGGAATTTGCATATACTGTAGATGTCAATGAAAGAGCTGTAAAAGTCAGAGCAATTTTGGCTTGCAAGATAGTTGTGCACAAAGCTAGACAAAAGCCTATGTAATTACAGCAGTAGTCACTGGTACATTAGTGATAAAGACATGATGGCTCACATGGGTGGAGCTGGCACCGTTAGCTAGCCACAATGCATTCATTTTATTGTAAAAGCTGCAATTATACTAAAAAAGACTCTTTATAATTCTCCATCTTTTGTTCTGTTTCTTTATGTTTCTCTTTTTCCATACACTCTCTCTCTGCTCTTTCCCATATCATTTGCCATCCCTTTATCTGCACTACGTCAATGTCAGGCAATTGGGATTATCTGCATAAAACAGTATTATCAACTCAATGGGCAATTACGTTATTCTCTCATCTATTTGGAGGAAGAATCTGAATAATTCTCAATAGAACAAAAAAACTTTTCCTCCCCCACAACCTCTTCCACATTTGTGCTCTAATAGGAGGCTTCTTTTGTGGTTCCTCCTAAGATGACACAGTACTTTTGGAGGACACATAGTAGGAACAATGGAGTCTCCTGTTGCAATTGTCTTAAGACACTAGGTTTGGCTATGGTATGCCTTTCTATTTCCGTCACATCAATGAAGCTCTTCTTTGCCCCCTGGCCAGGCACATCAAGTCATGCCCGCACTGACTGATCAAAATGCCCACCAAGTGACTGAGGCTGCACCAAGAGCCATTATTTGTTAAACACAAAAGAAAAAGTACACAAAATGAAAAATTACTGACCGACTTAGACTGACTGAGAATTATAAGAACATCCAGATCATGGGTGAAGAAATGGTGCCTAGTATTTTCTAGAATACTAATGTTTATTATTATAAGTTAAAAAACAAATCTCCAGTATAGATGTTAATATAAGTAAAATGCATTATTTATTTATTATTTATTATATTTATTTTAAGTAAATGATAAGTTCATATATTGAATACATATATAAATATAAGTTTATTACTTATCACTTAATCTAAGTTTGGAGTAACTTAAGTTTAAGTTAACCCAAGCTTATGTCCAGCTAGCAGAACAATGTATGATTGACTGATAGATTGCAGAATTTGTAATAACACGTTAGAGACTGGATTCTGAGACAGCATAAAGGTATGGGAAGATGGGGTCGTGGAAGAGAAGAAGCTGGGGGAATAACAGTGTATTACATATGTCTATACTATAATGCAGCAAGCACACACAGGACCACAGTAAACTGTAGAAATTAACTGAACATTATATAGGAAGGACAGTGTGCTAGAGGGAAACAACAATAGAAAGAAATGCTATTGTGCACTTGGATTTTATGTGTAATCAGTGTTGCAGTGTAGCTGGATAGTGATCTATGATTGTAGCAGCAGAGTTGGTGTAGCAAGATGATGAAGCAAGATAGTGATTTGTGACACTATGGGTGAAATTAAGGGTCTCATAAACAGCAATGAGCCAGCACTCTGCTGAGAATTAGCTGACTCGCCAACTTTGTTCTCTCTCATCATCTGGTGTCCTTTGGCATGAAGTAACCTTATAAAGAGAATGACTTGATGTGACGACTCAAAGACAGGGTATTGACCATGTTCCTGACAGTCAATGGTGACAAATGAAGAGCCATATTTCATTCATTTCCAGTATCTAATATGCATTAATTTTAAATAGAGGTTATAATGAATCATATGTATTTTACTGAAATGCAGTGAAAGGATAATTTCAAATATCATTAAAAATATCGAAAATCCCTGATCCTTGTATCTGAAGACCATCCTATATTGTCCAGGCAGAGCAAGACAAAAGGGATGATAGCTAGGGACTGAAAGTTATATTTTGTTTGTCTTTTACACTTCATTTTGAAGTTAATTTGGCTTGCAAGGTTCAGCGACCCTGACCTCAACACTCTCCAAGGCTACCGACCACCCATCACCCCACCCGATCTCTTCTGGCTATTTATTCCCAAAACCCAGTGGTGAAATTGGCTGTGGGCTAATCAACATTTAGCTCCTCCAAGTGTGTTATTACACAGCAATTGATGGATGGTACAATTACACCCTGTGTCACTTAGCTAAATGGCTATGTAATCCTAATGAGTTTTTATTCAAACAGTGACTAGTTAGCGCAAGGAGAGCTGGGAGTGGGCGTAGAAAAAAAAGGGAGGATGGATAAAAAAGCAAGCCACCATTGCATAGATTGAAAAAAAGAAAAAGAAAGTAAGAAAATACAGAGGGATTGTGGGTGAATAAGATAATCTGGTAACACAGGGAATGTGTATTACTCATGTCGACAGGAAATAGGGACGGGAAATACAGCCTGTGTGGGTAAGATGCTGAGCAATTTACAGAGTTTGAATGCAAATGTAGGAGCGAGATGGTAGAGTTTACCTCCCATTATACACCTGCAATGGACTGTTTGCACACCAGACTTTCCGACATGTCATGGCAGGAAAGTCACAGGTGAATTAATGATTGCTGCATTCCACTTAGTGGGAGGTTCAGCTATTGTGCGTGCTGGTTCACTGTCGCTGTTACTGGGACATTTAATGGAACTGAACGCCTGTGTTTTTCCTGCTGTGACAAATCAAAATGTCTGCTGTGCAGTCAGTCCATTAACATTTCAGTTTTTATTAACTGTAACCATGAGCTTTCTCCAACCTTAAGTGTTAAGCGTTTTAGTTACCGAACACTAATCATACCTTATACCTTACCTTTCCATAATCATGAGCCCAACTTTAACCATATTATAGTTGCCATGCACAGAGAAATTGTAAACACGTTATAGGGTTAGGGATAGGGTTGGATTAAAGTCTTATACAGCCTTTTAATCAAGTCAGAAATAACTTAAACCTAAATATAAACAAGCCAAGTGGGGAATATTAATTGTTGATTTTGCTGTTTCCCTGTGTCTCTTCTCTTTTTTTCTCTTATCACCCGATCAATACAGTGAAACCAGACAAATGCTCATAATGCAGACCACCCTACATTGGAGGAACAAATATGACTAGAAATCAATGTAATATCTAAAAGAAACTTTCATTTTGGGAGCTTTGGGAGATTTCTTTGTGGTGTTTGGTGCCTAACTGAATTCTCATTTGTTTGGATACTGATCAAGTCATGTGTTGCTTTGTTTTTTTCCCATTGCAGCAGGGAAATCTGGTGTTATGATGCTTCTTGCTGCAGTCAGAGTGCATGACGAAAAATCAAACTTAAGTTTACACAGAATAATGTGGCCGTGTGAATGTAATGTATGTGATTGATGTTATATAACTGGTGATACTGGTATTTATTTATATTAAATTATTGTTGATAATATGTTAATGTATTTATTGGTCAAAATAAAGTTGTTTTTTTTATCAAACAAATCGGTCACAGCAAAACTGAGACTTACAGTATTTTGCTACATTATGACAAAAATATGACCGGATCATAATGAGCCCAAGTATACTGCAGGAGTGGTTTGTCCAAAGTTTCTTTGGATGGTCCTCCAAAATAAAGGAATCCAACTTCAAACTTCTCAACTCCAAACACGGACGTTTCATGCTTAACACAATTGATTTGTATGTGGAATATAACCTTAGTATTTCTGTCAGTAGAGTTAAAGGTAGCGATAAAGACAGGGACAGCAAGACTTCACATAGTGACCTTGCCGCAACATGGGTGAACTGGCACATACTGTGGTTAAGCAGCAGTATAGTGTTAGAAATTCAAGATTATCATCACAAGGTTGTGAATTTCAACCCTTGCTCAGCTGGAAAAATATGGATGGAGAATGTGAAGGAGTAAGCTGACCTTCATGCCCGACCTAGCAGCTCATAATGCTGAGGTGCCCTTGAGCAAAAAATAAATTAAAAAATGCTTGCTTCTGTAGTGTAACCAGCAGAAGACTTACAAAGTTTAAACAATAGAAAAAAGATGGAAAGAATAATAAAATGACAAACAGGTAGAGATATGACAGTCTCACGACTCAGAAAAGGCAAGCCAAACCTACAAGGTCCCTTATTATTATGCAAAGACTCACCAGCACAGGTTGAATGAATAAAAATTGTGTGTTAGGGGTGGGGGGGCTAAATAAAGCCAGAGAGAGTTAGATGTGCTGGTGGCTGTTTTCCATAAGTGCTGTTATCAATAGGGTGTTGTTAATGAGGAGGACGGAGTCTGGTTCCAGCGGAACTATTGTACTTGGGCCATCTAAGCCTTAACCAGCGATTCTTAAAAATGACTCCCTCATCTAAGTCGCAGTGGGTGGAAATTGATTTCGATCCCCCTGAGAAGTTGGTCTATCATTCACTTTTTTTTTGGCAAGCTGCAGAGGGAGGCAGATATGAAGTTTGAAAGGCATCAGAGAAGCAGGGTGGGCTATTGTCATGCCCCGGTTCTGCGTCTCCTCTCCACTGCCTCTCCATTCAGTCTGGCACTGCTCTTTTACGATAAGTACTATCACCTCTAGTTTGTGTATGTGTGTGTGTGTGTGTGTGTGTGTGTGTAGGTGTGTGTGCAGCGTAGTGAGAAAGTCTCATGAATCTGCTGCACCGTCTATTCCAAGAAAGTGTGATTTTTTTTCAAACTTGCCCCAATGCAGCTTCATCCTCTGAGTATGACTAAGTTTCCACACTCCTACTGCACATGACCACCAAATAATTGGAAACTACTGTTGCTGATGGAAGATGGTCAGGAATTCTTGAACTACAGACAGTTGTATATGTTTCTTTCTGAGTGCATACTCCTAATCCCAACCATTTGCTGAAGTAACAATTATGATGTTACTTTAAGACAACAGTATATAAGATAGTATACAGACAGTATACATACAGACAAACAACCTATACCTCCAATAAAGAATTATTATATAATACACATGTAGACAGAAACAATGACTGGAGCTCTTTAAAGACACATAAAAATACATACATGTAATAAAAATATATATAAAAAGTATTACCAGAATGAAAACCTTTTTACAATTGACAAAGTGACTCAAACACATAGCCATACACCCTCTTTCTCACAATATACCAATCCAAAATAACGATTGTTGTTTAAGACAGTATGTAATTTCATCAATGTCAGTTACAGTAGACTCAAACAATTAGTTAAAATGTGAAATCTTAAGGTCTGACAACAGTCTGAGGTATCTACAGTTTAAATGATGGATGCATTTCCTACGGTGCATTGCAATGGTGAGGTACAGTAGTCTATTTTTGAGAAATGTAATATTTGAAGACTTGATCAAAACAGATATCTGTCATGGATATCACATTTCTGACTGAGTCTCTGTGTTTTGGGGGCTTAGGTTTTGGTGTCAATCGATCTTAGTTGTTGATTTCTTTTGAGAGCAGCCATCTTGCAGTGATGCTTAACAGAGGAGGCAATAAAAGCAGGCAGCAATTTTACATATATTTAGATGATCATACAGCCATGTGATATTGCAAAAACTAAAATCTAATAAAAATGGACAAGGCATGTTAAAGGGAAATGGCTTTAAAATGTACAGTAGAACATTTGAATGAATTTCAATCATACCTCCACTTGATGCAACATCACTCACTGGGTTATAGTATGCAGAAGCACATTTCATTTACCAAAGGGGAAAAAATTAAACGGTTTCTCATTTTCTTTTACTTTTTGTTAGGCATTTCGTTATGACTTCTATTCTTATAACTTAATTAAAGAATAAAGACTTCGTACATTGAACATAACACTTTATTATAACCATCATTAACAAATAGTAAATTGTATAAGCTATGATGCAACATATGACAACATATTTATAAACTCATTTTATATTACACAAACTAATGAAAAATAACAAATAATAGCATTAATATTATTAGTAAACATTATTTATAATCATTTCAATGCTTGTTATCAGTGAAAAAAGTATTAACAAAAACTCAATTAACTATCAATTACCAGTAATTATTGATCGTTATTATAGTGTTACCCCATTGTACTTTTCTTTAGTGGATGCAATGCACATATAAATGTAGAATAAGCTTAACAGTTTCAACACATTTGGGGTAGTGCACCAGCAATTGTCTGACCTCTGTGTTCCAGTAGCCTACAGATTTCCTTTTTTACAGTAAGTATCATTACAAAACAGGTCAGCACAGCTGCCGGGTTAGATATGTGTCTATTTTGCTGATTTCTTCTTACTGCCCGCCACAGGGCTATAGGTCAATACAAATAATACAAATGGTAAGTGTGTATTGGTTCATTTGAGGGATGGCAAATAGAGGCAACTAGAGGAAAGTTTTTTCTTTTTTTTTGTGCAAAACATAGACATTTAACCTCTCCATTTCTGTTATTCTCATTCCACTGCTCGATCAGTCCACATCATTTCTAAACGACAGGGAAAGAAAATGATATGGGCTGACCAACAGTGGGAAGGGGAGTAAGAAAATGTATCTGTCAGTCAAACAAGGAGGTTTTAACCCTGCGTATGATTACAAACACACACACACACACACACACACACACACACACAAATACAGCCAATTGCTTCAGTCAATTTGAGAAAAGGTAGGTTTAAAATAAATGGTAAAAGGAAATTTTTTATATCACTTTTCTCACACTTATAGGCATGCACACAAATAAATATATACGTATAGAAATACACACACAAACATGACACATCATCAACTTCTTACTATCATCCATTGCTTCTTTTCCCTGCAGAAGGATGGAGAATCATTAATTTTCAGGTGCTGCTGTCCCCATATCTCACACAGTCTGTTTCTTTCTCACACACGCAGTGAAAAGCAATCCATTTGGTGACTGTTGCAGGTGAGAAAAGAAATGTGGGGCAGTGAAATACTACTATTAGGCAAACACACAATGGAGATCACACCCTAGACCTGACTTAAAGGTCTTAAGGTGGATATGATACAAGTACAGACTTCTCTCACCGTATGACACAAAAGTAATAGGGAAGAAATGTAAAAAGTAGGTTGCAGAAAATCAGATATTGGTGAGGAAAAGATTTCTGGGCAAAAGCATGATCCTCCTCTCTGCTTTCAGACTATTTCCTGGTCAAACTCTTTCACCCCATTTTCCATCTCGAACCTTTCTCCTCAGGATTTCTTTCTCTCAATGGTCTCACTTCCCACCCCACACTGTCCTTCTTCATGTCAAATTAAAGTGATGGAAATGAACTTGAGGGGACGCTAATTGCAATTGTCAATCCAATCTAGGTCGGGCCTGAAAGACAGGGGCTCCCTAGCACTTCATCAGTCTTCATTAATATTGAAGGAGTTTGCTGAGGAGCAGGGGGCCAACGTAATCTGCACTCATCTAACAGTGCATCAACAATTAGGAAGCTGGGGAGGGCACCAATGGTGCCTGAGGGACAAATATGCCAGTCAAGAAGAAGTATGAAGGAAGATGTCAGAAGACGGGGACTGGAGGAGTGCAAGAATAGATGCTGCTTTCAAATGCTGTGGGAAATAGCATGTGAAGGCAACTTCATGTGTAACTTTTTAACAACAGCAAGCTGCATATGAATCACTCATCAGGTGGTAATAATAGATGTCAGCAGTATTAGTAATGGGTCGTATACTGTTCAAACATATAGTTTCCTTATTTACTTTATATAATTTTACCAAATAAGCAATGAATCACTGCATAATGAAGTGACTGCTGATCTATTACATACAACTACTTTTATTGTGTCCAACACTTTACAATCAGCCGCAGACATAATCATAACTTGTATTCTTTTTTTATCGTCCCCGCAAGCATAAATTGGAACTCTGATATATTTCTGACAGGCACCTGGAGGTGGCATAATGTTAATTTGTTAGGTCAACTCAGTCACAATTTATGAACCAGCAATCACTCTGTCACTGTGAGCCTAGCTTACAGCTTGAGTATATGAAAATAAAATTGGTGAGAGAAGAAAGATGAACTGATGATTTGTCATGAATTTATGACCCTGCCACGCACACACAGACACACACATACACGTGCAGCCAATACAAGTGCCGGCTGGTCATGCCACAGCAGGGTTTTTGGTTGTTGTCCACAGACCCAGATGGTCAGTCCACCTCCTTTGGCAAACCTATGCTTTACCAAGTGAGCTATAAACTTAAAGAGATGCATCAGTTAGGCTTATAGACTGTTGCTCATTAGTCTCAGTGAGTGAAAATAGACTTGACCAACATATCTGTGTCAGAATATGGCTCTTAATCCTCCGACAATAGTGTAATCTTATACTTTTTTTACTTTTAATTTTTATCAAAACTTGTTTTTTATGACCTTCAGTGAACTTGCTGTAAATCTTGTTGCATAATATTTCTGTGATGGCTCTAACTCTCACGAACGAGTGTGTTCTGTGTTTGTGTAGGAGACCAAAACATTTGATCACTCTAAGGTTAATGTTAGAAAATCATCTGAGGTCAGACCTTCTGCACTCCCTTGACCCTAAATACTTGTATTGCCTGTGTTATTTGAGGAGGTGATCCCCCTATGAATCACTATTAACCCAAAATTGCCCCCTTCATTCTAAAGAAAAACAGGGTCAGGACAACTTGGACTGAAACTGCAGAGAGAGAGGTCACTTCTGCTGCCTACATTTCCACTCTCAGAGCTACTCTCTAATGTGCCATAGAAAAAAAAATAATTAGACAGATTGAGCAGATTTGTTTGCATGTAGATACACGCTTCTGACCTGTTAAAACAGTGTTTTATTTAGCTAACTTAAGTAACCAGACATATTTAATCACTAGTCCCCATGTAGTCTCTGTTATTCCTGCTCACTGGTGCTCTCACAGTGGTTTCCATCTGGTATGCATCACTATGGCAGCTGAGTTTTTTGAACAGGCATAAGGTCAAGTGAACACTTCACACAAGTGTCATTGAGGGCCACATTAACAGACCACCACCCTCATTTCCAACAAGCCCCCTTTAGTATAGACATTAGGGCATGATTAATGTAACCATGCAGCCTCTGCCTTTGTGAAACACTAAAATACTGAATTTAACAAGTGACCAGAAAATACAAATGCCTGTACAGTGCAATCCTTCAAAAAACCTCATTATGTAATGTTGTTTGCCTCATTTCAAGGGTAAATCTGAAAGATATAGTTTGTACCATGTGCCTTATATTGGTCCGCATTATGCTGTAAGATATAAATAACACAAGTGATTAATATGTTTCAAAGATATAAAGTCAGTTAAAGTAAAAGGAAAATAGGAGGTAGTGAAGAAGGTATTCTCATCCTAATCATCTCTAATGCAAAATGTTGTCTGTTCAGATCCCTACCCTCATTTAAACTTTCTCTACTGCTTTCTTACACTAATAGCACAAGGCCTGTTTGAACTATTACATGTTATTTGTAAATGATAATTCCATAATTTATCTGCAACTACAGAGACAGAGGTGGGGAGTCAGTGAATTGGTGCTGGGCTGGCAAGCAATCTGATCACCACATTAATATTGAGGAGAAAATTACATGTTTACTAATGGTTGCAATGGCAAGACAAACAATCCAATCTGACCGTGTGGCTGTGAGTTCCTACTGAGACTGGGACGAGGGGAGGAGAGGGTAAAATTAATATTTCATAATCACAGATTTGGTTTATGAGTGCATGCGAGAAAGTGACATGAGGGAAAAGAGGGATGCCAAAGTGTGTCTTTGCTTCCCTCTGTGTCTCATTCACAAAAAGGAAAACATCACACTAAAATATGTTGAGGTGGGTACAACTTTTGCGTGAATGCATTCGGTACACAAATGTATGTTCTGCTTATAATATGAGAAAAAGATTTAAAGGAACAAGAATATGGATTTAGGAGTGATTTAATCATTGACAATGTCAACACTGCGTGTGGTTAAAGCTCACTGTTGGGCTGTTGGTTTGAATGTGCATGTATGGGAGTGGGGATAAAAAACCTCACTGCTGAAATGCAGTTATTAATCACAGTGCGAGCGTTGATTCATCTGTCTTGGAGGCAGTTTGGAAGATGGACTCTATTTACTGCTAAAGCTGTTTGAGGGGCTTTGGGAGGCAGCCATCAATCTCTTGGCTATCTTGAAAAGAAGGAGCCAATGCACAGGCATCAGTTTCAATCACCTCCCAGAGACAGGTGGTATGGTAAGCTGCTGCACAATAGTTTTTTCTTATTCACTCCTTCCCTTCTTCTCTACCTCAAGGTGAAGTTTTTCCCTCCCTGGGGAAGCATGTTATTAATGTGTTTTATCATAATAATAATAATATCCCCTAAAAATACACATTGCACCCTGCCCTCTTGCTCCCTTGCTGTTTGGCACCCTGTGTTCCTAATTAGCATCTTCAATTAACCCACGTTAATTGCCAACCATGGAAAGGTGGAGGAACCTGGCAAGTTGGCGCCACAGGGAGCCCTTCTGTAAATGAGTGGTGGTGTAATGCGGAAGTAGGCAGGTAAAGAGGGGACTGCAGTCAAAAGCATCTGTAACCTCAACCTGCAAAGGATTGCCTTTACGTGATAGTAGATTGAATAGATGAGACACTGTTAAAGGCAAACCACAACACCTAAGTGGGACTGTGAACGTTGTTTTAAAATACACATTGGTTATGTGTAGTTAAATAACAATCACACTTGGTTTTGAACTGCATCTCTCCCCCCCACCATCCTTTTTCATTTGAGTCACAAGGGCCTATTACCTCTGCAGGGGTCTAATGGTAACACATTACCATCCATCGCTCCCTCTTTCTTAATATCATCTTGTTTTTGTTTTGCGTCACAGGGGGTATTGCTAGTATTGCTCTGCACATTGTAGAACACTTAATGACTGTTTTATTTTGCTGCTTTGATCCATCTTGATCAGTCGGTCCATACAAAGTAAATACACATAGGAAGACTAGCTGTCCCATTACTTTTACCTGATGCTTACAAACTATTTTGTCATATTAACTTTAAATCATTGCTGTATGGAGCAAAATATGAGAACACAGCTTGTCTTGTTGGTAGACTGCCTTTTCTGCAAAGCCTAGATAGCCCAGTTCATTCGCACAGCAATATCGGCCCATTAATGCAGTCAGCACTTTAGCGTAACACCAGGGGAACTCCCCAAGCCCCCCAGATAGACTGGAATCAATTGGAGTTGGATGGCATTAGATGTGTGGAGTGCAGCCAGAATGGTCTAGGGTGATGTTCTTAAGAAGTGGGGGGCCAACAAAGGTCAACAGTAACAGCTGATTTCACAGAAGAAAAAAAACACACAAAAAAGGCTGCTTTTTTTCCTCTTAAAATTTCAGTACAGTAACTTCTCTTGCCTTCTTCTGACCTTTCATTACCACATTATTACTCCTGTAGCCCCTGAAAGGCTGGTGGCTGTCATCCCCCAACACTGTGTTTGTGTGTATATGCATGTGTCCATCATACCAAAATGAAGGTAAGCAGCTTCCTCACCCACACAACATTCACATTCTGTTGTGGATAGTGCTAGAGATACTACCATAAGACATACCTGAACCTCTCTTAAACAGCCTGAATCAGTTGGCTCACATGCTCAGTTTAGGAATAAGAGGATTTTAAAAAATGCTCATAAATATCTGAACCTTTTTCTGAAAGGTAGGAATTCATCTTCAGTTTTGCAGCGCTTTTCCTTCTCTGTCTGCGAATCATGTTTCATCAAAAGGGAGATTAGTCAGATCAAGTTATTTGGATTTTGATTATTCTATGCCTCAGACCACAATGGTGCAAGCGTACAATCAGTTAGACACTCTGAGAAGAGGGGAAGTCTGATTACCCATGATTAGAACAACTTTCCTTGCTGCTTATCATTGGCTATATAGGCATTAATCTGAGTGCTGATTGGTTGAAAAAGATCTGAAGCACAGGGCATTTTCTGGGCAACAAGGTCAAATGAGAAGACACTGAAGTTCACAGTCTGAACTTTTTACTCAGATTTAGACAATTGCTTGTACGAACGAGATGTGGATGTTTGGATGGTTATTCTTATGTACTGAATACTAAAGACATTGTAGAAATTTCACATGTTCATGTAATTACCATAAAGTATGGTGATGATATGATATGGTATGATCTTTTACTGAAATATTGGTAAGGAAGTGATTTGTTTTTACCACTGTAAAAGAAGAATGCAATGACTCTAAATGCAGTAAAACAATTTTGTCTTCAGCTATACGGAGGTGCAATATTGGCTCCCAACAGCTATTTCAATTAGTTTCGAGGCTCCCGATTCCATTAATCATTTGAGTAACACAAAAATATGTACATTCTGTCTACTTGATGCAAACCAATCCAGAAGGGATAACTTTGCATCTATTTGTGTAAGCTGAGACTGTCAGTGGCTATAGCCTTCTCCAACCACCAGACTGACAGTGATATCTGGGTCAAAATCACTTCAGTTACGTGATATTTAAGATATTTTACTGACAACATGTAACTAAAGCTTTTCAAATAAATCAAGCACATTGAATCACCGCAAAACTTGTGCAAAAACAATTCACAATCAGTTTACTGTATCATTTTGTTTAGTCCTTACTCTTAGGAAGGTGAGGTCCCGACTGCGGTCGATGCTTGTGATCTCAAGGTTGCCCATTACGACTTCGCAGTTCTCGTAGTACTTTCTCAGGGTGCGGTACTGCTGCTCCAGGTCCGACAGCGTGCTCAGCTTGTTCTCTGTACCAGCACATACTGGGAAAATAAGAGAAAGGGACAGAGGAAGACAGTGTTAATACAGTTATATTAGATATGGCTGGGTTTGGTTTAGAAAACAATCATACCGACAGGGTCCCACTTTGATTTCCAACAGTTTTGACAAAGAACAAACAGCTTGAAGACTGATCATTAACGCTGCAGTCCTGGTCACCTTGGTAAGATTTTTTTTTATTTGGATGTTGTCACTAAAGACTACCAAGGAAAAAATTTCTAAACATTGCTATATTGCATACATTAAAATAACTACAGCATAGAAACAGGGATTTCATATATTTGTGTGCCAGACTCGGGGCACAAAAATCATTTGGAGAGAATGTGTAGTGTAAACATGAGCCCATGGACATTGAGCTGCAGCACCTGCTCAGTTGGCCTGGTCATGTAAGACTAGGAAGTCACTGGACCCCACTGCACCCCAGCCCCACCTCACATTACCCCTCGGGGCAAATAGATCACATGAAAGCTCTTTAGCGGCTAGCTGGGCTGCGCACTTGACAAGTAATTAGATGGACCCATTTCCACCCATCACACACCTTGCCCCCCTCATGACGACATAAGCCATCTGCCCAATCAACTGTTGCTGCCCACTCTAGCATGAAAAGACACACACGCACACACAATCTCTCACGCACACACACACACACACACACCAACACACACATATGAATATGTAGAGACAGACTGAGAAAAAAGCACATAGATCCCAAGGTCTGTGTCTTGAGTCTGTGTGGAATCAGAGAGCTTTGTGTACAAGCCAAAATAACAAGCAACCCACAATCCCCTTTATCTTTTTCAGTTGTTTCTTAGCAAGATTTTGTGGAAGGCTTCATTGACCTCAAGTGTCCCCTTCTGGATTAATAGCATTACGTGTCCTCGCTGTTTTTGTCCAAGCATATTTTGTAAAGTTGCTGAATTGCTGCCAACTTAAAGATATGGACACAGACATTTGTTCTTTTTAAAGCATTCAAATTTAGTTTCATTTGTATTGCCATGGCGGTGTGGTTTCTTCCACCTGCACCTTCTTGATGACAGAGGAACCATCAGTGTGACAGAGGGGTGGCAGGTCCTTCCCTGAGTCTTGTCACACTGTCACCCATGAGCTGTTACCTCTCTCTCTGAACACCTCCACCTTGAAAGATCTTTACTGACGCTTTGCATTTTAATCCAAGATCCCTTACGCACCCTATGTTACACTATACTGTGCTTTCCTTTTTATACCGCATACACCCCGCGGTTCAACTTGAATGTTTGCAGTCTACCTTTTGTCTAATGATAAACTAGGCCAAACTCATTTACCCTTTTCTCCACACAGGCACTCGCTGGTAAAATATTTCAATTCTATTTCCTATTTACTCCCTACCATTACACCACAGATACATTTGGGGGGGGGGATTCAGCCTCAAGACAACACAGGCTGTAAAGATAAATGGGATTGTGTTTAAACACTTCCACAGCTAAGCAGATATTAGATAAGTGGAACTATTCCGATGTGACCTGGACAATACCCACACGAGCTTGTGGTGATTAGCTAGGTTGCACATAGCATAACGTGCTGCTCAGGAATGATATATGGCAGACCAGGGTGTTTTCAATAACAGTTAGTGTGGGCTTGAGGGGAGCGGGGTGGAGGGTAAGGGGGGTCATAAAGTGAGGATAGGTGTAATAAACTGTTATTGCACCCTTGGGGCAGGGCGCCGAGATCAGAGGAAAGGGGCATTGTGGCATGTGATGTGCGGTGAAATATACTTCTTCATACACATTTGCTTCCTCAAGCATGCCTTCAGTAAGCCTGCTGACTTTTGAAACCTGTCTGGACTTATGTGAAGTCTATATGTTTTTTTTTTTTTTCGTTCCTTATTTTTCCATGTGTGATTTTTAATGAAACACTATGGAATCCTATAGCTCTGCATGAGCCTGAGATGGTGCTGACTGCCAAGTGAACCACAACAAAACCATCTGTGCTGTGTGGAGCGTATACAGAGGAGGTGTGAACTGTTGCGGGTTTACTGCAAAGCTTGGTGATCCTGCTGGTGATATGTCTGCATGTGTGGGAAGGCTGTAAATAATAGACCTTAGGATGTATTTTTCTCCCTCTCACTGCACAATCGAATCCATTTGTCTCCATGCTTAATATGTTACGTCTGAGCCTGAATATCACAGTAAAGGTTCTATAAAGCACAGTCTCTGCCCTTTATATAGTGCAGCCTGCCTACCTAGAACGACCAGCTATAAGACCCAGAGTCGTCGACTGTTTAACATACTGCCTATGATGCAGGAACAGACTGGAAGCACAGATGAATCTTCATATTGTTTAAAACTTACGGCTGTTCTATAAAAGAGAATCCATCTTATCTGTGTGATGGATTTCACTCCCCGGCACACTTAAAGCAGAGAATGCCAATGAGATTCAATGTCTCTCTTCCATATATAGTATATTTGCCTGTGTGAGTAAATTGATTTATTTTTTTTGCAGGAAATTTCTTCACAGAAGTGATGGATTAAGGCAATGAATCACAATAATTCAGAATTTTCCAATACATGTAATTAATGAGAAGATTATGAGCTGATGGGGCGAAATGCTTATCTGGCTCAATTTATATGGTCTAGAAGAGAATTTACATTTTTTTCTAACAACACTTGACATAGACAGCAAGCCATAAGCTTGCCTTGTTTACCCTGTTATTCTTTTTTAAATTACAAAAATATTTGAGGTATGGATGAGGCAAAATTGTATATTTATGAGGAACCAAAGGTTTGCAGGTAATCAGACAGACAAATAGATAGTCTACGTGTATGTGTGGAGAGGCCAGACTTCTCTCTATTTCCTGTGAGAATGAAAGGAGACTCTCCTTCTATTTAACACCCATCTATCTTTCTCTCACAAACTTTTTGAGGGACAGATGGGTTGGTATCTGGTTTTAAATGGCTTCCATGCAGCCCCCATGTGTCTCCAACAGACAACCACCAGACAAGACCAAAATGTATCCATTACTGTTTCTGACAAAAAATCAGTGTCACAGCTAAGGGAATGCAAACAGTGAGTTTCTTACATAAAACAAATAATTGTCTAAATGTTGACAAAGAACATGAAATGCCTCTGAACTGCATTTTCATCAATCTTATTTTCATAAATATCCTCATCAGGATTACCCAGCCACTGCACTGTTGTGGTTTTTGCTCCTCGGCCAATTCATTTCATAGGTAGTGCACACAACAACTTCATCAATAGTGCCTTGTGCGATTATTGAATGCCTATAAAGCTGGCGAGTCTCTGAGGTTTATAGGCTCCTGCCAGGGAAGCCAGCAAAAGGTCATCCCAATAGCCAGTAACTGACTGAATTAAATAAAGTTGCAAATGTCAGTTCCATAAGTAAACACTGTCAATAGCTGAGCTTGCCTAACGTGCCTTGAATAAACAGGAGCACCCTGTAGAAGTTTCGCTCAAACACTGCCTTGCTTAGGACACAAATACTACATTTTCTGTCAGGCAGACTGAATAGTGCCACATCTGAGGTTGGAGCTGTTCTTTGTCCCCTAATGTCCCCCAGATGAGCTTTGTTGGCTAAGTATGAGTTACAAGCCACTGCTTCTGATGGTAATCATTGCCCAGATTATCGTCCATCTGCTGAGCGGCCTAATAAGCATCAGAAACAATAACTAGATGAGTGTTCGTGATGAGGGCACAGTCCAGCAACGCTAACCTCTCACTGCCCTCCGAGCTCTGGTCACCTACCAACAATGCTGTCTCCATATGGTCTACCATAAATTAGCATTCATGCTGGTGCACACAGCGCCAACACCTTGTGGGAGTTTCCACAGAAGATAGCCTGCAGCTGCACCTGTGTACCCTTTGCTTACAGAACCAGACTACATTACATGTATATAATACATTACAAATTTGACTAATGTGTGGTCCATATGTATGAGCAGTACATTTAATATTGTTCAGTCTAACTGTCCTCATGAACCCCTTTTCCTGCAGCAGCCAGCTGTTTTCAGTAAATAAGCTCTGATAAACAGACTGCACACTACCTGCCCAGCACCACACGGTACAGACAAGACAAACCACCAGTGGGTAAAGAAAGTCAA
Organism: Dicentrarchus labrax; assembly: GCF_905237075.1. Lineage (NCBI taxonomy): Eukaryota > Metazoa > Chordata > Actinopteri > Moronidae > Dicentrarchus > Dicentrarchus labrax. The sequence continues at coordinate 12,473,546 of NW_026136706.1, forward strand.
ACATTTAGCAAGTTAAGACCTAGATATTGTTTCTCAAGAGTTGGCAGATGCTACAACAGAGCAAAAAAAAAGTAGAGTGAGAGTAAATATCCATCTTACATTTGACAGGTGGCCAGAAACACAACTCCAAATGAATGCTAATGTTGTGCCATGCCTACTGAATGTGTAAATAGCAATTGTTTGCTATGACCCTGATAACATGTCAGTACTGTGAGTTTGTTTGTGTGTTTTGGAGGCCCTCCAAGAGAAAATAAAATAAAAAGTTGAATCAAGTTACTTAATAATAGCAGCTTCACAATATGATTTCAATTGTCCTGCTAGCCTTCAAAATTTCTCATTTCAACTTTTTTTCAAACTGTTTAATTCTCTCCATTGCAGGAACCTCCTCTATAGAAACAGAGAGAGAGAAAAAAAAGAAGCAATACCAGACTGTGAGGGTGTATGCATAAGCACCCTGTGGGAAGTGTGTAAACATGTATTTTCCTCCAATACATCCTTGTATTTAATTAAATTACGTCTCTCTCTCTCTCTCACACACACACACACACACACACAGACACACACACACACTTTATTTATAATTACTTTTGATCAGTAAATATAGTTATTAAACTCTAATTCCCTTACATGGTTGCTAATCTGTCTAGTGCTCACTGATACTGAATGAGAAAGTCTGGTGTTGCAGGAAGCAAAACAGAAGGAGGGAGTGGAAGTTTTGAGTGGAAGCATGCAAACAGTAATCAGGCTGCCACTGATAACACACTAGTGTCACCTATGTCTGTGTGTGTGTTTGTTGCTGCTGTTTATAGTTACTGTTGCTAAATAACAGCATATGCACATTTCAAATATTTCATAGGAAGTTTGAAGAACATGTCTCATAGACAGAATGGAAGGAGCTGGAACTTTGCATGAATACGTTTATTTCTTTATTGGAACACAGCTTATTTTCTAATTCAGTGGTCCAGGGAGTCACCAGGAACATTTTTTTGTCAGGAAACCTGGAGAAATGGTCAGTCCAATGCCTAAAAAGTATGAAGGCTGAACGCATTTATTCTCTTTCACCACCTTGCTCTCTGTATCTCTGTGGGATTTATTCTCCAGACAAGAAAAATCCATCCAAGTCACAGGGGAGTGATTGGCTGACACTGACACATACCTCATTACTTCAAATCCTCTAGCTGTTTCTTCTTGACTGAATGCGCTGCTGACAGTAGGTCTAGCGAAAAGCCTTTTAGGCCCTACACTTACCAGTATTAATGTGTGTGAGCGTTGTCTAAATGTGCAAGTATGACCCTCGTAACACACAAGTGTATTGACCAAACTGAATTACTTCGTAGAAAACAATTCAGCATGCATATTTGACTGTTTAACTTTGTTTGTTTACAATGCTGCTAAATTGATTTTAGATGAACAAGGCTCTCAGGTAAATGCACTGTAACTTACTTTTAATGATCTTTGTGTGAGTTTATAAAAATGTAAGTTAAATTAAATGTTTTTTTCTGTCCAATTACTTGTTCCTTTTTTTGACATGTGGAAGAACTATACATGTGAGAAATGTGTGAGAATGGTGGGAGAAACCTGGGATTACATCTATGTAGTGGTCTTTGTCGGCACAATTTATACCAGTCAACCAGTCTGTTGTTTGATGCTTTCACCATTCATTATTTACAGTAAGATTGTACTGTGAGTACTGCAACCAGTTGTTAGGTACAATTACAGAAAATACAGGTTGGCAATGATGATTGACGGAGCTGTTTTCCAAGCACTGATTTTGTGTCATTTATCCATGGAAGATTACAGAGAACTGAGAAGCTTTGGATGAGAACATTTAGGAAAGCAAGCAATGACTACAGTTACTATGGTTATCAGTGATATTTGAGTTTTCTTTGGTTGCTTTTCCTACATAGGAAATAAATGGATGTCCAGTGATTTGCTGACATGATGCAATATGATAAATGTATTTTGGGAGGGTATGGTTAGGACACAAACACAAGGCAATGATGACTTCATAAGTAGAAAATGAAATGAAATCAACATTCATGTACACTCAAAAAAATGTAATGTCACTAATGTTGGCTATAAAACATAGTATTACATTTTAATTACTCAAAAACCATGAGTTTTTTATATCAACTTGAGTTAGTTGTGGTGTTTGAAAGTAAAAATATGCAGTGCCAGGTTTACTTGGCTGTGTTAGTTTTCCAACTCAACTCTGTAATGTAAAACGGAAAGCACTTCATAAATAGAGTAGTTGGTCCCCTATAAAATCGTTCACAATCACGTGAGATTACGTTATTCACGCAAGATTACGTTACCTCCGCCGGTGCCATTATCCTTTTCGTTGCATATGGAGAAATCCGCAGCCATCCTCGAAATAGAGGTCAACTAGTACTAACTATTAAGTGTCTGTCATCAGGCAAACATAATTTAAGTAAGAAAGAAATTATATATTCACTTTTAAGCTGTGTTCACCTTCTTCTGTACTTTGTGTTTTTGTCTTGTTGAAACACGTACCTAGGGAGCAGAGTTAATTTGCATTACCACCATCCCGCTCATCCCAAAGTTTATGTCGCAGCTGGACCACTACTCTGACAAGTTGGCTTTCCGTAAGAAAGGAGGAGCAGCAGGACGCAAAATTAAAAACATTATGGCTGTCATTGCCCAGGTTTGTGTATAATTACTTGCATACTAATAGATACCTCAGTTGCTGTGGATACTTTGCATAATAAATTTAACCAACTAATATCTGTGTCAGGGATCACTTTCAGGAATTCTTCCATCTTCTAAATGTCAATGACTTGTTTATACAGTATATTTCCTGTTGTGTTTTGCAGAATGACTTCATCGAAACAAGGAGAGCTTGCAGCCTCCAAGCACTAGCTTTGTATCTCAATGAAGGCCCTGAAAAGCTAGTGAAGGAGTACGGAGTAATTGTCATCAGTTGTTTTACAGTGATATTTTCATTCAACATTGAATAGAGCTAAATATGCTCTCATCAATGTGTCAGATTTTGTAATTGACTCACCAAGATCCATTGCCTCTGTGAAGGAGAGGTGTTGAGTTTTACCTCCACATTCACTTTCATTGTGCCTACAAATATCACAGATATATTTGACGAAGCTATCCAATACCACTTGTTTGTTATAAGATTTTTTTTCCCCTTGATAGGGTCTTAACATTTTCTCCCAGAAAGTTTTTATTTTTTTAAATTTATTTTTATTTAACTGACTTCACTTACTAGTGGAGTCAGTTATCGAGATGAATATTACAACTGTTTAAGTTTCATGTGAGTTATGTGCTTTTCAGTCGGAGAGTTGTCCCTTTTTTTAGAGTGAGGACCCTGAAACCCAGACAGATTTGGATCAGACAGTCATCGGCATCTATGTGATTAAAGATCCAGGTGCAGATGTTGATCAGCTTCCAGAAGATGTTGGCATCATAGTTGAAGGTGTGGAGGTGCTTCATGGACTGTCGCCACTGCTTGTGCCTTACTGTTTGGGATCATCTACAACCTGAACCTGAACTATCCAACTGACCTCAGGTACACTTTTGAATTCATTCAAAAGATCCTGATGGAACTTGATACACACAGGCTTTCGACCAAAATCCAGGTACTCAAAAACAAACTGCTGGAATGAATGCATGAAGCCGTTACAGTGTTGTGACCTGGAGGCTATTCAGTGTGCTGAAATGTTTTTGTTATCCTGTTTACTTGAGCTGTAGTGTGGCTGGAGCTAAGAGCTCAAAAAACTCATTGGCAATATGTTTATTGAAAATAAAAAAAATCTTGTGGCACTTTACTTTATAATGTAATGTTAAAATGTACTTAAGGGTGCTCTTTAAATCTCAGTGGTACTACAGTACAAGCATTTAGATTTTCCTTTAATACTTTTTAAGTTAATTTGAAGAACAAAGCAATTTCATGGGAAGGTAATGACAATACATAAACCTATTGTTAATTAAACGTAATGTTCATACATATGAAGCATTTTTATGCTTTCCAGTGTTGTTGTATAACAGGCTGTTTTGAATGGTTATCAAACCTTAATAAAACTGCTGTTTTGAGAATAGTTGTGATTTTTCCCCCTCTTTTTACAGCTTTTTTCTATTTTTAACAGAATTTTAATTGGACAAACTAAACTCAGTTAAGATCAACTTAACCACATCAAGTTACTCTTACTCAATAACCCTGTATTGCTTTAATGTATATCCAGTTCATTCGCTGAACGTAACCAGATATCATAAGTTTAACGTGAGCTTCATACATAAAAAGAAAGTAACCCAATTAAGTTTAAGTTACTTAAGTCACTGTTGTACAATATACTTCAATCTATTGAGTAAATTGTATGAAAACTGGTTAATTAACATCTACTTAACAAAGTTATGTGGAACCACTTGACATAGCATTTTTAAGTAAATCCAACATATAATTTTTTTGAGTGTAGTTTCTCCCTGGAAACTGACTATCAAGCACAAATTAAGTCCTGTAAACAGTGGTGGTGACTGCAGGCTAAAAATACAGGAAAGAACACAACATGTCTTTACAGGTGTACGGAAGACAAGGCAGTGGACATTGATTCAATAAGAAATCATGTAAATTGAGTAGCTGTGTGGTAATAGGGATGGTTGAAAAGCAATGCAATGTCTACAAAATGTGATGGACAGCACAAGAATGTTAATAGTAAGTGGAAATCAGTATGAAAAGAAGAGAGGTATCTATATGGTATTGTGGAGTATGTCTGACTGAAAATAATCAATGATAGTGGCAGGGAAGAGAGTAGAAGATGGAGAAGTTTAACAATTAGGCTGATTTGATGAGAAGAGGAAGGGCGGAGGATTTCAAATATATATGTGCATAATGCCTGTGGTTGCATTTTTTTGTAACTCAACGATTAACTTCAGACAATTGTCCCCGAGCATGAATGCATGACCACCAGCTGCTGATACCCCATCATAATACTAATTATGCTTCAACCATTGGAGGGCAAAATGAACCAGGTTAAGCTAGATGCTGACAAGAAAATACAGATAATTTATGGTGTTTTTCAAAACTAAATAGCACCACAAGCACCATCATCATTTTCTCCAGAGCCCTCATTACCAAGAAGGAGGGTGGAGATTTTCTTAGGTGGAAGAATCGGCTGTTGGTCCAGCAAAACATTGAAGCAGACAATGGAGGACCCTCCAGGGCTGCTCTAGACAGTGTTTCACCCACAAACACTATGTGGTTTCAGAGCTCGGTTTAAGTGTGAGTGAGGCAGATGGTGTTAGAGTCTGGTTCACTTCTCTATGATGGGCCAGATCACTCCTCTCAAAAAGCAAGCATATTTGTTGAGCAGAGAGAAATTGTTGACCCTCTTGTCAGGCACCTTTATTCTCTCCTCTTGAAATTTCACTGCAACAGTTGTAGACAGTATTTTGATTAAATCATGCCAGGAAGGAACCCTAGTTAAGTTTGAGTTGCCAGCTTGTTCTCTCGCTTAGACTTCTCGAACTAGAGAGCTCTTAAAGTTCAGCCAACTACAGTGTGAAGCTCACAGCTGACTTTGATGGTGTTGCTCACAAATTGTAGAACAGGGTTATTAGTAATTATGCTTTGGATTGCCTTTACTAAACACTTATTTTTTCTTAATCAAGTTTGTACTTATTTTTAGTTTCTGAGCATTAATCAAGTACACTACGTCAAGTTTTTACCATAAAATTGTCTTCATGCTTTCAATCAGTTCAGTACTTCAGTGAATCTAAATGCAGTCAAGCTTTTCAAGGTCTGGCTTTTTGTTTGGTTTATTATGACTTTAGGAGGTCAGTGTGCTGTGTCAAGAAGTTACTCCTAACACATGAACACGCAGTTGGATTCTTGTTGGACTCATGTTACCAAACCTGTTTTAGACTTGGGCTGAACTGTTTACGTGTTTGTGTGTGCAGGCACAGTATGCCTACAGCGAAGTGTGTGTCTGTGCACACATCTGCACATGTGCATTTGAGGCTATACATGTGATTACAGTATTTCTTGGCAAAACCACCTGACTTTCCTTGAGCTTCAGGCAAAAGCTCTCCAATCACAGACAGTTTTTTTTTTGTTTTCCCAAGGAGGCTTTGCCTTTGCTCCTGCAGTCTCAGAAGCTTCCTGCTAGCACAAGATGGGGTGAAATTTATGCTCTTTATATGCTAATAGTAGAAACAGTAAACCCCTGAGGTGGTTCATATCCCAACAGTCTGCTAAAGAGAGACAGTAGATAGGCTGAGCAATGAGGTCAAATGAACAGCCCACATCCTAAATAAATGCGCATGTGTGTATTTGCACGTGTGTGACAGCGTTAGATGTGTGTGAAAGGGAGAGAAAACTTTGTGTCGGTGGCCTTGAGCTATTCTGTTCCTAGCAACATGCTGACCAACTTCACTGGACCTCTGTTGGTGATCATTAAAACACACACACACACACACGCGCACACACACACACACACACACACACACACACACACACACAATACTGCTATTAAGAGATCAAATTTAGTTTATTGGGATTTAGACTCACACAGGCACCCACATATACCATGGGACAGCGTGCCTTACATCTACAGAAGGCTATAAGTATAGTATAAGTAGATTTACCTTTAACTAACTAAAAGACTACACACACATGCTAACCATAAAAATCTGTAATTATTTTTGGTTCTAAGAAAAGCATTTTAGCATCTTCCTTTTTCTGCACATTTAATTAATGAAGCAATATTACTTTTTGCAAAAACAATCCAACATATGAACAGATCTGATGGTTGGCACACAATGTAAAATGCAGTGCTCAACCCAGAGGGCAGTCATAAATGGTGTCATTTCTTTATAGAAAACTAAATGCAAATTGATACTGTACAGACTCACTGCAAAAATATTACATTCACAACCTCCAACATGTGACTCTACCTTTGGCTCCTCTAATTTCCTGTCAGGTTTGACCCCTATTTTTCCATCACCCCTCAGCTTTGATATTCCTCATTTTACATTTTGTGCACAATTTCCTTTATATTCTCAACCATTCCTTCTATAGTGTAAATCACAATCAGTTCATGGGTCAGATACCTACTAAGGATGAACCTGCAAATTGATGCTAGAAAGACGCCACATAATACAAGGTATTAGGTATTCTATATATCTTCCTTTCGGGAGCTATTTGTCTTCATAAAGCATCAAATTGACTAAAAGAGAGGCTGATGAGGTAATATGTTGTTACTGTATCCAGAAAAAGTCAACTCGGCTCCATGCACTTTTTGTACAACGCCTTATTTGACATACCGTATTTTCCGGACCATAAGTCGCTCCGGAGTATAAGTCGCATCAGTCAAAAAATGCCTCATGAAGAGGAAAAAAACATATATATAAGTTGCACCGGACTATAAGTCGCATTTATTTAGAAATGTATTTCACAAAATCCATGACCAAGAACAGACAGAGACTATGTAACTGGACACATAGAGGCCAAAAAGATAGAGAATTCTACCGGGAATGTTAATGAAGCCGAAGGAGTGAAATGAGGTGAGCTGGGCGATATGAAGGCGGCCAATTTACAAAAGATTCACCCAACAAAAATGCTCATGTGGTACATGAAAATTTAGCTAAAAATGTGGAGAATGCAATGCAATCAAGCATTTTGAGCGATGTGTAGGCAAACGCTGGCAGCAGACCAAATACTCGGGAGGCTACCTTATTTAGAAATTTATTTTACAACATCCAAGACCAAGAACAGACATTCAATCAGGAAACGCAAGTTAGACACAATAGCACACAGAAATTAACATAACACGCCACTGAGTCCAACAGGCAAGTTACCGGTAGCAAGTTCACCATCCATTAAATTCTTCGTCCTCCGTGTCGCTTCTGAACATAGTTGTATATATAACGGCTCTGGTTGTCACAAGCCTAGAGCGCCTTCTCGTGGCTGTGGACGGTAATGTTTAGGCTACTCCTCGTTTCATGTCGGAATTATTATTCAAAAACATGTTCAATTTCATATATAAGTCGCATCTGACTATAAGTCGCAGGACCAGCCAAACTATGAAAAAAAGTGCGACCTGTAGTCCGGAAAATACGGTAAACATACACATTCACATTCACAGCTATATCTTCTATTGTTGGACACTGAGCAGCTCTTCCAGGGCAGCTGTGTGTTTAAGTACACTGCTGAAAGGCTCCTCAAGGGTAGTTGATGAGTACCTCACACACTTTTCCTCACAGGTCTTTTCCAGCAGGTCTGGGTTTAGGAACAACTGACCTTCCACATGCAAACCTGCCTCTCTTGCCTCTGGGCTTCCACCACATAATTTTTTCCCCCTTTTCCATTCCTTTTTCTCTCTCTCTCTGTCTCTGTCTTTCTCAATTCTGGCCCAGGTTGGAAGCCATTCTAGCCTCCGATCTAGGAGTGAGTGAAATCCTTTCCGATTTTCTTTTCTTTTTTTACACTGCATCTGGGACGACACTCTATCAATTAAGCCAGCAGGCCAGTCAAAGTGTTGCCTCATATCCTTCATGCCTCCAGCGCATACCGGTTTCCAGCCCCCATGTGTGGTCCTACCCATGAATCTTAATCTTGTACCCAAACAGTTGCCATCAATTATACTGGCTGCTACTGTTAACTCTACCCCTGCCTCCCATTTTTCCCCATTAAAAAAGCCTTTTTTTTCTTCTCCTTGCTGCGATGGAATTGCCTCGCTCGCTTGCCTGGGAAATGATTTCTCAGCAGGCTTGTGGACCTGGTGCTTTCCACAGGTGGAAGGTAGGACTGGATGCAGTGTATGTGTATTTCTGGGTTGATCGTACATGAGCGTGCACACGTGCATATTTTTAGGGGTGAGCTGATTGTGCGGTGGGTTGCGATTAATGGTTTACCACAGCCAATTTCCTTGCAAGAAAATGTTTTGGAGCAAAGAGCACTGTCACACCTAAGCCACATGTTTGTCATACATCAGTCAATGCCACAAAATTCAGAGGGAGCCTTGCTGCATATAGAGAGACAACAAAGAGTATCCCTGATGAATTAAAAAAGGAAATCTGGTTATCCGGTGCAGCACAAATTCATTATAACCAAAAGCAAACATCCCTGCGTATCTCTCTTTTCTCAGCCTGTCAGATAGCGACATGATTTGTCATTCAAAAGACTGCATGTTACATACAACAGACATGTCTGAAGCTGTCAGCATGGTAAGATAATTTATTCCATTAAATTGCTGGAACACACTGACAAGCAGACAGGCTGGATGTTTATGTGTGAGACATCAAGATGACAAGAAGACACTGCTGGAGGCATTCCATTGTCTGAGCGCATTACTGTTCCTCATTGGTCCTATCCGAGGTACTATGTTATTACGATAGTCTTTAATGAGATTTACAACGGGGTTTATGATGGCATACTACATTTAAGTTTCACTTTTCATATTTGGATATAGAATACATACCTTGACCAGTGTAGCATGCCAAACTATCTCTAGATTCTGCACTATTGGTTTGAGGTTCTCTGAGAAATGCATTTCAAGTGAATCCAGCTACCTGGAGGCATTGCTTGCGGGCAGAGCCTATGAGAACACAGAAATCCAACTTGTTAATGGCCCAATAACCCTAAGCACAGAATTTTAAAGAGTAGGCCTTCTAGGTTGGAACTATATTTGAGTGTGCATGCTTTTGTTTATATTGTTTTTATCAAATGTATTAAATAATTTATGTATACTTTTGTCTTTTCATTTTTGTTAATTTTATTATTATTTTGATTTGTTGATGTCCTTGTTTAGCTGTTGTGCAATTCCACCGTTCCACAATGACACGTTATTCCAAATAAAAACAAACCATAATGCTTTCAAGTACAGGTTACAATACAATCTTGGTATCAAAAACTAGGTAGAAAATGAAAAGTCTTCATGTATAAGACTAAACCCTTCGCAATACAGCATATTGTAGCCTCCACAAATTATCTTCCAGTACAACCACTACCCACATCAAAATTACAGTAAGCAAAAATGCTCAGTCACATGTTTGCATTCAAACTGTTATGATACTTGTTGATACTAATGATGATTATGTTTTTGTTTTCAGCCTGGTAACAAACATGAGTGTAATGATGACTCCCCCCGAAGTTGCAAAGTTTAAAAAGTGACAGTGTGTTAGTGTTACGCTTTAGATGCAGATCGATAAACAGTGTTTATTTATTGCAATATCTCATGCAACAATTGAAAAAAACTTTACTAAACAACTTTAATAACAATTTGTTGCAGCCCTGGGGTTTATATTTAAGAGTGAGTAACATGTTGTTTGCTGCACTTCTTGAAAGACATTTTCCCACCAAGTTCATGGTCTTTCTACTTATCTTAGACATACACATCATTGGTCTTTTTTTTATAGCACCACACATTCCGAGGAGAGCTGATTGTGATTCTGCTGTCCTTGTCACCCTGCATTTATTTTAATTTGCAGCAGGACCACCCTTTTCATCACGCCCCAGATCGATTATAATTTGTTTTAAGGCTTAGCGGATGAATGTAAATAGCCAAACGCTGACGCTTAAAAAGATATAAGCTAACACACAGGCGGACCAAGCAATCAGCTGGGATGCAGATAGTGAATTCAATGTTGCTTGTAATCTATGTTCTTATTAGAGCAGAGAGCAAATACATCTTGTAATACAATATCAGACTCAGCAATAAATTACCTAGTGGCAGAGAGCTGTGGTCTGCCACCAGGTGTGTTTTTACATACATAAATGCATGTTGTAGTATACATTATATGTCTGTAAGTGTGTGTGTTTATAGGTACTGTATTACAACTAGGAGATACTAGAGAGAGACAGTGATCTGAGGGATAATATGACTTACATTCGAAGAGAAAGTTTAGAAAGCCATATTGTCCCCATTAACTTACATTATATTTGAAAATCACTGAGGCACACTGATCTACATTTTTTTTCCCTATTGAATATTACATTTCCCTGGTAAACACTAAAGAAACTGGCAGGGAGTTGAAAAGAGATGAGAGGGTTTGTCTTTGGAGGCAGTGACCAGACTTTTGGCAGTAAGAAGTAAGAAATCACCACCTTTTGTCACTAAACATCTAAACATTTGCAAGGGCACATATTGTAGCCTGTAAATAATTCACGTAATAAAGACACATGTTGTGAATCAGAGGAGGGGAAGGAAGTGAGGAAGTGACTTATTTGTTGCAATCTGTGCTGTTATTTAGTTGTTTCTTTTGCATGTAAATGTGTCCTTTTTTTTTTCCCCTAATGTAATAGGTTAAAATAAACATCCAGTTTTGAAATGTCAGAACAACTTACTTCTTAAGACACACATTTGTCTATTATTTAAATGCTGCTTTATTTCCTGCATTGACAACAGACACAAGTCTCTGCCGGCTTGCCCTAGAGTGTACTTGTTCAATGTCCTACCATTATTACCTCTTGCTTTATAATATCCTGTTGATATCACAACATGTACTGTTTTCTTGGAGGCACTTTATGGCAAACCTTTTTTGTGAATGTGTGAATGTTTAGCCTTCAAAGCTGATAAGATCATTAATGCTTTCTTTAAGCCCACCTTATAGTGGTGACTTAGGGGCCCAGCTGTGAATAAACTTTCCTGATCAAAATTTCACCTGCCAATTACAGATGGAAATATGATTTTTTTTTTATGTTCTTAAGTTTAAACCAAAATAAAGTCCAAGATCGTGTGAATAAATTATGTATACGATTATCAATTTCATAATGAAATAATGCCTCTGAAGGAGTAGCGTTTTAACAAATGACCAGTTTTTATGCCTGGTCTATTTTGTGGCACATTTTAATTAGCTATTACATAGATACAGGCCACCATGTAAACAGAGGATACAGCAGAATGGAGGGGTGAAAATGATGAATCTTTAGAATCCTTAAACAACCGGGTCCCTCTGCATAAACTCCATCGTTCACTGAACTCGAACAAACAGCCCACTTCTACTCCTTCCGTACAATTTTTAATTGTTTATACAGCTAGCGGGTAGATGCATCTTTGTTATAATGTGTACATCTGGGCAGCTCCTCAGTTATTCATTAATTGTGCTCTGGTGGGCCGTTGTGTAATTGTTTCTACCACCATACTGGAAGTGGCTGGCCAAAGGAGCTTAGTATTAATTTTCCCCGGCCACAGCCAAGGGATTAGATGTGCTTTCCCCTGGCAAGGCTGTTTGGCAGCCACACTTATCTGCAGCGACTTACAAGGCTTATTGAACATTAGCATGCAATTATCTTTGATGGTCTAACTTTCCTGCTGGCTGACAAGACCCAATTATTCCCTGTTAGGGCTTTTCTGAGGACATGACATGACTATCAAGGTGCAAGGAAAGCAGAGAAAATAAAAATGTCATCTGGTTGAAATGGACTCTTAATAAAGCTGGAGGTACACAGGAACACGTTTAAAATCCGGATTGATTTTGAAATGCTTTGCGTCATTCATCAAAAACAGCTATGGATTTCACAGATGGTTTTGCCTCTCAGTTGTCAATATGCTCCAACTATGACCGTTGTGTGCTAGGAGGAGATATGGCCAGTTGGCAGAAGACCGTCATCACAGTATTTTAGAAATGACACCAAACCCACATTAAGTTTAAGTAGCTCAACCATCCTCCTTCCCCAGGTTCATAATGATTGCAGTAGACACAGCAAGGGGAGATCTCATCCATTTTCACTCTGGGAAAAAAGTTCTGATACAGCAGAAAGTAAAAAGACTTTACTGTATTGTGGGTCTTGAAAATAAATACAGTCATCAAATCTATGTGTACTTGTTTTTCAAAACCAAGTAAAATCACAAAGCATCAAATGGTAGTAGACTGCGAAAGAATGCAACAATGATTCTAAGCATACATTCATTCAAAGGACCATTTTTGGATACATCATAAAACAAGTTGTGGAGAAAATCCATACTGTATTAATGATATAATATATGATACAATATGCAGTTTAGATTTTTACAATAGCCCCTGAAGGTAGCATAATATTCATTATTTAGCCTGGGGCCAGATGTACACTTTCAAGTGCTCAATTTTATCATTCTTTTTATCTACATCATTGTATTTCCTTGAATTTATGCTATATATCCATTTTGCCTTTTATTGTGAGCCACTCAGTCTGTTTTAATATAAGCACTGTAAACTAGATACATTCATTTTAGAATTTTGATCATGATCATTTTGATGTAACTGTCAATTATAGTTTATAATACTTCAGAGTGACCTTCAGAGCAGCCTTGTTGAACCTCACCAATGTGACACAATCTGTGAAATCATGCTACTTCTTTGCTGTTCTTTCCATTGAAAGGTCTAAAGGTATTGATGTGAAAATTTCAGTGTGAACATACATCGATCGAACTGTGTGTTCTGACACCTTTCTATCAGAACCAGCATTAATTAGTTCAGCAATTTGAGCCACAGTAGCTCATCTGTTGGATTGACCCACACAGGCCATCCTTTGCTCCCCACTTGCGTCACTGAGCCTTGACCCTTTCGCCAGGTCAACACTTTTCCTTCCTTGGACCGCTTTGGATAGGTACATCCCACAAGAGCTGCAGTTTAGAAGATGCTTTTTCCAGCTTCTGACATATACACTTTGAGGACAAAATGTTCACTTGCTGCCGAATATATCCCACCTACTGACAGGTGCCATGATAACCAGATAATCAGTGTTATTCACTTCACCAGTCAGTGGTCATAAAGTTATGGCTGATCAGTGTGTGTACCACCGTGCGGCAAGTTACAGTTCACTTTTCCTGTCTCTGCATCCCCTGAGCTCACCCCAGACTGGTTTCGGAAGCTGCTAATAGTTTTATCAGAGATAGAGTCAGTTTCCCTTCTCCTTGATTACCTCAGAGCCCCACATGCCTCCAATTAGAAACAACTCTACTACCCTTTGGATCACTTAATTCCCTTGCACATCTCCCCCGCTTTCTTTCCCATCCTCTGTCTATCACCCATTTCCTGTGAATGCCTTTTGCTCACTGCCCATGTTAAGTCACCTCTTAGTGAGTGTGAGCGAGGGAGATCAATTCTGCTGCTCATCAGCAGTCAATAACAGGTCAATGGCAAGAAAAGGAGAGGAGGCAACTCTATTGATGATTGAGGAGATGTTGTCACACCTGATTTTCTCTTTATATCTTGCTCACCTGGGGCCCTGCGATAACGTTTGTATTGATTCTAACAAGCCAGTGCTTGCTAATTCAATAATGGCAGAGTTGTAGCTGGAATCAAAGGTAATAACATTTATGTGCCATTTTGAGCTGTAGCTGTAGACAGTTGATGTTAAAATACCTTAAACTAAGTGATCGATTAGAAACAAAGTGTGCGACTGCACGTGTGATAAGGCACTAGCAGGTGTTTGGACCATTGACTGTATACATAAGGTTTGGACCAAGGCAATTACTTGTCTCACAGAGGTCACCTGCAAAGATATATAACCAGTAACCCCATTTTCCTGCTCTGTGTTACGTTGTCATACCTCCTGTCTGTCTCTTTCCCATTTGATTTCTAGGACACTTACACGATCATTGGTTCTGCTATTCTAAAGACACAATTTTTGGTTGTCTGTTAATTAGGAAGTCAGTCTGTGTGTATCACCTAAATGCTGAAAATGTGACTAAAGACTAAAGAGAAGAAATATGGGCAGACAAACAAAAGGATAATTTGGTGATATTGTGGCGCTAACAGGACAATGCTGTGTCGTTTTTGATACTCATCACTTGTCAATCAAAGTGGCCAAAATCCAATTTATTACTGTCCTTCAAATCAAATTAATAGGTAAATGGAAGAGAGTCAGAGTTTCTGCTATTTTTGTCTTGTTCTGTGGGAAGACATAATTCTCATGAATTAGGTATATAATTAAATCTAGATCATCTACAGAGAGACTCTGTTGATGCCAACAACAACAATCGTACAGACCTAAACACCAGTCAAAGAAACAGTTCTGCAGAGGGTAAAAATCTGTGTCTTTGTGAGAACTTTGTCACAAATGTAGCCGTCAGGTGCACAGAATGAGCAGAATGAGCAGAATTGGCCTGGCAGACTGTGTAAGACAAACACAGACACGCACTGATGCAAGACAAAGAGCTTGTTGAGCAATAACTGCACTACAGCACGAACAAGTTATGCTTCCTGACACATAATTTGATTTTAATGAACAACAAGTCACAAAGAATGAAGCTCAAAAAGCCTGTTTCCATCGGCGTCCATCTGCAGAGCTAGGCTAATGAAGTGCCTGGCACATAGCACCTGGGCAGGGAGAGGTGGATGTGTGCATTTAGTCAGATACAGGCGCACAGCCTTCTCTCCAAACACTGTGTATACATGCATTCATGTTCATCAGAACAGCACGTCATCTATCTTGCACGCAAAGCTAAAGTTTGGAAGATGATGGCAAATTACAAAAAGAACAATATTAGAACGCACAATATATGAACTCTATGTATGAAAACTATGTCTCTGAATTTGTGGTTGGCTATCGGTGTACAGATACAGTCACCTAGTACAGCCGACTGGTCCGTAAAAGGCCCTTACTTATCTGAATGGCTATATGCATATATACACATATGTATACATATGCTGGGGGCAGCAATTCTGAGTGGTTGGTACTGTAGGTAAGAGAAGAGTAGAAAATGTTGGTAACCTCATTATTCAAGCAAATAGTGACCGTGGCACTTTGGTCAAGACTTAAATATGTAACCCAACTACTGGAAGGTTTGCCATGAAATTTTGCACACACTTTTCATCTAGTGCCATCATGAGGTCAAAATTACAACTTCAATACTTTGATATGCCAAAGTAATGGCATTCCCATTAGCCTCAGCTGCACTGCAGCACTTCCTAAATACCAAATAGTAGCACGCAAACGTGCTAAACTGGTAAACATTACCTACAAAAAACATCAGGATGTTAACATTGTTACTGTGAGCACGTTAGCATGCTGAGGATAGCACTTAGCTCAAAACACAGCCACAGAGTACAGCCTTACTGAACTGCTTGCATGGCTGTAGACTCTTGGTCTTGTTCTATTTATATTAGCATTGTATCATTTTTGAGTGGCAGGTAGTGACAAGTAAAAACAGAGTGACACTTTGAGTCTTGTAATACTCCCATAATACTAGACATAAACCCAAACTGATAAACCACAGCTCATTTCGATTATTGTTTGGAGTTGGCTTTTACTTCATGGAAAAAGGGACCAGGTGGGCAGAATCCTCCTCAGGTTGAAATGACTGATTAAATGAGATTGATGAAGAAAAAGGAGAGAGAAGAAACAAGAGGGAAGCCAAGCTACTCAGACGAATCAGCCAAGTCAGCCCAGCCAAGCTGTCAGAGGCTGGGTAGTGCTTTGCATGCAGTGTAACAGATCCCACTCTAACACTCTTGTACCTCATATACTATGTGTGTCTCTATGTGTGTGTATGTGTGTGTGTATGGTGACTTGGGATGATCAGCTCTGACTGTCAGCCCTTACTCTTCACATATCTGAGTCAATGTTCACGTATTCACACATGCACAAACAAACACGCACATACGCACAAACGCACACACACACACACACACACACACACAGACGCTCCTGTCTCATAAAAACATACCATCCACCTCACACAGTCTCTGACTCTCTCTATCTTACATATGCACATTTGTCTGTTTTGTGTCTGTCACCCGCTCACACACCCGATGCCCACACACATAGTATGTGCACAATACTCTACAAGATGCTCAAGCGCTGTATGCATTTGCCCAAAGTGACAGCTTTTTTGAACATAGAGTGAGTTAAATCCTTGCGTTCCAGACGACAGCTTGCAGATTTATGATAGATCTCATCTCTCACACAGATGATGCAGCAAGGCGCACTCTACCAGTTATGAAATCCTTTTTATCTAAGTGCTGTGGCATGCCAAACTGGCCCAGATTGTGCCTCTGTGACCATTTAGCCCACTTTACTAAACATTTTAATTGGCTATCACTGCACTTTCTAATCATCTATAAACTAATTGGTGTGCTCATTGAAATATAGCCATAGATGCTGATGAAGAGGAGTTTTAATTCAACACAAAAGAAAAATAACCAGGATGTCTCAAGGGCAAATCTTTGACATTAAATGGTAGATGTTACACACAAAAGTGCACATACATTCAGTCCTTAATGTTTGCAAATAAGAATGCAGTTTGTGTATTCATACTTTATAAAGAAAATAAGAAAAGTAAGAGCTTAGTGCCCTCTGACACCCATGTTTGAGGTAATGGTCTAGAAAATCTCAAAAACACCTCAACTTCCCAAATAAAGATGTGCTCAGACATGTAGCAGGAAGAGAAGCCCACGCCACTGCAATATCAGACCTAGCATAAGTCAAAAAAAACCCAGCAGACTGTGATGTTGTGCTTCAATAAAGCTGCTGTGGACAGAGCATCAGAGCAGCCAGCAGAGTATACAAGACTTGTGGATGTGTACCAGATTATGTAAAATACTAAACTTTAAATCAAATTACCCAAACTTCAAAATGCTGCGTGCTTAATCAGTGCTTTTTTTCTTTCCAGATTTTGCTGAAACTAAAATAAATTCCTGAAATTAAAACACGCAAAAAAAGTCAGGAAAAATAAACACAGAAAACTAAACTCAAAATAAAAGTGAAACAAAACTTTAAAAAAGTAAAATAATTTTGCTGAGGACAAAAGGACAAAAGATGCAGGATTCTCAGAGCTGAAGATGGCAGTAGATTGTGCTGTATATTTTACATGCATGAAGCGGAGAGTGGAAAAGCCTCCTGAACAGAAGTGGTGGTGTGTAACTGTGGGTGTGGTGTTTGATTATGTGGCCATACAGAGCAAAGCTGTCATGTTGCTTTCCCATTTAGATCGCATCTCCTCAGGGGGAAACACTTGTTCGTGCGTCTGCCGCATACAGTCACGGCATGGCAACCTCGATTTCATCAAAGAGATGGGCAAAGAGAAAAGAGAGAGAGAGAAATGGGTGTTTGTAGCAACTGTGTGATTGCATTTGTGGTCTGTTCATGCTTTTTTTTCTCTATGTCCTTATGTGTGCTGATGCATACCATTTTGTATGCTCTCTTACAATGTGCCTTTGAGTGTGTGAACTATGAAAATTTTATGAAACCAACTGCTAGTGTATGATTGCAATACATCATGTTTCCGTCCTTTCGGCACTGAGTTGATGAAGCCAGCTCCTTCGTTTTTGAGTCAGTGTTGTTCAGGTGCACACCACAAAAAGTATTGACCTTTCTGCCCGGATGCCGTCAGAATTGATAATCAAGGAATTAAGTGAATTAGAGGCTGGCAAGGGCATTTAGAGAGGGTGAGGGATGGATATGTGAGAGGGACTGTAATGAAGTCAATGGCGCGAGAGTAATGCCCCATCACCCGGCACCGACAGCACCCCCGCCACACACACCTCCCCTCTCCTCCCACCCTGCTGCAATACCTCTGGGCATTGGGGCAGAAGATATTAAAAAACTGTGGCACATCCTTTTCAAGGACGATTAGACATTTCTCCCCTTTGGTCTCCTTATTTACAGATTGCCACAGACTCCGCTGAGATGGCTCAGGAGCAATATTTTGCAAGCTAACATTAATATCAAAACCTTGTTTACTAGGTGATGTCTGGCATTTCCTTCTGTTTTTTCGCCACAAACAAAAAGGCTCCCCTGCCTTCACAAGCTAGGTTTGAGCCAACATTAAAGCCTGTAAGATGGCAGCTGCCTCTGACAACCATATGCTAATTGATGATTTTACTCAATGAAAAACCCCAGGAACTTGGTAAAGCTGCTCTGTAACATGCTGAACTATGTGAGCAATACATCTTACCATCAATGCCTGTTTACAGTGAAGCTTTAGCTATCTGCAAAGCACAATCATTCCTGCTACTGTAAAACCTGCCATTTTACTTAGAAAGTCTCTTTGTTACATCCAGTGCCAACCTTCTAAAGAGCTTTGAAAGTTATCGGAGAAGTGTGTATTGACACTTAAGGGGGAGATGTAATGAGCAGGTGTGTTAGGAGAATGAGTCAGGATGGAAGACAATGCATATCAACTTTCCTCTTATGATTCAACTCCAATGTTTGTTCTTCAGACTTTCCACTGCTTCTTAAATTCCAAATGGCACACAATATTTTTAATTTGTCACTTGGAAAATACAGTTGTAATAAAAAATAAAAAACATCCATCCTGTTTTAATTGATTCTTAATTTTTGGATAATTAAGTTATTTTAAATAAAAAAAAACTCAGAGGATGTCTGGGTCTCATGTGGGCCAAGAAATCGATGTGTCCCTGGTCCCACATTTATTTGTTTTCTGTTTTAGGCTCCATTACACACTCTGCAGAAGACCTGCTCTGCAAACTCAGGATGGGGATGCTGCAACAAACAGAATGCCCTGCAGCAACCAGTGCTCTACACTTGTCTTCTCAACAGAAGTAGTCATATGCTGACAACTAGGATGGGCAGAGAGTGTGAGCAATAGAAACAGACCTGACTCCCTCCCACTTGCATTGGCAATCTGTGTAGTCAAGTACACAATGCGTTTTTTGTAAGTTTTGAGAATGTGAGCTAAATTTGTGGCATAAAGTCTCGAAGAGTCTTGTTAGAGCTGTCGATTGTAACTGAGGATGGCAGAAATGCAGTCATGTAAACTTCCCTTTTCCGTCTTCATGGAAATGTGCCTCACCATGACATTTTCCTGTCTGTAGCAGTTTTGAGAAAGCGACTGGCTACCTCAGGCTAACACTGCATCGCTGTTTATCTGACTCAAGTAGGCAAAGGCCATTGTGGAACAACAAAACTGAACAGATTTCAAGAGAGCAGAGAGTGAATGGGTCGTTGAATTACTTGTGTCAACTCTATGGGTTGGCACTGCTGAGCAGGGAAAGTCAGTGAGTAAAAGTTACATTTGAAGCCTTGAAGGAATACTCCACCAAAATATGTTTTGAGTATCAAACACTCCCTGTGGCTCTGAAGAAAAAGTTATCCTTCTTGGAGGATGGCAGCCGTGAGCCTACAGGAGTTGTTTGATACTCAGAACATAGGTTTTGGGTGAGTATTGCCTCAAGACGATAATCTCTAAAAGCACACTTTACTTTTGATCGTTTGTTGCATGGACTATAGCTGATTTTCTGTGGGTTGTTTAATTCAATTCAATTCAATAAATGTTTATGTGTATAGCGCCAATTCATAACAGAAGTTATCTCAGGACTCTTTTCAAATGGAGCAGGTCTAGACTGAACTCCTTATAACATTTACAGAGACCCAACAGTACCACCATGAGCAAGCACTTGGCGACGGGCCATGGAAAAACTGCCTGTTAAGAGGCAGAAACCTCGGACAGACCCTTTGGCTCTTAACTGTTTTCTCGAACAACAACTCACAGTAAACTTAAAGTACTGTCGTCAAAAATTTACCTGGGTCAGATTCTCACTGCAGTACACCAGGCAGCCTCATAGAGTTCAGTTTAATCAAACAAAAAGGAAGATGAAAGGGATTTTGTCCTTGTACTTTGGTCTGAATTCATCTTTGGGAGAGATTTACCTCATAATCACTTGAAAGCTTGCTGTGGTTCTTTTAACTACCAAAAGTAACCTTCTGGAGCCAGAAGAAGCAACGCTGCATGTCTTGGAGTTTGGGAGCACTGCCTGTTAAGCCACCTTCTGCCTTAAAAAAAACTTCATCTTTCTCTAAATTATTTTTGACTATCTTCACCCAACAAACTTGGAACATGCTTATAGAAATCAAAAAATGTCCCAAGGAGTTAAAAGAAAAAAATAGAGAGTGGTGATGAATGAGTCAGCTACCCCTCCAGCGTTGTCTCTCTTCGTTTCTTTTTCTCCGACTCTCTCTCTCTCTCTTCTATCACTGCCCCTCTCTCCATCTAATTAGATTTGTCGGTAACCTCACTGTTCCTGCCCCGCTTTCGTTTTTCTTTGTCTAGCAGCAACGTTTGATCCCATGTACCACAGCTCACTTCGCAAATGGGATTTCAACCCACCACAGGGATTTTTTTTCAACTTACTTCTAAAAAGAGCCTACTTTAATACAATGGAAACTAACATGGGGTAGGAAGCAGGCCGTTTGAGTGCAGAGAGTCTTGTATAGCGTTGGTGTTAGAAAACATATAAATAAAAAACACACTATGCTTCCATTATGACTGGGCTCTTTGGAGGACTTGTGTAACAGCTGGGAGTAAAGGGCAAATCTGTCAATGAATCCCTGTTTGGTTCTTCTTTTCTAGTGCTTCTGAAGGGTTTCTCCTTCATCTCTCTGACTGATGTATTTTTAAGCAGAATCTAAAGCCAACATGAAAATGAGCACTGGTCTGCTCACAGTGTTCAAACAGTAAGGTGCTGGGTTTCTTGAGATGTGCTTGTATAAACCGCCTGAGCTCTCTGAGACCAGCCATGTCCTCCTCTCGCCAAAATATTTTGGACCTCACACCATTTCCCCTCCCCTCGTCTTTCCTCAAGCATTTAAAGGGACTAACACATTAGAGGGGTGATAGATCTGTTGATGATTTGGTACAGTCACAAAATGAGATAGTATGAGCAATTTTTAAGTTCCAGTTTCTACAGTGACTCTGCACCAATGACAGTGTTAATACAAAGTATGATGCACATGGAAAATGTTGTTAGGCACCTAAAATAATAGTACAAACAGGCTATTAGTGTGGGCATCTGATCAGGATGCCTCCTGGGTGCTTCCTTTGTTGGTTTTACAGGCACAGAGTCCTCAGGGTAGACCCAGAACACACTGGAGAGATTATATATGCCATCTGACATGGGAAGGCCTCTGGACTGCCTTGTTTGGCCTAGTGCCACCGAAGCCCAGCCGCAGATTAGCGTCTGAAATTAGATGAATGGTTATATATAGACTATAGGTACAGCTTAGAAACTTAAGGAATACATTTGGATGTTTATATTAGATAAATAAATAGAATTCATACCAGTGTGACCGCTTGTCCTCTGTCATGTAGCTTTCTGTTTATTTTTAAGAACGGCTTTTTGCCACTGATTCATGGACCGCCTGAAGTAAAACGCCAGTCCACCAGGAGCCTTAAGTTACTACATTTCCTCATCCGCCATTGCTCTTCTTCTCAGTCCATCTCTCATCCACTTACTGTAAGCAGGGGTGATGAGATTGTGGGTGAAAGGGCCTGCCAGCAGCCACTGATCCCATTACTAAACCTGTTTTCCCAGTGCTCAGGTCAAATGGCTGTAGCAAGTGATGCCGGGAAAGCAGAGGGAGTGTGTGTATGTTTTTTGTGCATTTATGTGTGTATCTGAGGACACGCACAGGCTGATGTAAGTGTGTATACAGTACATGGTTGTTTGTGTGTTCCAAAGATTAATGGGCTGTTGAGGTCCACCTTTGGTCGAGGCTAACATTAGAGAGCAGACCACATATTATTATTGAAGCACTCCTGGCCAAAATAACATCCTCTGTGTGTCGAGATACTGCTTTCTCATTCTGGTGATGGACTCTACTGGCCCTCTTTTGATAGGGGCTAGTGACGGAGTGAGAGAGAGCAACGATGGAAACATAGAGATACAAAGAGAGAACTATTGACCAGCAGGCACAAAGACAAAGAGCAATAAAAAGAAAGAAACTGAGACTGAGTAAGAATCAAAGAGTGACAGAAAGAGAGAAAAACAGATTAACAAAGAGAAATATCCACCCCGAACCAGTAATTTGTCTACTGAATGTTGCTAAGGAATTATAAATCGATCACGGCAAGGCATTGCTGAAACCAGCAGGATGCCACCAACACATAATGAACTGCCTATGGTAATGGAGACAGAAGCACAAACAATGATCCGTACAAGAGTCACATTCATCCCCCAAACCGTCACTTGGTGTTGGTACCAAAACGAAACATTTCCCTAGTCGATATCTGGGCCTCGAGGTGACAAAACTGTCCCCATTGTTCTGGCATTCAATGGTCTTTACTCAACACTCCCTTTGGGAAAAGCTGTGGTTCAATGTTCCTTTATGTAGCTGTATGTCATCAGAGAGAACTCAGACAAGGAGATTTAAGGAGAGTTTGAGGTAGCCGTAAAAGAGCTATTTGTACAAGTGTTGCAGAATGGTGGTGATTTTATTTTAGAGTAGTGCATTTAAGTAAGTTGAAAAACACATCTATCTTTGGTTGCTCAATTTCTCACTGATGGACAGTGCACACACCCTGTACACGCGCTCACACACACGTACTCACGCTCCAATCTACTGTTCTTTTAGCCAGGAGGGGAGGATATGTTGCCAACATATAATTTTCCTCCCTCTGCTCTCTTCTCCTATCCTCTCCTCTCCTCTCCTCCATATCTATGTGGAATGCTTTTGAAGATGATAAACTGCTATTTTTCGATTTGCCCTCTGCAAGACTTCTATCTCACAGCTTTCTCTGGTCCAGTCAGACCAGTCATCGCATCCACGCATACTTAGATGTGCAGGCTGTACTGAGCCAAGGCTCTGGCTTCAGGCGCTGTGGCTGGCTCTCCAACTAGCAACCAAGCTGTCAAGCTTGACCCTGCTGGAGCCCCAGTCACTGTATCTTTACTTCATCCGCTATCACTGTGTGAGGAAAAAAAGGCTGAGGATGGTGGTCAGGGAAAAAGTCAAGGCAAGTGGATGTGATTTAGCCAGATATTTTGCATGCACTAGTTTGCTGTGCTGTTCTTTAAAATTGGACTCATTGTCATTTTCCCCTTCAAATTTAATTCTTCAGTTTTACCACTAAATAAAATACAAACTTAAAAAAAACACCATACCATATTCAATTATTTTCAGTAGCTCTAGTTACAAAAGCATTTTGTCATGTTATAATAATCTTTATGAATTAGGTTTATAATTAGTAGTAGCAATAGTAGTAGTAACTGAATGGTAACACATTCTGTCAACAAATGAACTGGCAAATGGATTTTTATAAAACATGCAAAAGATTTTAGTATTATTTACATATTTTTTTTTTTTACTGAAAAACTATTTCACACATTGTGTGTATTGATTTCCCACTGTACTATAAGTATTTTTGTGCCCTAGGCAAACACACCAGTGAGATCTTGCCTTAAGCAAGAG
The DNA here is from genome assembly GCF_905237075.1 of Dicentrarchus labrax. Classification (NCBI taxonomy): domain Eukaryota; kingdom Metazoa; phylum Chordata; class Actinopteri; family Moronidae; genus Dicentrarchus; species Dicentrarchus labrax. The sequence goes on from NW_026136706.1 coordinate 12,497,643, forward strand.
TCCAGTCCCACTGATGGGACAAGCAAACTAATAACCTGACCCATTTGCTAGTTTTTGCATTGTGTATTTAAATGTGAGTCAGTAAGTGAGTATGTGTCTGTGTGATCTTTAGTGTGAAACAGCCAGAGTCTGTGTATGTGTATGTGAGAGTGTATATGTATGTGAGTGCATGTACATGTCTGTGCAGGTTACATATAATATAAAATAGAATACATGTAGAAGAGAAAGAGGAGTGTGAATGCATGCATCAGTTAGTGTGTGTGTATTTACACTAAATTACCAGCGTATCAGTACACCTGTACTGCCTGTTGCAGTCCAGAAGGATGGGTATTTGTTGACAGTGCATGAGCCAGGTGTTAAAAAATATAATGAGACATTAAGTGTACTGGAAAGGTCGTCTTAAGTATACTGGAAAGGCTGTCTGTCTGTCTGCAGGTTGACTTGCATGGTCTACTTCTCAATTATAGACTCACTACAGATGCTGGCAGTGGCTGAGGCCGCACCGGCTGACTATCAATCCTACCCCAAAACAGTTAAAACAACCAAATTTTCTTGTATAAAAAGCTTCTGATAAATATTCAGTTATTTTCAGAACACTGTTCTGTATGTGCGTGGGATGGAGGAGGTGGGTGAGGGAGAAAGACAGAGCCAGAGCATCTGTAAAGTCTAAGTCTAACACAAATATTTCTACAGAACATGTGTGTGCTTGTACATATATGCAATGATGGGAAACTCACTATATACAGATACTTAATCTTAAGTTATGGTTATGGTCGACCAGCAGTAAGAATCTGAATGCATAATTATACATGTATATTCAGGACCAGACAGTTCTGTGAAGGACTGAAGTGTCAAAATTAGAGTGAAAGACAACATCATCATTGTCAGGCTTCTGGAATGAGCACTGACAAAAATAAATGTCAAAAATGTGTGTGATTGACATCTTCCTAGAAAACACCCTGGTCTAACCTTCACTCAATGCAGTTAAAATGATCTGGTCTAAGAAATAGTATTGGTGTCTCTGGATTTCCAAAGATGTATGATTCGTCTCTATTTGAATACATCATTTTGAAAAAATCACAGTGGAAAGCATAATGTTTATAATGTTGCATGTTGCATAATGTTCATAATGTTGCATATATGAAGCCTGAAGACAGAGTTACTGCATTGCTTGTGATGCTGGTCAAAGCAGCGTCAGATTTATTCATAACAGTATTGTCTAAACCCACTTCACACCCATGGAAATTTCCAAGTTTTCTTTGCCAAGTTTTCTTTGGACATTCATCTCAATGTGCAGTGATACATAATGCTCCAGACTTGTTTTCCTTTGTTTGTTTTTTCAGGGTTTTCCTGACATACCAAGGACTGGGTCTTAAGAAAAAAATATATGTGAAATATAACAGGAGTCAATAACTTTTCCTGATGTTTTTACATGGTTAATTCACATCTGAGTCATTTCACCTTCATCCTGACCTTCATTACATGCAACCTCTCCTCTCCTCACATCTTTATTATATCTATATTTTCCTCTGCTGTCCACGACTTAGGCAATTATAATCATGTTTAAAAAGGAGATTAAGATGGAGCAGTCTGAGTTAAAGGGACAAATGCATTTCCAGTAGGTAGACAGACAGTAAGATTGGCAATCCCTCTTATCGCCATCTGAGGCAAAGTGGGTTGCCAGGTTGAGATGAGGTCACACATGGTCTATAGCCCAGCGACAGGGCCCTGGCTCTGTCTCATGGCTCTAACAGTGGGACACATACACACACACACACACACACACACACTTGCAAGAACTGGCAGCTTAGAGGAATGCTCTCATTCAGCACAGGGGCAACGGAAGTCTGTCAGAATGAAGCTGCACTACTGAGTTGTGCGTTGATGTAACTACCACAGAGCTGGCAGAATTTGGGGTTGCCAGTTCAGTCACACATACACACACAAACACACACACACAGAGGGAAAAAACAGGCTGAAAAATTGTGATACTATATGCACTGCTATTCAGATTTTGTTGTCTGACAAAATGACAATTCGAGCTATTTTGCTAACACTGATATAATTCAGTGCACATAGAAATGAGATATCATACAGGTTTGCATTTATTTATACATTTTCCTGTGTCAAGTCGCCATTCACTTCACTCCGCTACCCATAAATGTTTATTGGAATGAGCACAGGAAGCCAAATAGAGATGCACTGATTGACAAAACCAAATCTTGGGTCTTAAATGAGAGTTTATGTGTGCATGGCAGGCATATTTACAACTGTTAACAAATAGCCTTAGGGGAGAGAGGGGGCACCAGAGAGATAGAGTCAGCAGAGTGGGAGGTAGTGGAGAAATAAACTTTATGGAAATGGTGGACCAGCGGAGACCCCCGACTACAAGCTGCATAATGCAACAAAAGAAGGGGATGATGTTTGTGTCAGAGTACTTTCTAATATTCATACGTTACATTTTCCAACTTAATTGGAATGTGTCAGAGCACATTGGCCGTGAGTGGCATCACCGCAGCAGCTGGGCTGTTTCCCCACGGCTGATGAGATGCAATAAAAAGAGAGAGAGAGAAAGGGAGAGGGAAGTGGATTGCAGGGCACCGAATGAAATGCAATTCAGAGTCAATGGGAGTCAAAAACACATTACTGCAAGCATGGCTTGAGTAAACCTGTAAAGAGAAGATTGTTTAAGACAAATACTTCTGCCTATTCAAACCCAGCTGTTCCCTCTGGTCTCTGTCTCTCTCTCATCATCTCTATCTGTCTGTCTATTTATCTGGATGTCACAAACACACATGCAGTAGTGCGCACACACAGACACATAAATAGGATTTTACAGTAAATAGAGCCAGTCCAGTACTGGATTTTTGATGCCAACATTGATTACAAAATAATATAATATATATGATATATTAGCGATATTAATGTTAAGCACATATTATAAGCAACCAACTAAAACCAACCAACCAACCAAAATCTCATGACATCTCAAACATATTGGTCATTATACTTTTTGTATTCCAATTTCTTACTTATCTGCCAATTCACAGTATGTGTAGATACTAGTATACTGTATCTGTGAGCTAAGCTAAAATCAGTTGGTAATATCAACCCAGCAAATGCATAGATTGGACACTAGTTTTAACACACATCAACTGATCATAGGCCACATTTATGCACCTCATCATTAATACCAGTGAAAGTATATGTTTCTCTCTCTCTCTCTCTCTCTCACAAGTTACTTTAGACTTTTATTATGAAGTAGCTGTCACAGGATATGCAATGTGTGTGTGAGCTTGACGCTTATGTTATTCACCACAAAAACAAGAAAACTATCATTTTTGGCATTTTTTGAGTGCAGATCAATTTGAAATATTGCAGGGAGTAATGGAATGAGAAGGAGCATCCACAGGGAACTGTTAGATGATTCGTTGCAAACAACATGCTGCAGCTGCACCTCCAAATTCTTAAAAAGGTAACCAAAGTGGTTTGTAGCCTCATGGCGTGTGTAGCATGAAATCAGATCATGATTGCTCACATCATGATGGAAAAGAGCCAATTATTGCCAGTTGGTTTTGTGACCTTAAACCTCATTTGCTGTTCCCACCAGTAACTACAGGTGAATATAACCTGTGTAACTGCATAATAGTTAAGGGCACTCTGATTGATCAGTCACTGATGGTCACAATCGGCCGATATTCACTCTAATTAGTGTGAAACGCCGAAGAGCCAATCAGCTGACCAATTTCTTTTATTCTCCAGGAAAGTTATCCAGCCTTTGACACACATAGATATACGGTATATTAATGGTAGGGACTTGTTTTAAACACATACAAGCCTGTATATGGAGAGAAGAGCAGGAAGAGGCGGGGTGGGGCAGCTGGTGTGTGTGAGACAGAGGTGTAGGTGTGTGCGTGTGTGCAGGGGGAAAGATGAGGGAAAAAGCAAGTGCACAAAGTACTTGTGAGTAACAATAAAACACCAAAATAAAGTGGATAATTGTGTTGAATTAAAATAGTGAAATAAGAAATGACCAATATAAATACAAATATACCTTACACAGTTCCACTGTGATTCTGTGGGAAACACCATTAAGCTCTAAGCTGCTCCTTATGAATGAATTAAGTTGGTTGGTCACTGTGCTCACTCTACATTATGAAAGTGAAAGGGAGGGGGGGCTGAAAATAACTACAAAAGGTCAAGGTTGCAGAGCCCTGGACGAGTCAATCAACCCACATAGCATGGATGATTATGTGAAGGTAGAAAATGTAGTAGTTGTTATTTGTCATCTCGGCTTTGACCTCCATGCTCTCGACAATGAACCACAAAGAAGCTCAGCACAGCAAGGGGGAACAACGGTAATGACTTCCCCTCTTTGGGAAGGTAGACTCAGGGCCTACTGGTGGATGCTGGACAGCAGGTGGGGCTTTTGAAACACTATAGAACAGCAGCACAGCTTTCATGTGAGTGGTGTGGCAGCAGGCAAGCTGAATGCTGCAGTGAGAGGAGTATGCCATGTGAGTGTTGCCATGGACTCTTAACCGCTTAAACTAGCTGACGTGTGTCATAAGCTGACTCTGTATGAGGCTGCTTTCTAAACCAGGAAAAAAAATTAGTTAAAAACCAATTAGAGCATTCGTAAATGAGAAGCCAAGTTCTCCACAGAAAACTAACGGTAATTAAGTCTTTTGCAGGAAATTAGTCCACAATTGTGAGACAGCTCATCATTCCAGTGCACTTTTACCAATGACAGACTCAGGTGGCATGAAACTGGCCGTAATTTAGATCCTTTTGCCTAAATCATTGCTAATTGTTAAGAGAACAAAGTTGGGTAACAAATTATATGTCATAACATGTCCAGTAATGCCTTTAACCTTTATTTATTTTGACGATAGAGAGTGCTTTTACGAAAGAGTGGCTGTTTCACTCGGGAGGTCCACAGTGTTTTAAAAGATAAAGTTCATATTCTTGAGAAAAGAAATGCTCAAATGACCCTTTCAAGCTATTACACCTGAGAAGCAGATAATCTAACATAAATATCCACTTGTGATGTTCAATATTCCATTTGGGTTGTTTTATTGTTTAACTTTTGTCTGCTCCATCTTTTCCTCAACCTGCTTTTTTCCTTACTTCTTCTAAGATTAGAGCTGTGAACCAGTGGCATTCAGCTGGGAGTTACATATATGTGTGCTTTTTTTGCATTAAACTTATACAGGTCTCTCAGCCTCTTCTGTGATACATTTTTCCTTGCATGAAGTACAAATGCAAAATAGTGACTCTAGAGACATTTTTCAAACAGCTTTGTGTCATTGTTTGACCACTCATAAAACATTAGTGCAAGGTGAAAATGAGACAACAGCTAGATGAAAACACCCTCACACATACGGCATTCCCCTACACATATGCATATGTCCACACATAGTCAAAATGCAGTTACACACATACACACACAAACACACCAGGCATATAGCTGGGAACATCTGGAGCTGAAGTCGACTGGAAGTCAAACTACTACGTTGGCTGTGAACCAAAGCAGAAGGCGACAGATCTAGGCAATCACAGCTATCTCCATCATTGGCCTGCTCTGCTCCGCTAAACCCTCCATCCCCCCCAAATTCACCACAATGACTTTGAGAAAGAATCACAGGCTCTCTCCATCAGCACTGCATGATGCAGGAAGTTCAGGACCAAAGTCAAACCAATGGCACTGATAAGTGAAACTAATTCTGAATTTTAACTCTGATGGCACACAAAGCAGTGTGTACTGAAACAGTGCATAATGCTTTTAATTTTTAAACTACAACCTTTAGTACCAGTTTAACATCCCACAGACTGGTAATATTTATACACTAAATAATGACTAGGGTTGGGTATTGTTTGGGTATTTACCAATACCACTGCTCAAAACGGTACTGGTTGCTCACAAAATGGCGCTCAACAACATTAAAGAACGGCTTTTTTTATTGCTGCGATACATTTGAACTTGCCCACACTGCTGGCATATGTACTTGGTTGGCATAGGGTCACACAAGCAGTCGAGCACATCCTTCTGCTTTCCGGGTGACCAGGTAACAAAACTCCCATTGTTCATCTTCCTTTTTTTCTTTTCGCACTTAACTCTTTTCTCTCTCCCACACCGAGTGACGAGCTCTTTGACCTCGGTGTGTCAAGGCCCACCGATGAACATACATGAAGGATTAAAGTGCGTCATAAGAGCATGCCTTTTTATCAAGATTCCTGGTTGGTGAACCTCTAACAGGAGTAAACAGCTGAAGTTAGCATCTGCAGCTTTAGACACTAAGTCTGCCAGTTGACTCTACAGGAGTGACACGAAGGAAAGTTAACACAGAGACATTAACTCTGCAAGGAAACAAAGCAATGGAGCAAAACGCCTCTCCTCCTGCGACCTGCACAAGCGGACACTGCACAACAAGGACTTTTGACTAATGGCTAATGTACTGATTATGTTGTTGTGATATGATTAACGTAGGTTACTGCTGTAACTGTAGTCTCTGAGACACTGCTGAAGTGATATTAGTTAATGTTATGCTTAACACAGACACCGTCTTTGCATGCAACTAACTCCTTTTGGCATGGCAGCGTTGGTCTGAGGTCACACCTCAATTCAGCTCTAGACCTCAGCACACACATGAGGAGAGGAAACTTAAACCTTGCGCTCTTCACATGTAAATGGTAATTGGACTGTACTTATATAGCACCTTTCTAGTCTTCAAACCACTCAAAGTGCTGCACACTACACGCCACACTCACCCTCACATGTCCCCTTTGTCTCTGACCAACACATGTTTCATGCGTAGCACACATGGTCAGAGAGAACAAAGACACACATTATTTCTGGCACTCAACCCCCCATGCGCACCCTCACACACAACTTCTTAATGGGTGGTGCCCTGAGGAGCTTATTATTTATTATCTTTAAAAATTAATCAATTTTGATAGACAGAATTAATTGATTGCACTGATTGCACCAGCACTGTTTGGTGCCACTTTAAACCATTGTTGCGCCAACAAAATGGTGCCGTTGTGTTTCCCCCCCTTTAAACGCAACTGTTTTTAAACATTTCATCACAAACCATGTGAGAAAGACAGTTAGCGGAAGTAGCAATGTGGTGATGCCTCTGTTGCCTGTAATGTCTGCACCAGAGGGCAACTATTTCAATAGAAAGCTCTGGTACTGAAATGAGGCACAGACATCTGCGCTGCAATTCGTACCAGTAGATGCAAATCGTATAGGAACCAGTGTTGGCACCGTGTGTCAGTACCCAACCCTAATTTTTTTTTGCTTTATAGTAGCTTCAAAAACTGTTTATAAAAAATAAAATCTTCAACAAGGGTAGTATTTACTACGGGATGTTTGTATTTGCTTGCATTATAGAATGTGGTGTGGTGGTTTCCATTTTTTTCTGAATACAAGAATAGGAAAAGCATGTGCAAGAGAGAAAAAGCACAACATGCATTAGCAACACTAGACTATGATTGTAGTAAATGTCACACAGTAGAGGGCTTAAAAAGGCTTGTGATGGCTCCAGCTACTAGGTTATTATTTCTCTCACCCTCCACCTCATCTCCTCCCCTTTCCTTTCTCTTCTGTCACTCACAAAGCTATAATGTACGATACAGCAGAAATGACAGAAAAAAAGCGCAAATAAGGCATAATGTTCCTTAGCTATGATTCAAAGCAATCCTGTATGTTTGTGTGGAAAAAAAAGAAATGATGAGAGAAGACAAAGTACAGATGCATCAGTGAGCTTCAGTTTAAAGCTTTATCATTTAAAAAAACTCTTTCTAGGTGAGACCCAGGACGTGATTGCACTGTCAGCTCTTTCTGGTTGACATTTAATAGAGGTTTCCCTCCCACACATGAGGGAAAATAGTAAGGAGGAGTAAACACACACAACCTTGACTAAAGTCATTCCCTAAAACCTCACGGTTAAACTAATTGTAAACCTGAACTCATCCAATGATCATCAGTTTCATAATAATAATAATAATAATAATACAAATGATCAGATCTGATAAATATTTAATACATTCATATAACATGTTAATTTAATTTATCTTTTTAATAAAATAAAACATATACCTTAATTACTTGTATGTTTGTCTCCACCATTTAAATAAGCTATTATTGTCAGTGTATTATTTGTATTGTTTGTGTTGTGGAATATAACTACACAGCTATTGTAAATGGGTTAAGGTTTAAAATTAATGTGTCAATAGGCATGCTTTTTAAAGTCAAAATATTTTTCTTTACTTGGGACCTGTTAAAACCACCTAACTGAGATTGTTTTTTTGTGGTTGAGAGTATTTTGAACAAATATTTGTTTAATTCTGTTGGGATTTTTGGCCGCAGAATGTGCTCTGCTTTAAGTTTTAGCTTTTTCTGGAATATACTTTTTCAATATTACAAAATATCAAGCCAGTGCAGTCTGCATACATCTGAATTTTTGCATATTTATTTTACCACAATTCTGAATTTATGTCAAGTATCAGATGTATTGCCTTGACTTAGATGAATTGTTGCCTGTGTGATAGCTGGAACATTAGACAGGAGGGGTCACAGCATGCATTTCTTGCCATGCAAAAGGTTGTATAAATGTATACACTCGCAAGATCATTGTGGGGTGATAGGGATGACCACAGAGGGAGGACTCAGTGCTCCCCTGTTGAAAGTAAGTGACTCTTCAGACTAAAAACAGTCCCAGTTAGAGCAATAGATCCATGAGTTCAAAGGCAGATGCTAAGGACATCGCACCAGTTTATAATATTACAAGGAAGGATTTTTACTTCTCTGGAAAGTTATCCGTTACTTTATCTTTTGTTGCAACTATGATAATGAGGTACACCATTTATGTTACACAGCACCATTTTACCAGGAATGTGCACTTGCATATATCTGATTGGCAAGTACAACGTCTTGTCAGATGATAGTTTATTGGCGTCCGTCAAAAGTTGAGTCAGGTTCTACTTTTTTGTGAGACCGCCCCACATTTTTACACAACTATGCTTTTTTTACACAGTGCTAATGTCAGTGTACACACCAATTCTGCCTCGCTACTTCGAGGGACTTGGGCGGAAGTGACAATGTCTCACTATGGAGCAAACCAGTCCAGCCGGACAAACGATAAGGGTTGAACCATGAAGACAGAGCAGGATGGCAACATAAGACAAGACCTCTGGGTCACCAGTCACCACCCAGCAGGTAATTTCTCACATCCTTTTCATCCTACAAAAGGCAAGCAGCAGTGGTGGTGGTTTGGGCCCAACGTTGCAATCATGCAACTCCAAAGAGAGGGAATGTCTAGTGATACAGACAAAGCTAAACACAGCTCCCTAAATAATTGTCACTGAAGAAAATAGAACATGGGCAAGTGAACCAAGAACGTGGACAACCGAGTATTACAATTAAATGGCATTATAACATCCTCCAATTACCTGGGATGTCATCGCACAACATTTTAGAACCTTCCCTATTGTCCCTGCCTTCTCTAAAGGGCCATTCACATACTTTTGGACATACTGAATGTAAAGGATAATACTTCACACCAGGCGGTTCTTCACTTCCATATCATCTATTAAGGCATGGGACATACAAATCAGAAGGCATTATCCTTCTTATAGATAGCTACTTGCCAATGTCAAAACTATTGTTGCCTAGCTAAAACTACCTACTGAGAGTGGAAAAGTACTACTGATTTAAAGACGTGCCGATGTCGTAGCCAAACTGTGACACCCTAAACCCGCGCCCCATGGATTTTCAGCTTTATAAGACCAATTTAGAAATCGGGTTTCATCACACACAACACACATACATGTCAATACACAAAACTTAAAAAAAAAGTTTGAAAATGTGTGTGGCCCCATTCACTTGTTTGTCTTGTTTTCTAATGATAAGTCAAACTTTTGTTCACAGTTTAAACAATTTTCAAGTTCAGTATGATGTTAACGGGTACAACGTTCTGAAAGAAGTTTTAACTTGACCAGTCCTCTTCGTCTGGCCATTCAACTGAAAAAACAAAGCTCAATTAGATGCTGGATAACAGGTAGGCACATGGTACATATAGGGGACACTTGATTTACCTTCATAAGAAAAGACAGAAGGTCACAGACATTAAGACAGTAAGGATGATGTCGACACTAGTTCAAGCTTGAAAAAAAAACATTACGTTAAAAACAGCAAAACAATTTTTGCCTTTAGAAGACAAAAGCATAGAAGAAAAACAGTGGTGCCCCCAAAGGTAGAGTGTGCCTACACCAGATGATAGAGCCAACTTTGGGCATGCTGACAAAAATATGTTTATATCTCCCACGACAGTTCTCTCACGTAGCTATTTTTCTCCTGTGTCAGGGGCCAAGCCTCTCAAGGTGTGTTATCATTTAGTGCGGTGAAGTTTTCTGCTGGAGAATTGATTCTGTGGGTTGAAGGCTACCCGTCTCCTCAGCATCCTCCAGCCAAACCAGCCAGACTGAACTTGATGCATGTGTGCCCACATATTCTGTCTGTTCTTGTCCAAAAACCGAAAGGGGTGAGCGCGAAAAGCCTCCTTCGAGGGAGGAGTGTGAAACCCTCCTTGAAGGAAAAATAGGGCCTTCCATCTCTCTCTTTTTCCGTCTCCCCAGCTTGTGCGTTGCTCACAAAGGCAGCAGACAGGCGGGTAGAAATCAATTCCATGGAGCCACCAGATGAAAGTAAGGAAGAAAAAGAGCAGAGGAAGACAGAAGCTCTATGAAGATTTCACCAGGCGAAAAGCAAAAATAACCCATGGCTACTGGCTGGTCTTCCACCTGTGTCTACACACACTCACAATACAGTATGAAAATGTGGCAAACCTAGTAGGTGGTAGGGTACACAAACTCTTAGGAAGTTCTTACTGCAACACAGACTGTCGCTCTCCTAACTCGACAACACATCTCCACTGATCATTTGGCCTACACAAAAACTGTTCAGACCAAACGCTGTTATTTTGTGAAGATAATTGTGTTATTTAGAAAAAAATTTCCCTAAATCAGTCAATTATCTCACAGCTTCACCCTCACTTTACCTAAATTTTTCTCCAAGCAATTATTCACATTATGCAAGTAAACAATTAAATATCCCTTGCAAGAGTAAAGCATTGTGTAGTTGCTCAGGTTTGGACAGAGACAGTCTGATAAAGGCAGGGGAGATTATAAAGCTTCTTCAATGATTCTGTCTTCTGGCAATACATAGGAAAAAGTCATGTGACTCCAGATTTGTGAATGTTTCAAATTCCTAGGGCAATAAACCTCTTGGGGAATATGTTTTACTGGTTTTGCATACCATTAGCATTTCCATACAGTGTAAAATGTTTTAGAACAACGTACAGAAATGCAAAACAAAATGTTCATAATGTAACAGAATTAAATGCTTTGAATACCTTGTTGTACATTATGAAATGGATGTTTTTTTATATATGAATTTACACTTGTAATGTTTAGTTTGTGTCCCAAGTTTTCACATCATGCAAACAAGAAACTGTTTTTAAGCCTTTTCTATTTTTGTCTTACTGGTGTTGCTGGTTATGTCTACCCTTTCTGGTTTACATTTTTTCTAATACAGAAGATACAATTTCCAGGAAACATATATATACAGCACTTTTAAAAGATTGCCTGATTAATTCAATGAGAGCTAAAAACATGGTTAGAGTTACCCTAGTGGAGAACTGTGACATACGGTGCCATTAGTTGCAACATTTCTATCTGAATAGTTACTCAGAAAATTTGCATTGATCGATTATGCAATTTATTACTACACAAACAGACACAGTCTGAGGCAAAGTTCTTTAACAACAAAACATATAAATAATTTGTACAGCTTTGTATTAAAAAAAATATGTTTCTCTGTGAACAATTTCTCATTAAAGCCATTTAGAAGTACGTGAAGGACAAGGTCACCCATGGCAGGGCAGGAAGAGAATTAATTCTACAAGGGCCTTGGATGCACTGACAGAGAAAAAAGAGAGGAAAGAATGAATAAGCACCTGTAGACAGTGTGCATATGAGAGAGAAAGAGAGATATACCAAAATAAAGTCATGACCGGAAGCAACCGAAATCCAAAATAAAGAGAAAATGAGAAAAAGAGAATCACACACACACAAACACATCGAACACAAGCAGCTTCAAGCTGACTAGGATCCCAAACGGCCCACTTACAGGCAGGCTATTGGCGCTATCTTCTATCTGCATCACTGCTCTTGTATGCGTGTTTGTGTGTATGCACTCAGACCAGAGAGTGCCAACAGCTCTCAACCAGTATTAGGATTAACCCACTGATCGATCCTGGCAACACAAATATGACCAGGACAGGAAGGAAGAAACAGAAAGAAAGCATCCTTCAAAAATAAGAACATAGAAGGAAGGTAGGTAGGTCGGAAGGAAGGAGAGGAGGAAGGAGAGGACGAAGAAGAGGAAAATAAGTAGTGAAGCTAGAGTCTGGAAAGAGAGAGTGAGCATGTGTGGGTGTGAATGAGTGGGAGGATTAGTAAGAGAGAGGAGAGAGGAATGGAGGAAGATGAGAGACACACACACACTCCCTACCCACACATAAACCTATGGCAGATGGACCATAGCACCTTCCAGACTGTACACTTATGTGTGTGTGTGTGTGTGTGTGTGTGTGTGTGTGTGTGTGTGTGTGTGTGTGTGTGGTGTGCATGTTTGTCTCAGACCATTTCAGAATCACCTGTGCTCTGATGATTCACAGTAAGAATTTATGTGTATGAACACAAACGTTAGGTACATACAAAAAGAGAGAAACAAACCAAGTCGGACAGTTCTTTGTGTGTGTGACAGTGTTTGTGTGTGCTGTGTGTTTTGTAGGTACAATATGTGTGTGTGTGTGTGTGTGTGTGTGTGTGTGCTATCTACCTGTGTTAAACTGTCTGACTTTTTCTGTCTTTTATGTATGCCGGTTTGTGTTTGAGTGTATATGCCACTGAGTCCCACGATCATTCCTTTAGGCTGACGTTTTAACTCCTCCTATTGGCCCTGTGAATCGCAACAGCTACCCCGATACTTACTTTAACTGTTCGCCTGGTATTCTAGCCAAAAAACTGCACTTCACATCCCAAGCAGCAGATCCGACCTGACAAGATATCATAGGATTACAAAGCTCATTTCACCGTAAGTTTAACACTTGACACACTAGGGGCTGGGTTGGTCAGGCATGCAGATGGAGATGGAGATGGAGCTGCAGTTCTCTCCTACCCATCATTGTCAGTGGCATTTGCAAAGGGCACTTGCAGGAAGCCGCCGACATGACAAGCTCCGGTTCCATCTGCATCCCATGATTGCTCTGTGGACTGAATATAACAGACGCTTTCCAAACCACTGGAGCGACGGGACACTTTAGCGGCGAGGCGGCAAAAGTTACACACACAGGTAAAAACCATTAGTGCAATAACGTTAATACTGTTTCTCTGTTGCCCACGTCTTCTCCTACAAGGGAGGAGGCCATTTGCTGGCTAGAGTGCTGGCCTTTATTGAAAAAAGAAAATATTATAAAAACACAGTCAGTCAAGCGAGATAAAACAAAGACATGCTTGAGGGTAATTGGACGAGCAGGCAGGGCATTGCTAGGCTGGAGATAGGGGGAGAAAAAAGGGGAGACAACGCATGGACGTACAAGGCGAGGGAACGCATCAAAGCTTGATTAGCCGCGCATTAGAAAGCAGGCCTACTTTCTGTATGCAAGTACTTAGCCCTCACCGAGACCCTTGAGCCTTTCACCCCCCCTCCCCCCAAGCCTCCACCGTTGCGAAGAGAGAAAACTTATGTTCTCTTTCATGAAACATGTGTACTTCTGATGTGTAGCGGGGATTGTAATGTTCCTGATGGCAGGCCCCGGTGATTTGTCAAGAATGATGGTACATCTGCAGGAGACGGTATTAATGATGCACTGGCCGTGGTTACAAGCTCCCTCTGTGCTGGACAAACGCACACACATCCACGCAGACGGTATGTCACGCACGCATTAAACACACACACAAACCACATTTGAAAATCCCTTCACTCCGTCCCACTCAAGTCATCGCATGAGAGACAGACAGCATATGTTTTCTTGAGACTAAATGCTGCCAGAAGAGAAGGCTGCAAAACTTGCTTCTACTAAGCCATCGTAGATACTTTACAAATATATGAAACGATTTCTGACTTTAATATCTTTGAGTTTTAGACAGTTGGTTGGACAAACAATTTAAAGATGTCCCCTTGGGCTTTGGGAAATTGCGTTGGCCATATTTTACAAGTTTCTCACATTTTATGGACTATGGAAAAGAGCTCGCTTCAGCAGGAGTTTTGTCCCTTCTGCCATAGCATCCCTGAACAAACTAACTCACTGACACTGCTGTGAGCTGGGATGTATTTAAATGTAGTCATGAAGATTTGATGTATTGTCCATATATTTATCTTTCTGTGTGGTGCAGGCTGTGTAAACAAATCTCCCTCTGGGACAATAACATCTAAATCTAATCAGCAAATCGATAATGAAGACAATCTTTAGTTGCAGCCCTTTAGCATGTAGTTAACATGGGTGGGTGTTGACACATTGTTACACACTTACTGTTCACAATGAATATGGATAATGAAAGTCTTACATTTACAAAAACATTTTCTCTCACAGTATTAAATGCATTCTTCTATTAATTCAATTCACATTCAGTATTTAATTAATTAATTAAAATGTATTGAGTGACTTTGAAAAACAAAAACCGTCAAACCTTAACATAACATGACTAACAGGAAACGCATGCACGCTGAATGAAGATAGGCAGGACAGAAAGAGCAGGTAGAGAAAGCAGGGAAGAGGGCAACGCAGCCTATAGGACACAGAGAGGTTAGTGGGGTGTATTGAGTTTGTGCAGCGGGTAAGAGGGTGGGAGGGGGGCCGGGGGCATCTGTCTACTGTTCAATTTGCCATCTGTGAGGCATACTACTGCCAGGGTCCCTAATCAGGCAATCCATCACAACCCAATAGAAACACTGTCAATTATACACCATCACATTGCTGACAGTGGCCCTCATGCCATTCAAAAAAGTTGTTGCCTTCTCATGTGTCACTGTGTAGGGCAGGGCTTTCCACAAGGATATGGAGTAGCCAGCAAGTGGAAAAAAAGAAGGCAGCTACGGGGTCTGGGGCCATGTCGCCCCCGAGAACATTTCTGGCTATAAAAGCCCAAATTTGGTGGCTTGTGGCACATTCTGATGCCTATGAATATTATATTCCATTTGTGTCAATAGTGCCTCCTAAATGTTACACACTGGACCAGTGTGAGGCTGAGGCATAGCCTACATTTCCTCATAGGCCTGTTACTTTGACAATGATGACAGCTTTGTCGCATGTTTAAATAAAAAACCTCATCTTGTGTCGATAATGTTTACACACCAACTCAAAAACTTCCGTCCACCATTAAAGTTTTCAGGTTGCGTAAGGATGGGGACAGCACACAGACAGAGAGGGAGAGCGACAATGTGAAGATAGAGAGCTGACAGTTCAGCCTCTTGTAGCCACGGTGCCAAATGCAAGATGGGGGCAGAGAGTGTCGACAGCCTGCAGAGGTACCTCCAGTGGAGAGAAGCAAGAGAGGAAACGAAAGAGAAGGCGCAAGAGAGACAGAAAGAGAGACAGACAGAGAGAGACAGCAGGAGCAGACAGCTCCTTCATCAGCAGGTGAAACTCTCTTCTGCCACATAAGACACAATATTTCCTTTTGGGTTTGGATTTTCTACTTTCAAGTGAGAGGAGAACAAAATCATCCTTGTTGTGTGACGATTCTGTCTTCTATTGTGAATTTTAGACTAATAGAACAAAGTGCATCAGACTCAGCGTGCAAAGGCTTTTAATGTGTTTTGTCAACAATTATTTTGCTAATATTTGTCAAACACTGAAGATGACTCTTCACTCTCTACTTGGCAGGACACAACCTCTTAGCATGCTTGCAGCATACACACACATACACACACACACACACACACACACACACACACACACACACACACACACACACACACACACACAAACTCTTATAGAGCATGTGGGGGCGGAACTGATTTGGAGATAGGAATATTTCTCTATCATCATGCTTGCATTGCTTTAAAGGGGAGGCTAGTAAAAGGTTGAAAATGTACACGTATAGCAAATTAAAGCTTGTTAATCAAATTTCATCAGAATCAAAAACTAATTAAGTAGCTGGCTGGACTTAAATGAGTAGTCAGCTGTTTGGCTGCTCATGGAAAGGTCTGGTAGGGTTTGGGTTTTCTGATACTAAACTTATGTCTACACTGTAGCAGATTCCGAATCCCTTTTCTGTGAGGAAGGTTGGTTCCAGTTACATTTTTAACTACTGTTGTTAACACACCACTCTAGCTCCCGGTGCTGCGACACATTATGTTAGGAGCAGGACATTAATATTAATATTTAACATTAACTGTTATTACATGTGCATGAGTGTATCAAGATTTTATGGGTTCCACTTCTACTTAGCCAGTTGCAACTGGGACTAACAGCTTCATAATTAACTTATTCATTTTTAGGGATTCACTATCTTTCAAAATGATTTCTTACAAATCCTCCTTGTTCACGGTCATGTCACACACCCTTCCAGCAAGGCCAGCCTCTTTCAAAATGCACCCATTTCTCTCAGGTTTTCTTTGACCCCAAGTTTATGCTCAAATACCAAGACATCCACCATGCTCAATACACAGTGCACTCAGACTGTTGTGGGCAGGCTGACCATCCTCTGTATCCATTTTGAATTCAGAAATTGTTGGTTATATGTCTACACCCGGAACTTTTTCCATTTTTAATGTTTGTTTGTATCCTTATGTCCTTGTTCTGTCTAGATGCTATTATTGTCCAAACAAACTCTCAACTAAATCATCCAAAGATTAGCTGCAAACATTAGGTCATCCTGGGGCCTGAGACAGGGAGCTTTATTCTCCCCACTGTTTGTACAATGTTGGACAAAAAAGTGGAAATCAATCCACACTTTGCATAAATTGTCTGAAATTGGCTTTATAAACCAATTGTTGCACCAAAGGTGGGGGCAGTCCGCCGTCAATAACAGTTAATATACCGAAAGAAAACCATGCAGCAATTGACACATGTAGGTGTCGCCATGTTTTATACCCTACTGCAGAAGTAAAAAAAATAAAAAAATATTTGATTCAGAAAATCTAAGAAGTCTGTTTACAAAAATATATTTAGAATTAAAAGTCTACAGTTTATAGAAATTAAGGAATATTTTTCAGTCAGAATTTGTCGTCAATTACATAGTTAAAAATATTCTAAAAAAATATTGTGAACCCAGTATTGTGAATTTGATAAAAATGTGAGATAAGCATAATGTTACATCCTTAACCTGCATGGTTTTGGTCTGTAGAAGGAAATCTAGAGCCCCCACGCAGGCACAGGGAGAACATACAAACTCCACACAGAAAGCTGGCCAGCATGTTCAAACCCTGAACCTTCTCGTTGTGATGGAGCAACAGCCCTAACCACTGCACTAGGGAACTATACAGCAAATCTAAATGACTAATTGCTGCTAAATCTTATAAAGCTTCTCACATAAGTGCTTTATAGGAAGACATATTTTGCAGCAGTGTAAACTTTTTAAAAGTCTGATTTCACACAAAACTTTACATGTTGAATAACAAGCCTGCATGCAAAGAAACACAGGAAGTTCTCCAGTGTCAGCTTCATCTCTGCAGTGTTCTTCTCAAAAAGGTATATACAGTGTAAGAGGTAATGCTGCCACAGCCCAGAGGACAGAAAAAAAATCTCTCATCCTCAATACTGGTATTGAAATTCATGCTGTTTGCCAACAAACAAAACAGATGTCTTGTGCAAAATCACATATGGTAGTATAGGAAGGCTGTAAAATATACAAAGTTTCCCTCATGAGCAACTATACGTGTGAGTATAATTTAATCAGTAAATTCAAATCAGCTGCAGGGGAACATCAAAAGAGACACAACTTGCTCTATAGGAATCTGCCAAAATACGTCTGTTGCTGACTTTCTCCATGAATCATAACAAAATACTACATTCTCCAGCCAAATCCATCAGTCCACCTCCTCTATCAAATGCATGACACAAACCAAAAGTATACAGTCATCCATCACTTACTAATTAACAAAGCACTGATCAAAGAGCCCAAAAAACAGTTGTGTTGCTCATATAAACCAGCAATAAACATTAATGTGGGCTAACACAGTCAGCTGTCTTACCTTAAACAAAGTGTTCTTTCTGCTTCTCAGCGCAGAAGCATTCACCACTTTATCGTCCTCACAATTGCTCTCCTCCTCAAAGCTAGACAGTTAGCTGACCGAAGTCCTCCAGTCAACATAAACCATGACTTTTCTTTCTTAAATAAAGATTTGCAACTGTGAAACTGCAATGAGAGCACACATTGCAAACAGAAAGCAGAATCAAACTGATGCCCATTACACTGATAGCCATGTAAAGCCACGACTTGAAGTGACAGAAAATGCTGAGTCACATATGCAATGCTAACTAAAGCTACACCTCTACAGCTAAGCTATCCAACAATGGACAAACTCAATTTGTAACTAAATTAAAATTGAAAATTTCTGCTTAAGGCATCAGACATTTGGTAAAACAAAACATTTACGGGAAAAAAGTGATGAAGCCAAGTATAGAATGATAAATGACAGCAGGAGAAGCACCATGCTTCATTAACTATTAGTGAAATCACCTGTGCTAATGCTACTGCTGCAGAACGACCACGAGGGGCTGCACAAAGGGCCAGTATGCGATATATATGAGGATGTTTTTTAAGAGATGCTAAGCTACTTTTAGTGGAGTCTCAGACTAATAACATAGAGCTGTAAATGGGAATAATAGGTCAATTTTAAGTAAAGTTATGTCAAATGTTAGCAAACATGCCTATTCAAACACCCAGCAGACACAGAGCAACATTAGCATTCATTTGGAGTCGTCACACATAAATAGCTGTCTCTTTAGCTGCTAAATGCAAATTTGTCGAATAGTTTCTGGCTAACTTTCTCTGTCTGTAGTTTGACGCTGGGAGGGTAGCTTACAGTAAGCATATCAGTTCTTTTTTCACTGAAAACAGCTGCCTGCTGCTGCAACCCTGAAGAGAGGCTGAACAAAAACAATTGGCTAAAGTTGCAGATGCTGAAACTCTCCAGAGCTGCAGGGAAGGGCCGAGCGGCATGACAATACATGATAATCACTAGGAAAGGTACACATTACACATTTGATCCATCATTAATATAAGACTATTGATTATGTGCATAAGCTAGCTGTTCTTTATGGGCCACTGTCACCCATAGCAGGGACCTATCATATCTATCTACCCTCCCTCCTCTTTTTTTATAGATGCAAACCAGTTCTAATTTGGAGGCCATCAGCTTGCTAAATGCACTCTAACTCTTTCTGGCACTGAGGTCACATAGCCCGCTGAGCACACTCATAAACAAATTAATTGGCTTGCCAACACTATTTATGTGCTCTACACACAGAACACCAAATACACACTTCCTCCATCCCCAGTGATATAACCCTGGTACCTTTTGGTCTGGAGAGTATAGTGAATAGGTGTTATACACTCTGCAAATGAATAACATTCCACTGAATGAATGCTGATTTGAAATGTTCAAACATGTTGGAGCTTGTTAAATACAATTTTACAAGGTAAACATTACCGTCTTTTTGAAATGATGAATGGATTTGAAATTAATTACATTCTCTCCAAATTTGAGTAAAATATCGAGGCACATTTCCAAAACCTTTCCTATCTAGCAATTAATAATATAAGCTACATGTAATTTATTTGTGAAAGATGTGAAAGCTGCATCCTTTTTTGAAATTGCAGGAATAAATAATGAAGCCAGGGTATTTCCCTACGCTATACGTTGTCTGTGGGAAGCAGCAATATGTCTCAATGCACAGCTTGTGACAAATGACAAATCCAGACCTAAGCATAAGGGAGGGAGAGAGTGGATATCATCAATGATAGCTGACCCGTTACAATTTTCCCACCCCCATCTCACTTCCATGCAGTCTGTGGGTGGACATAACATTATATGACTTCTGGGGTTTTGAAGTGTCATTATTCAATCCATTACCTTGTGCTACTATTTTAGGCTGCAAACATGGGACATTGCCTCTTTCAGCTTTAACAAGAATGTTTGTCACATAAGGCAAAGCACAAAGTGATCTATTGATCTTGGTATCATCATTTAGGAAATTATGTTTTGAGCTTGTTGACCACGGTTCAGCAGTCCTTCACTTATATAGTTTTACATCCAGCTTAAACATTTGGTTTCTAACAATAGAAGAAACTATATACAGTCCTCCACTCCCATTTGCAGCAGGTGCACATATTCCAGTGATCAGGCACTTAAGATAACAATGAGTCGTGTGACACATGAAGAGCAAGTCTTTATGTACAAGAATTATAAACAAAGTAGATGAAAATATGTGTTTATAAGTTATTGACAGTACATCAAAGTCTTTCTACCATTTTGATGGTTAATAGCTTGAGGTTACCGTTTCTCCTTTAAGAATACATGGCTAAAAAAGCAGAAGTCAATGCCAAGGTCATCCTAATGCTTAGGTAGAGTATCTGCAAAAATGCTATACCAGTATAAATTTGTGCTGGGATTTAGATTTACCCATTGTTACCTTATGAGGCAGATAGGGTGTTTGTAGGTGAATAATCTTTAGAGATGCACGTGTTCTTCTAGACTAAGCAAAAGTTTTACATGTATCGTTAAATCAAAGACAGTAAAACAAGGGCATCAAATGAACTGCAATTAGGGTGGCATTATTTATCATGCTTTCTTGCAATATAATGCACTGGATACTGGATTGTATCACATCTTGGTGATGCTACTTGCCCAACAATTAAAAAAAGAAAACATGAAATTTGACAGGTGGCAACAATGTTTTGCCATGTCTGCTGCGTGTAAATAGGCAAAACAACTCTATAAAGTAATTAGCCTCTTGAGTTCTTCTTTTAAGTGACAATACAAATAGTTTTAACCTTTGGCTTTTCCTTTTTTAAAAGATTTATTATGAAAGACATGACGGGCACATGATGAGTTCATTTGTGTTTCTTCCCATTTTCTGCTTTTGCATTTCAAGTGTCCTTGTTTAGGACCTTGTTTACTTAAACACTGTGGCGCACAGTTATTCCTTGCAGCAGGAAACACAAAACACTTTGGATGCATTACAGCATGAAATCTGGATGAAAATCTGTTTAAACCAATCTGCTCCTTATTAAACATATGCATATTTTATAGTGTGAATTAGTTAAACTGCATATTGAGTATGTACCAAGCAAACACACACACACTCACACACACACACACACACACACACACACACACACACACACACACACACAAAAAGACTGATAGAAAAAGATCAACTTGCAGTTCAAACAGGTCATAGTAGGAGGCCCTGAGAACAGGTTAAAGTAGTGGGCCAGGCTCCAAGTATTATTTAGAACACACACACACACA
This sequence comes from Dicentrarchus labrax, assembly GCF_905237075.1. NCBI lineage: Eukaryota > Metazoa > Chordata > Actinopteri > Moronidae > Dicentrarchus > Dicentrarchus labrax. The sequence goes on from NW_026136706.1 coordinate 12,519,193, forward strand.
CACACACACACACACACACACACACACAACACACCGCCCTGCCAGCTTGGGGCAAAACGGTTTACAAAAAAAACCCAAATCTCAGTTGGCACACACATCCTTGAAGTGCATGCCTGGTCTTGCTGTAGTAGAAAAACAGCTTGATCAGGAAAGGAGCACATACATAGACACACAGTCAAACATACAGTGTGGTGTACAGTGTCTCAATTTGATGCTACTGAAGGTAGCAGGTGTGTGTGCGTGTGGGTTTTTTTTCACTTTACACAGAGATCAAATGTCTTCATAAGAATAGTATACGAATGCTTTCCAGTGAGCCGACGGGCTAAAATGAGTCAGGCTTTCAGATTAGGTTGATGTTAAGATTAAAGAAAGTAAGTCACTTTGTTGTATGTCCTAATTAGGAGTTTATGTATTTTTATTTCTTTTAACAAATTACAGTCTAATTTACAGTAATTTTGCTTTATGTTGTGTTAAGATAAATTTGACAGTTTTTACAGTACACACTTGATAAGGGTTAGGAAATGATTGTAAATCTATGGTCTACGATGCTGAAGGGACCAGTCCTCAGTTTGAATGTTAGACATTTAGCCCATCCTCTGCTTTCTACATGCACGTAGTCTTCCACCAACTGTGAACTTTGGATTTAACCATCAGTTAAAATTTGAGTCTTGTTATATTGTATATATGTTGTATCAATAATGCAACTGCTTGTTTGCATTACTGTAGTATTTGCATTGGAACATTTTATCCAGTAATTTCATATAAAAAGTTATTAAAAGACATACAAAATGAGGGAATTTTAATCATTTCCAGTCTGATTCAATTTAATATGGATATTGATTTTAGATGATGGATTTTATTGATTATTAAAGGTATTCTGAGTGAGCCTTGAGTCGTGATTTTCTGGACTAAAAGTGCAATTATAACTTATACATAAGATTCAGCTTTCTGCAATTTCACTTTTATTTTTTTTTATTTGTACTTCAACTTTAGCTATTTCTCCTGATAATGTAATGAATTAAATTTTGGTTATATATTTTCACTGCTGTTTTTGATGCTGATTTTTAAGTTTTTGCAGATAAAATCTCCCTTTCATAATCTGAGCCTGATTTCTTGCTTTTTCTTCAAAACCATCAAACCTCTGAAAAATGAACCTCATTGATATCCAAAACAGATCCCAACAGAGTGTCCTGCATATTCCACCGATTTGACATTTACACACTATTCTTTATTTACTAACATGTAGAATTTCAAGCCTTTATTCTATGAAATGTATGACTTGTGAGTCATTCTTGAGCAGTTTTAAATGCACAGAGGTCTGCACAGAGGTAAGTACAACCGATTTTCTGCAGATATGTAAGGAAAGAATGAGTTATTGAGTAAACCCCAGCACAGAATGAGGCTAGTGGAGCGACAAAATCAGAGTGTATTGATGTTGCCACAAGGGCAATAACAGAGGGAAATCAAAAGTCTCATTTGTTGTGTAAATGTTCTTTTTAAAAATTATAGAAGTTATTGCAGTTGTTGGCGTGTGACCTCTCTGTCTCCCTGTCTGTGAATGTATCGGAATCCTTCATCTTTCCTTCTTTTGGGATAGGAGGAAAGATGGTTGGACTAAGTGAAAATGTGACACATGAACACACACACACTGAACTGTTTGAAGAAGTGACTAGTGGCCAAAATGTCCTCACTTTCCAAAAATATCCTCACCCTCAAGGTCTAAAACTCAAACTGGTTCTCACACAGATAGAAGCAAAAGAACACACACAAACACACACAGTGAGCAGCTCCGCACCCACTCTGTGATTGGAAACACACACGCTCTTTCTCTCACACCCACATGCAGAGATTAGACCATCTGGCATCGTCTCAATTGGACCTGAGCCCAGCATCACTCATCCTACAACCACTGCCTGCACCAGGCAACCTGGGAAATACATAAACACCACACTTACATTTCAGTGAATGTATACAGCGTACATCCACACACATTAATACATGCATACAAACCTTTTAGCAAGCACACATAAATGCATTCATAAGCTTATAGATATGTTTGTAACCCACTCATATACATACATAAATAGGCCATGAGAACTGACCGTACCGCTCAATATGATCCATCCTCATAAGGGAAGAGACGAGAGAGCTTTCATCTATCAGTAATAAATCAATCTCGAGATGAAAAAGAAGGGCACAGAACACAGGGCGTAATCAATGCTTTTACCTCAAGTCAAATCTTCAAAGTATTGCGGTCTTCAGAGCACTCATTTGACCTAAATGATGAAACTTTAGTGCTGTATTCAACAAACCGGTATGAAACCGGATTTTGTTGTTGGACTGGTGAGAATCTTGTTTCAGAGTAGAAGAGAAAAGCTGGTTCTGGTCTGAGGTTTGCTAAGCTTTGTTTGCTCTTGGTGATCAGACGAGAGATAAGGATGACAGAGAGATTATAAACTAGTTTTTAATGCATTTCATAAGGGGTTCACAAGAATACCAATGTGTTCAACTTAATTCCTCTGTTCATAGATTAAGCACGGCACCCCTCTCTCGGCCTGGCCTTTTGTGGCCTTTTAACCTTCAGCCACACTGATGCATATACGAATCATCATCCCCATCTCGACTGTGACGCAGCTTAAACTCTTTACATGTCTCAGGTTTAATACCCATAATAAATATATATTTATTTAGGTACACTTTCTATGAGGTAGTGAAGTGTAGCGTTTACACAAACACTTATATTGTACAGAACGTTGATAAAGGACCTAAAAAACCTGTTTCTGAGTTTCAACAAGTCTTCTACCAGAAATTAATTACAGAAAATCACATTTAAAAAAAATCTAACTCAAAACGATCCCTACTCACTGCCAGTCATTGGACACTGTATAATCTTACAGCTCGAACAATAAAAGAGAAAGATACTGCTGTGATAATTTCACCCTCAAACACACATCAAGGCGTGCACATGCACCTTGCAACAAGCCTGAATCATATTGGGAGCCACTTAAATTTAAATTTGAGGATGATGATGTGGGAGAAATTGTTTTAATTGAAGCGATGAGCTCAGAATGACAGACAGGAAGAGAGAGGAGAAAGCGAGGAGCTTTTAGCTTCACGTTCTCTTTCAGACAACCCTCAGGAGCGTCCAGACGAGAAGGTATTCAAGTGCTAAATCCCTTTAATCTCACACATCAAAAAGCAACTCACTTCCAGCACTTAGCTGTCTCTAGCTACTGAAATAACCCAGGACCTGCAGCTTCTTTTCAACAAAACACCAGAGTATCCAGGCAATAAATCAGGAAGCACTTCCCTAGTAATATGGTGTATATCTCATGTTTGATTTTTTTTGTCTCTCTTTTAGACAAGACACAATATTTTTTCTTGATGCCAATATAATATTCTCAGCCTTGTTTACATCCCGTCAGTGCAATACACCACTTTGTAGTCAAAATATGCTCTATGTTGTTTACTCCTCTGTTTGCTGTAAGACGCAGCCTTTTGTCAATGCCTTATCAAAGTTCTCACTATCTAATATCATTCTCTGCACACTCATTCCCCTGCAACAAAAAAAAAAGCACTGTATGGTAATCTGTGGCAGACAATACAACCACACCCCCAAGCTTTTGTAATACAGGGAAGTCAGTCAAATGGATAAATTAGTGTCACCACTCTTGTCCACCTCCCTATTGGGGGTTATCTCTCCTCAGCATCACACCAACATGCATCATGTTTGATGGCTGCAGGCGACTATTCATGTCAACTCAAAACCCGCAGCTTAACAACCCCGGCCTCTGCACTATCAATCATGACATCCTTGCACACACTCACAGAGGCAGTCCATACTATACATGCATGCTCCCATACACTCATATCAACAAATACTTACATGCCAGTGTTTTTTTTTTTTTTTTTTTTTGTTAAAAAATACAAGACTAACAGCACACAACAAACCTCAGACACAAAACAAAGGTCTGCATTTGTGATACATTTTGTGGGTTGCTGCTAAATCAAACAATCAGCCAGCCGCATCGTGTGTGTGTGTGTGTGTGTGTGTGTGTGTGTGTGTGTGTGTGTGTGTGTGTGTGTGTGTGTATGCGTGGGCACTGTAATATCTCAACAGCCAATGAAGAGTCAGTCAGGCCACCTTCAAATTAAAAGGGTGGAGGAAAGCCAGAACAAATTAAGCTTCACTCAGATGAAGGAACAACAACGAAAAACATGTCAGGCAACTCGGCAGCACACGCCTCTGTGATCGTAAGGCTTCAAGATGACGGTAACGTTTTGTAGAATGTGATGTGAGACACTTCACATGTAATTACGACAACAAAGGCGAGTTAGCGCAGAATGAACACATTTGGGAGAGACCGCAGGCTTTGGACATGCAACAGTGAAGGAATGACAGGATCGTCACAGTCCCAAATTGCTATTCAGACAAAACCAAACCCACTTCACTGACAGCATAAAATAAAAGAAAAACTTTTTTTCTCATTTGCTTTCTGGTTAAGAGTTGTGAGAGTAAGAAATAACATTTGAATTCAACAGACGACATGAGTATAAATTATTCTAAAGAATCTAAATTCAGTGGAAAAAAGCCTTAAAATGTTCAAAAACACTGATTAGTGTTTAGTCCAAGCATTTTCATATATGCTGTAATATTTGTCCCACATCTCTTCAGTATTCTGCCCTCAACCCAAAACCAAACATAATAAATGCAGTAATAAAACCACAGCACTGAAACACACATCACACCGCTGAAAAGACAGTTTTTACCCTCCAGCAATCAGAATCATGAACAGTGGTTGTGCAGTCTGATACACCACTCCGTTATTGTACCGTTTGTTGTTTTTATTGTCCTTTAAATGTCCTTTAATGTCTTTTCATTCATTCAGTGCAGTTGTATTGCCACAAGCACCATATTTCTCATATGCATTTGACTACATAAAATGAATACGATTACATATCATAATAGTATTAATGATGTATGTGTTTGTCCTGACCACTTCTGTGCCGCTATATAAAAACCCATGTGCCCCTCCCCCTGCCCTCAGATATAGGCCTTTCATTTGTTTCATGGGATCAGTGCTGGATGGTCAGGATCCATTTTCCCCACATACAAACCTGATTGGATTTTAGAATAGTTTGACCCATTAGAGGTGACAGTGTGAGTCTGACAGAGGGACATGGTACCTCTTATACTTTGTTCTGTGAATTCAATGGAAACTTTGTCCAGGGCAACTCAAAATGAGCATGCATGGCTTAAATACTTAAATTCTCATGACACTAACATAAAAAGCCAACAGGCAGGTAAAGGTCAGCATCTTGGCAGCCTTTTAATATTTCTGTGGCCATAAAAATATATAATTTATGAAAGGAACTTTTCGTTAATCTTTGGAGAAACAGCCTTACACAGAGAACATCTACAGCGGGAACAAGAGGCAATTACAGGATAATGGCAAATGCCAAAATGTAGTGTAGCAGTGTAGAGGTACGGGATACTCAAAAAACCAACTAAGGTTGTATCCAGGAAAACTGAGCAAGTTAGTAATATGTGTGCACATTATCAATTGAGCATTCATTGGGTGCCTCTGGGAATCACTAACCCTTGAATGATAACGCAATAACTGACCATACTGATGGGTCTATCATGGCATCACAGTTTATGAAACAAATGTTTTTTGAGATCATTAACAGTCAGCAAATCAAATTTCCAGTTGAAAATATTTACATAAAAATGGATTGATCGTTTAGCAGGCTGTTCCATTGGGTCTAGTCCTGTGTCACAGAAATACAAAAGCATGATTAGTCAGTTGTCATACTTCATCTTGCACTGCATGCACTTCTTTCCCTGTGGACCTTCGTTGTGTCCATGTCCCCAGGCTACTTGTCACTCTGAGTCACCCCTCCTACTGATTATAACTCAATGGAGATCATTAATCATAACAGTCAACCAAAACGATCTGCTGAAATTATTATGGTGTTCCCAAAACATGATGTCCCTCAGCTTTGAGAATATGTACAGCTGTGAAAATATCCAAGGTTGGATCTACTCCATACAAATTAGCAGTGATAGTCTCCTTTTATCTCACAGCATGCTCTTCCCATATTGCCCCAGATCCTGAGTGAAGAATGGTACCGCTAGATATATGCAGTGCTTTCAGTCTTTTTTATAATGAATTGGCCGCCAGGAAAGATTCACTCTTCAGTGCCCAATGAAAGCCTGAAAGGACACAGGAAAATTATAACATTTGAAATGTATCTTTATTAAGATGAGACATGAATACAGATAAATTGAGCTGCTGAACAAGGAATGAACAGGCACACAAGTCTAGGCCAAGGACATGGTAGGACCATTTGTAAAAAGGCGCTGATAGCTGAAAAAAAAACAGCACTGCGCTCTTATAAGAACATTTGATGCTGGGCACAATGTAACTTGGTACAATGGGACATTACTGAGGTGCTGAAAGGAGAAATAGAGCTTGTATAACACCAGACAGTGGAGATAAGTAGATGACAACTGTTTGAGAAAGCTAAAAAGAAGTTGAGGCAAATCATCAGCAGTGGGTGGTAGTGATGGGTGACGGGCAGCAAACTGATGTGGAAATGTCAAAAGAAGAGTGATGTTTAGAGGGAATGAGGGTTTAATAAATCTCATTAGGATATTCGTTCTTACTGGAGACTGCAACTCAACTCCTCGTAAGCCTCACCTGTGCCTCTGCTTGAGTCAGCTGAGCATGACTTGCTAAGCTTCATTTCAGCCCCATGCTGTCTTCTATCAGGCAAGACAGCACATTGTTTTAGTTCATTAAAGGGGACATATGAGCAAGGCCTTGATGTGCTGGACTGCCTGTCATCTAATGTAATGTATCTAAATGTGTCTGTCCTTGTAAAGGCAAGTAGAGCTGAAACAAAAGAGGCTGCCTCTATTTGGGCCAGTGAATTTTATTGATTGTGCAATGTAAGCCGGAATGTGCGTGTGTGTGTGTGTGTGTGTGTGTGTGTGTGTGTGTGTGTGTGTGTCTGTGTGTCTGTGTGTCTGTGTGTTTTTGTTGTGTGTATTGTAGTGTCTGGGTGTATGTGTAAATGGAAACTCTGCCATGATGCTCTATGAAAGCTGATATAGGTACATGCAATTCAAGATAGAATTCAACATCAGATTCAGTTCCTGACTTTAAATCAGTCTGTGCTCTTCTAGGTGCGTGTGTGAAGACATGTGCGCATGAAAAAGCATTACAAACAGTCTTTGTTATGCATTTTAATGTGGAAGATTTGTGTCTACACACATCTGTATCCATAGTAATTCATTACTACACAACAAGGCAAAAAAAATTAAAAGCAGAACCTGAGGAGACGAGTCCCTAGGGAGGCTTAGATTATGCACAAGTTAGGTGTTCTGTTTACTCATATGCTAATTTATCCCCATGCTAAAGCCCACACGTAAAATGGATTTTCTGCACTCGGCTATTAAATAATGAGCTCTCACTATCCAGCTGTTTCTTGCTTTATTTCCCGTTCACTCTGATGTTGTAAGTTTATCTCTAGTTTTTGCACCATTTACTTGATTCTCCTCTTTTTGTGCTACTGAAACAAGTGATCACATTTGGTGCAGATTTTCTATATTTAACTGCCGCTTGATATCTTGTTAACTTGCCTTTTACTAGGTTGTTACCCAATTTCTGCTGTTTTTTCATATCTTCTTTATGAACTGAAATACATTGTCTGACCTTGAGGCTTATTCAGAACGTTGTTTTAAAAATGCATGGTCTGAAAACCAGGTTGCTGTTATTGATTCCTGAGAAGCTTTTTTTTTGGCTCTGTAGATAAAAGGTTTCATCACTGACAAGGAAATTATATTGAAAAGTTGTTTGCCTGCATTTTTCCTCATTCAACCTCTTAGAAAGCTGTACGGTTTGGCCCCCAAAATACATACAGTATCAATAATGCTCAGTCTTTTACCAGTACAGGTAAGTGAGGTTTGCCATACTTTTTCCTTACTTCTGACACTGTTTCTAAAAAATTGACAGAATCATTATCTACATGAATAAGCTATTTCAGAAGAACATAGTTTTAAGCCCTGTGGGCAACGTCAGGTGCTATCAGATTCAAATGGCAGACTCTGAGATGTGAATATCTGTGGACTGTCAGAACTTCAACACTCATGACTCAGTTAATATGACAAGATAAAAAAAAAAACTAGCTTAGCAGCTGGTGAGGATAGAGGTGGTGGAAACTGTGAAGAGGTTCAGTTGTTTTTTTTTTGTAGAAATACACTTTCTTTCTTGACAGAGTAGTAACTCACTGTTGTTCCAGTGGCACATAATCATGTAACTGAATCAGAAACATACCACTAGTTAATGTATGTTAACATAGTCAACATAGTCAATGCTGGAGGTAAGCCATAGTAAATAAGGCAATAAGTGAAATACTTTCTTTACCAAACCCACAGTGGCTATAATTAATATGTACACAAATAAAAATGCAGCATCTCAGGCTATAGTGTGGGTAGCAATTACAGCTTTTAGTACAGTCTTTTCCACAGGCAAAATGGTACCAAACCAGGTAACCTCACTGTGACGACAGGGTTCCAGCAAGTCACTGCCCCCAAGCTGTTCACTGACACAAAGCGTCATTAAAAGTGGTCTTCACATCTAACTAAGCAAAAAAACGTATTGTAAATGTTGAACTATTCCTTTAACTCTTCAGGAAGCCTCACATACCTCAGCACTCTCTGCACTGGCAAGGCTGACAGAATCCACAGACAAATGGTCCATGGAGAAAACTGTCGGCTGCACAGTGACTTGGTTTCTGTGAGCAGCAGTCACAGTCTTCTTCTGGTGGCTCTGTCTTTATCATCCGAGTTAGCACTACTGCTGCTGCTTCTCAGTCAAGACACAAACTGGGCAGCAGCTCTAACGTTGCAAGTCTTAGGATGGCTCTGTCTGCCTTTGCTGTATTATGAGCTGTGGACTAGAAATCAGCTTCTGACTGCATGTTACATAAGGTGAAACAATCCATCCGGTTCTCAATAGCTGACTGAGTTTCTGTGATGCGCCCATGCAGAGAAAAGGAAGCCCATTGGAATCACAATTGGTTAGATGATGATTTAAGTCAACTGGGCTGCTACAGATGACTAAAGCACTAAAGATAATATTGGCAAACATTATGGATAATATAGACACACAACCACTTTGGCTAACAAAGGGTTGCCCAGGTAGTACCCATTTTTCAGGTTCATGAGCACTAGATGCCACAAGATCTTATAGTAATTAAACAACATTCATATCAGCAGCAGCCGAGTCAAGCCAGGTCGAGCCGAGCTGAGTATACAAATGTGTACTACTGAACGGTGAGTACATAAAGCTACGGTAAGCCCTGTTAGTCACAATCTGCACTGCTTCAGCCATATAAACTTTATCACATAGTACTTGAGTGAGTTTGTAAAACAATTTAAGGTTTCAATTCTTCCATTTTGATCACTGGACGTTAGATTGGTAACATATAAAAGCTGAGTAGGCGGGAGAAGGCGAGGCCCTTTGTTGGACTCAGAATACGAGCATATGGCTATTTCCTGGGGGCAGTATCTACCAGTGTATATGCAATACGAATTGAACTTGAAAAAGAATCAGAAGAAACTATTTCTTCCTTCATGTTTTGCCAATACTACTGGCTAATGCTCAGAAAAAAATAGAATTTGTGTTTCTTTATGATTCGATTTCCCACATATTAAATTACTTCTTGCCACGGATTTAGTTTAAGCAGTTTTGGCAACTTTGCATGTTGGAAGCTCCAAACAACAGCAACTGTTGGGAAAAAAATGAACTTCAAAATCCAAAAATCCTGTAGGCTGTTTACCCACCTTGCTGGTCTGTGATGTTAAATACTGAAAGGGATGAAAGAGGCAAAACACCTGGGATTATCTAATGTGGTAAGTCCAGCTCCTGTGGGTGGAACAGAGCCCATATGCAACACTAGGGGCCATATCCACAAAACATCTTAAGGCTAAAAGTAACTACTGACAATTTATTTAAATTACAACCAGTGTAGCTGAATGCTTCAGTTGCATTTAGCACAGTTCCCCATTTTGGACCAGCTGCGTCATTTTAGGTGGGCATGCCTGTTTTCACACTGGGAGATTGGGGCCTGTGGCATCCTTCCATCTTATAATTGCACTCCCATGTTGAATTGACAACACACTCTCTCACCTAATCACAACTTAACAAACATTTGCAAACATGCATGAACAAAAGCAGGAACTTGAACATGAACATGTTCAGACAAATGCACGCACACACACTCCCAGAATACTGGTCTGTATTGCAAACAGAGATACATGTAAGAGGGTTTGCCAAGGTTTACATCACCACAGAAACCTATGACGCCTGTCTGAACTGCTATGGAGCTGGTTCAGTTCATAGGATCACATTTAAATGTGTCAACGGTTTGCCAGATAATCAATCACCATCCTGGAGTCATTATTTCTGCATAATCCTGGCCTACTAACTATTGAGTAATACAGTGATACGTGAGCACAGGGTGACTTGCGTAGACCAGGAAAATCACTTTGCTTTACACAAAAACTCAGCAGCACAGTTGTTTCATCTGCTATTCAACAGCAAGATGGTGGTTGACCACTTAGTTGTCAATAATGAATATGACCTGAACATTAATTGAACTGCAACGCCTATTCCATTATTCGACACAGGCGAACAAAAGGTGACTGTGTGTATAAAAATCTTTTTATGGACTCACTGCGATTATGATGGCTGTAAATAAAGTCGGCCCACTTTAGCCGTTTTATTAGAAAATGATCTGCACAGTGCAATTAGCTACAAGTAAATTACACACTGTCAGGTAGCTTTTAAGATGCGTTAATCATTCTTTCTTTTCTTCAAGCTACTCTATTTACAGTTACTCTATTCTCTCTATTTTATTCTTGAGCTTCAGTAGCAGAAATTTAACTTTATTTTTTTACCATTCTGTATTGCTCATATTCTTTCTCTATAACTCGTGGTTAATCTTAAAACAAAAGACCACAGATGTCCGTAAATTATTTGTTTCTGATACTTATTCTATGACCAACTATATTAATAAAAATCCTTACACTAATTTATGGCTAATTACTTAGTCTCATTGTGTTTTTGTACTATCTTAATTGAATCCTTTTTCATTCCAGTTGTGCGATTATATTTTATGCGTTTTATCTTGCTGAATATCACTTTCAGCTCACGCATTGACCCAATTTTCCCACAGGGATAGACACTTTTATCTCATCTTATATTAAACATGCTGCTCTTGATCTGTTGATGTTGCATGTGATTGTAATTACAAATTACACATGTGAAAATGGTTGGAGCTGGATGGGTTAACTCAGGGTTAACAGACACAGTTGATAACCATCTTTAACAGACCAGTTATCCAGAATTGGAGATACTCATTAAATCCAGGTAGCTGGAAGACAGCCGGACTACGTGGAACTGGTTTGTGATACCGATCTCTGTTGTAGATAGAGAGAGATTCAGATTATAGTGCTTTTATCAAAAAAAGTTCCCTCTTGTCCTGCTGATATGAAATAAATAGCAGAGAAAGATAAATGGGTAGCTCAGAATGCCATGCCCACCACACAAATAAAGCAAGCCAGTGGATTACAGAGATCAGGGAAATATGCTTGCAGGATAGAGCCGACATATGTGCAGATTAGAACTATATTCTCTCTGCTATGCCCTCCCTTCCTTAACAGTCGCAGGGAATTTTTTTTTTTAAAAAACACCTATCCATTTTATAAATAGAGGTAACATTATGTATGTGCCAGAATGGAAAAATATTAAAGTGAAGATCAAATAAAACCAAACTATGTTGAAACAAAGGAGCGTCAACCAATTCTGTATTGTCCCTGTTACATAGACTAACTAATACAGAAAACACATACAATTACTAAAGCAATCTACCCCAAACAATGTCACACTACCTCAGAAAGCCAAACTAACAGACACCAGACTAAAGACAAAGACACACAAGGCCAACCAGATTTAACTACAAAAAAAAAAAAATCTTAACTTCGCCAGTCAACACTGAACTAAAGAAATCCACACCAAACTGTGTCAGATTAAACCAAATTTAAAAATTTAAAAATAGGCCAAAATAAACTAAAGCACCAACCCAAAGGGCTTCTGACCACAGGAAATAACACCAGACTAAAACTGGAACAATCCTGAACATTGCAGGACAGATTGAACTTTACCATAAAAACACTACTTCCACCTCAAATTGACTGATAAAAAAAATGTTGTTTCCCGGCAACAATTTCACAGGTGGAGTCATATGAGTGTGACAGGAAGTACGACTGCCCATGAGGATTGCAGACAAGCCAAAAACAAGCACACCTCTTCCCTTACCATTGGAAGAAAAATCATTGTAATTGTTGGTTTGTCCAGTCCAGTTTTGTGTCAAGAGCATTGTGTATGTCTGGTATTATGAAGCTGTGTGGCTTTTAGCTCTGTCACCTGCTCCTGTCCCCTTATATGGTTATTCAGTCCTGGCATACCTGCAACTGGCTGCCACTCATTTCATGACCTTTCCCTTCACCTCCTCCTCACCAGCCAACCACGGGTCAACACTAATGAGTGGCAGGTCGGTTGAATAGTGGGCTAGGTCAACCCGAGGTCCTAGTGACCTCCCGCTAAAACACACACACACACCTCCACAAATGCTGCTTTCCTTGCCAATGGGAAGGCCAAATCTTTGAAGTTGTGGCTGATTTAAAAAAAAAGAAAGAAAATTAAAAAGAAAAATGCTGCAAAAAAGGCTGAATGTGAGTAGATGGTGTATATTTGTGAGGGTGTGTAGGTGAGCAGGAGGCTGGAGGTGACGGGTGTAGGTTGAAGAGTGATATTATAGGTCAAGTCACAGCAGGAACAGGGAGAGAGAGAGTGAGAGAGAGCAACAGCAAGACATATTTAATACATTTGACAGATCTGTCTCTCCGCCATGTGTGCTTGAATAATTGGTCCTAGCCCTGCACTCAGTCACTAAGTTTGATCCTTGTGTGACGTATTTGATAAATGGTGTGTGTGTGCGATGTGTCATGCAATACACCTATGCAGGCAACAGGAGGTGGAAATGGTGTGGATATGAATGTGAGCTTGTGTTTTTTTGCGCATTCACACTCACACACACACACACACACACACACACACACACACACACACACACACACACACACACACACACACAAAGCACAAATCATGTTTTACTATGACAACCCAAACTGGTTTATCTGTGTTCTTATCAGTTTCTGATCACTCTATTCCTCTTTTTCATGCCAACATTTAGTTACTTACCATAGAATTTCTCCTGAGCTCAGCATAATAAGGAACTAATTTATTCAGCACACGCACGCACACGCACGCACGCGCACACACACACACACACACACACACACACACACACACACACACACACACACACACACACACATATATGTACAAGGCGGTCACATTGTTATAGCATTCATAACCATGTAGTGATTTTAAGAATCACCTCAACTACAGTATGTTTTAAATTCCAGATGAGACTGAAGATGAAATCAAAGCAAATTGACTCGCTATGATTGAGTTTGCTTTGCGTCCTCTCTCTCTCTCTCTCTCTCTCTCTCTCTCTCTCTCTCTCTCTCTCTCTCTCTCTCTCTCATTCTTTCCTTATACATACTTTTTTTCTCACAGGATGTAAAGCTCTGTTCAGATCTCTTTCTGCTTCACTGCATTTGCTGCAGCTGTGGGGCTTTGCACACTCACTGTTTACTTTTCAGCAGACACACACATACACACACAAATGCCACGTCTGCTGGCTATGTGCCAGGTAACCATGCCGACGGTCAACAACGTAATGGCAAGTTGTATGTGTGTTGACATCTTTATGGGCTACAGTGACTCGGATTACCACTTTCAACACACAGTAACACACTGACACATTCAATACACAGAAATAATGTGCAAAAGGCTGTTTAAATTACATTGATTTAGCTTCTGTATAAGTATAAAACTAAATCCTTTTGTAAATGAATAAAATACTATTAAAATGAAAAAGCAAATTAGTTGTTTATGAAAAATGAATGACTATAACTTGAGTACGTCAGGCATTATGAATAGAACTCATTGAACAAAACTGCACACGCTATCTAAGTACTTGTATATAAAATGTTCTTCTCATTAGACAGAAAAATGTGCATGTGACATATGTGTAATGATAGCAATATGTATGAGCATAGAAAAGTTTTCATACAACAGATTTTGACTGACAAGAATGGATGTGTGGGCAGAATCAATATAATATACAATGCTGTGAAACAAAATGTACACCGCCACCTTTTTTGACTCCCACAACTTCTCTGGCGCAGGATACAAGGTAAGATTCAGAATACAGAACATTTATTGTTTTAAGACAATAAAAGTGCACCCCCCTGTAAATGTAATATCCCAAGCTATAGGCTATAGTTTAGAGGGCCAGTGTGGATTTACCTGTTGACCTCCAATCATGAGCACATTGCCTAAGCAATGCAGACAAGCATTTAAATGCAGTATACTGTGTATAATACGCAAATGTACTGTAAATTAACTGTTCTACAGAATTCTCTACAAGTAATCAAATTATTTTCTCCCCGATGTCGTCCATGGTACAGTGTGAGAAGCCATCTACTAGTCACCAGTTTTACCTGATACACCATTATAGTCACCATTTCTGCTACTTTGTTTAAGGAATAGTGCAACATTATATATAACTACAACGTACTGTTTATACATTTCTAAGTTTGTGTATGGATTATATATAAACATGATCAAATGTGTTAATTAACAAGTTTTTTAGGTTCTGGTAGGCATATCTTTAAACTTTGGAAAGAGCCATGCTGTCAACAAAAATGTTCTTTCTGATTATATGTGCCAACTTTGAATATTATATCTTTTCAACTTTCTTTGTCATTTTTTTTCTGTCTTTCCTCTATTCCTTTGTCCTGTCTTTTCTTTCATCCATTACCTGTTAGACACTGAGGCAACCTCCAACACTGCTCGACCTCAGATCTGCTCAACCTAATCACACTGCCTGTCTGCATCTACCTACTGTCAGTCTCTGTACATACACCCACTCTTATTCTCAGCAGCACCTACACATAGTATTATAGATTAAAACCGATAACAAATCTCTCCTGTGCCGCTATTTATTTACCTATTTCTATTGCACTTTGACATAGATTTAGTATTGCAACTCAGAAAAGCATGCCTGCCCTATCTGTATCTGAAAACACATGTGCAGGTGAACAATTACAAAGACAACCAAAAAAAAGAGGAGAAAATAATACACATGAGGTCAAGCTTGTGCAAGTCAAGTCAACCACACCGTACGTTCAACCAGTTACACTGCATTGCAGTGCAGAGGAAAACCAACGTGCACAACTCTGGGAGTTAACTCTCAAAATGTTGTTTGTGGCACTCCCACGACCGTGTCTGAAAATTATGCATGTGTTACGTATTTACTGTATGCTCAATGCTTGCAAATTAGGATGAATTGTAAAGTCAAGAATATTCTGTATCTGTAGCTAAATACATCAAGACATGATGTTAATGTATTCATGTGTCTTCATTTACTGTATGTGCATGCATGTCCATGTTCTATGTAAGTCTCATGTGTTTGTATGGGTGTGCATGTTGTGCTAATGCACAGTAACTGAGATTCACTGCGTCTCTCCAGCAGTGAGTGCATATTCAACTGTGGCCCATGAAGTAAAGCTCTGCCATCACATCTGCGGCCATCATTGAGACTGCACCCATGGGAATGAATATGGCACATTACCTGCAAGACAGAGAAAAGAGACCATTAGATGACAGGATTGCATTCTGCATTTACAGTGCTTCCATGCGGTTTAACTGGGCTACCAGTATAGATAACACAGATCAAGTTTGTGTTCTTTGTGAATGATTTACATGCATTCCACCTGGATTATAATAATGATTGAATGCATTGCTGCTTTTATTTTGTTTTTGGAGTTAAACATGTGAAAACAGAACAGATAATAGGCATCTGCTGTTGACAGCAAACAAGGCTTGGCAGATTTTATGTCTGTGTCAGTAAATTGATGCACAAGGAAAACAGGCAAAGCAATCTGGACAATTTATTAGCCAGGATTTATTTTCATAACAAACAAGGGAAGAGTTAGTAGGAGGATGAAGGGTTTCAACTAGCAGGCAACAGTCAAAGGTCTCTTTGCCCCCTTTTTTTCTGACTTGTTGTCTTTCTTTATGCCCCACTTCCTTCGTTCTCTCATTCTTCCTTTACCAGACAGACTGGTTGCCTATTTGGTTTGGCAGCAGCAGCTAAATGCAATCTCTCTGTAACAGAGGTCTTGGTGATGTTTAACCCATTCAGGGCAGCGAGATGGGGGAATCAATCACCAGGTAAAAAAAAAAGAAGTCCTGTCTTGCCAGCTGCTGCCTTAACACCTATTCCTATTGCTGACTGACATGGAAAGCAAACCCATGGGAATGAGAAAGAGGTCAAACCCATTTGGGCAATCATGGGAAAATGTCACACAAAAACAACATGTATAAATGGTTGGCCCCTTAAAATGCTTGTTCTCTGGTCTTTGGATTTGTAGTAACCATTACCCAACAAACAGAAAATATGTAATTTTAAAACATTGTTGCAGGTTCAAAAAGGTGAAACATCACTGGCAAGATAAGATGAGTCAAGTTCTGCTGATATTATGTATTTTTATTCCATAAAATTGTACCATTTTGTTAGAACCCACTACCAGTCAACCATTTACAGAAACAGTACGCCCACTGTGTATGTTTTGGCAAGGCAAATTAAATAAAAGATGTAGTTTCCATTTCTCATTGAAAGAACATTTCCATATATGTCTCAAATATAATTAATATCATAATGTATATGATTAGATCAGATACCTTCTACCAGTAAGATGAAAGCTTCTCCCTGTAAATAACAACATAAAAAAATATTTTTTTATTTAAAGAGGAGGTGAGTCACTATGCCATTTGGGCATTATTGATAGGAAAAGATAGTATTTGAAAGTTATTTTATAAATAATTGTTAATAATAATTTATAAAAATAACTAAAATGTCATGTGAATGGGGCATTTTGATTGACATGGGCCAAACAGATGTTTATCTGAGGTGAACTTTTTCTTTAATAAACTGCTGACCCATCTTAAAGCATTCTAATTAGTTTGGATAGTATTCATATTTTAGGTGTCTTATGATCTAAATGTTTTAGAGGCTTAGACCCTGAGAATAATATGGTTTTCCTCCCACTATGTGTGTATGTGCACCTCCTGCATAAGTGATGCACATGTGCATAATTTATGTAAAGCCTGTACATCTGCAAGCATCTAAAAAATAAGTTTATTCATACAGCATTGGGTTGAGTTTTGAATGGCTTCACCAATTGCTCTGGTAGACGTTAAACCCAGAGGCAATTGATTCTGATTAAGTCAATAGAGTGGAAAGACGGGGAAAAAGAAGTGAGGAAAAGGCAAACCACCATACCGACAAGTGACACCTCCCTTTACGTGCATTAATGTTAACATGCTGCAGATGCGGTTGAATATTTCCGGAGGCTTTTAAGTGAACATGGAAGCATGTAGTGTATTGTACACAAGGAGAAACACACTCACACATACTGGAGCTTTTGAAGAATATAGTTGAATGTGCTTTCAAATGTTGGTTGAGTTCAAATGGTTGATTTTTTTGTTTTAAAATCTTGAAAAACGAAACACATCTAACGAGATAACCATAAGTATAACCTCCCTGGTGTACTTGGCATCTGTTTGCCCACTGTGTGAGGATGCTACCTTTAGCATGCCATCCAAAATTTCTGGACATGCCAATTATTGGAGGTGAAGATGAAACAAACTGCTGTCACTTTAGAAAGCTGCTTCTAGGAACATGTCTGTATGATATTTATGATTGCTGAAACTCGACTAAAGAGAGCGAATTTTGCAAATAAAGGGGAATGTCAGGAAACAACATAGCCATGACCCTCAGCCCTGCCATCAATGACATGCATCTCTGAGCAATTTCAGAATTCTGTTTATGAGTCTAGCTCTCTCATTTGCTTTTTTCATTTTCATCTCTTTCTCTTTTATTTTCCTTTTTACAAAGAAATACTGTAGATGCGAGCCGTGTGGATGCCCCTTGTGGTGCTAATTAATTATGACTCAAGGCCAAGAAACAAGCCCTTCATTTGAAGTTGAGTAACCCACTGTCCGGTACTCATTGTACTTGGTTTTAATGAGTCTCTCTAAAGTCCATCCACCTCGACAGTTTCCTTCTCTGTTCTCCTTTTTTAACCTCCTGCTTCTCCTCAGTTAATCTCCATCTGCCAATGGATGTCCTTTGTCACTGCCTTCCAAGATTACCCATATGAGTGTTCTCTGATCTGATGCCCTTAACAGCAGGGCGACGTCGTCCACAGTTGTGTCATCAGTGATTGGTTTTTGGCTTATGACTAAAAAGAGTTAAATATTATTCACCACTCATCGCAAAAGCAGTATGCTCCAAAATTCAAAGTTGACCTTTTCTGAATGATAAGGAGATTGTAGCGAAATAATCACCTGTATTTTATTTGTGCTATTACTGGATGAATTCAAAGCAGTAGAGACATGTATGGCTAAAATTGTCACAGTTCAACCATGTCTGCAACAGGAGTAAAACCCAAATGCAGACACACAGGTACAGTAAGTTGAGTTATTTAACACAGCATACTGAGACAGGGGCGGCAAGGAACGGACAGCCCAGCAGAAATGGCAGGAATGCAATGGCTGTGCAATATTATTGTGACGTATGGAACTAATGACTGAACTCGGAACAGCTGTTCAAGAAAATGGCCACTGGCCAGGTAATTAACAGGGGAGGGAAATTGAGCAGTTAGTAAAGTATTGGTAGCACCAAGTGTCATCATGAAAAAGGTCAACTTTTGATTGACTTTCTGATTTCCTTAAAATAACATATTCCCATTCCCTATCTGCATTATCTGAATGGAATAACATGTTATTACATTGTCCCTCACTGACAAAAGCAAACATATTAGGCTGATGTAAGAGTGCCAGCTGTTAAAGCTACAGTATACTCCTGACAGCCAATTAAATCTCCCCAGGTCCCACAAAGGTTATACCTATTAACCCTACTTGGATAAGGAGAGGCTGAGCTTTCTAATGGGCTTCGTAGTTTGATTTGGCTGATCAGGATAAACCCATCAATCAACTCTGATTCAGTAAAGGCTGTAAAAATACCCTTTATACCCTGACCCTGCATACACAGCATAATCAAACCGAAGATTACCAGGATCACAGAACAAGAGTATGCTATCTTCATCTATAGGGATTATCAAGTCCTGACAAAAAAAACGTCACTATGACAAATCCAAGCTGTCCCAAAGTTAAACATTTATCTGTGGTCCAAACTCATGATCTGGATCTGAGGAAGAATCCAAAAACATATTGCAAGTAAAAGCCAACAAAAAAAGCCACACTTTGTTCCCATGTAGATATGCAGATACACCAGCATTTCAGCAAAAAAAAAAAAGGCAGTTGAGGTCGTATTGTACTTCTAGGAGTACACCTGGAGAATCCATGCCAGTTGCCTTGTAGGCATACTTTGAATGTCAATAAATCCGTCTCTCAAATACCGACCTTAAGTGCCTTCTCTAATCCACCTAGGCCACAGCACTGCCTCGCTGAGACATGGCTCCCTAAAACATGAAAAATAA
Organism: Dicentrarchus labrax; assembly: GCF_905237075.1. NCBI lineage: Eukaryota > Metazoa > Chordata > Actinopteri > Moronidae > Dicentrarchus > Dicentrarchus labrax. The sequence goes on from NW_026136706.1 coordinate 12,538,964, forward strand.
CCAGGGTGGTTGCATCATCAAGCAGAGTAGAGTACTTCTGCTGTCCAAGGCACGTGTAATACTCTTGTACCAGCACAAGGGGAAAAAGGTTTGCTTCTATGAGGCACACAGATCAATTTCCACCTAACCAAATTATAGCCTATAATGTTTAGATATCTTGTCTGCCAGTGGCCCTGCCTCTATACATGCCAGAAAGTATTTTGGACCCCAGGGATTTGTAGATACCAGCCTCCTCCCTGTTTAACAATTTGTCTTCCCCAAACATCGGAAGTGGTGGGAAGTATTGAAAGACACGTCACTCTATCCATCACCTGCAGACTTATTCTTGTTTGACACTTTAAATTTAAAGTGCCAGTGGGTGGCATTCTTTGAGGACATTTCCGGACGTAGTTTACCCTTTGTTTGTATGTAATATAGATTTCATTTAGTGGGACCCTTTAAAAGGCACCCGAGCCTCTGTATATGACATCTACACATTTCACAAAAAAAGTACACATAATTTTCTATGGAAATACAACACCATTACTAGCCACAAAATGGCTGTACAGCTGCTTAAAATTTGTTTATTGTGGGTGAGGGGGCTCGAGGTGATACTTTAAAAAACTGAGGCGTCAATGATAAAGTGGGGTAATAATCCCCCTCACTGCCATGGCCACAGAGGGCTAGCCTTGGCCCCCATTCCTCCTCTCCTTCTCTTTCACTTTACACAAGGAAGACAGCCAATATGTGCCAGAGCAACATATCCTTCCCCCAGATAATGGAATTGCCTGGCTGTAATAATAATTTGAATTTCACGCCCTGGTGCCTTGGTGCGGAGGGATCGCCGGAGCAGTGGCATAAATTAGCCTCCATGCACTGAGCTGATCGATGACTGCCCCGTCCGCCACCTATTGATCTGAGACAACTCCTGGGGATGCAAGTATACGCTCCATCTGTGCATACACATGCACACCACCGCTTTCTTCATCAGAACGTAGCAGGAGACGGTGCATTGTTGCTGCATAATGCAAGACTTTTTAAGATACAGTAAAAATGCCTAATAAAACTGTATATGTCAGGAATGTGTTCAGGGCAAGTAAGAGAATTAATTGTTTTGTAAGAGCAATACATTTATTTTAATTATAGAGTGACAGAACAGAGACATAAGACAAATATGCTCCCCACAAACCCTTTTAAACATGACGGCACAGTCTTTAAACACACTTTGCTTCAGGCCAGAATGTTGTTTAGCTTGCTTAGAAAGAGTAACTCTCTCTGGAATGAGACACCATGTCAAAGTCAGCAGTAGTTGAAAAACCCTACCATTGCCGTGACAAACACTAAAGAACATTCACAGTGAGTATTTGCATTTCCATGTGATCTAACATCTGTTTTCCTGCCACCTATCTACTCAATTCCAGCAGTAAGAGGAAAAAGAAGAAAACTGAGTTGGGTAGTTATATGAAATGCATTTGCCACAGAGTCTGAAAATATTTTATTGAGTGCCACCTACATCATGAGAAAATTAAATCAGCAGTGATTAAAAATACCACTTTAGTGTATCGTACTATGCTGTACTGTAGTTTTTGGCAGAGCTTATTTAAAAACAGTTCGGCATCAGTAAATCAATTTATCAATCAACATAAAAGAAGACAATTATGAATGAATAATGAAAATAAATAATGACTGTGTACATGCACATATATGATGCATTATTGAGCAAGTACAGAGAAACTGCAAAGACTTAGAAGGCTGGCTGCTGAAAAATGAATCCCTGTCCTTTGATGCTTCATGGTACAGGAAAAAAATTCTGCCATAAATTCAGTCAGAAAGCTGTAGATGCCAGCAAGTGTGCATGCACACACACACAGACACACACACACACACACACACACACACTGACACTGGAATATTTTCCACAATCACACATTTACACATTCAGAGATACATGTGTAGACTCGAAGGAATAAAACACAAAGGAGTCCCACTCAAATACAGACACACTAATTAACCAAGTTTCTCAAATGAACCACTACGCTGGAATAAGCACATCTGGGAGCATGTTCAAAGCATCAACTGCACAGTGGGTGCCCTAGCCAAACAGGAATGCAAATGGGCCCGATGGGTGCTCCTGCCAAAAAAAAAAAAAAAATGAATCACATACTGAGCAAAAAGACTGGGTTGAAATATTGAAAACAATTCATCAAATTCACAAATCAATGGAGGCACGAGCAGCCAAATCCTTCTGACACAGAGGTAATTTCTCTGACCTTTCTACAGGTCTGTGACTGTGGGCGCAGGAGAGGGATTGGGACCAATAATGATGAGAATCAATTCTCAGTTCAGGTCTTTTCCCCCAGTGTGAGGGGTGTTGAGGAATCAATGAGTTTCATAAAAACTCCCGGCATGATGGAACAAGCACAATGCTCGTGAGAGTCAACAAATCATGCCAGGGGGTGAATGGCCTCAGGATCAGGCTTGTCCTGAGGCAAGGCCGCACAAACTAAAGGACACCTTAGACACAGCCTTCAACAAAACTACATTTTAGAACTACCACTTACAGTATTTCATTGCTGCAGTTGTGTAGTATGAACTGTGACAAATGGTAGGTTATACAGACGCTATATACAGTTACAGTCAATTTACACATTTCTAACCACAATGACCAAACTTTACTATGGCTATCATTAAAAGTTTAACCTTTTCACATCTAAATTAAATGTGCAGCACAGTGAGGTACTTTGTGAGGTAAGCAAATTACAAAGCTTGTCAATGCTTTATCATTCAACCCAGTATCACGCCAAAGCGTGTAATACACACGCCAGTCACTAGGGCCTTGTGTGTCCTCCACATGCTTTTATCTCACTAGCGTGTGCATTGTAAGCTGTTTAGGCCAGATAAACAGATTTAGTCCAGAAAACGATACGTACAATTCTATTTTACAAACTTATGGCGCTGATACATCATACTGTGATGATTAAACTGGCTATTAGACTTAGTAGAAAAAAGTCACAGAGGATTGCACTGAACTGTGATGCTTTTGTTGAGTTTTTGTTGACAGATAAGACTTAGCTGCTTTCCCACACTTATAAAAACTTTATCTTCCAAAATATCACTACATTCCACTTTGAGAGAGATGCAGGTAGACAGAGAGTCAGTGAGAGATTGCAATTGGCTTCCCCCTCTATGCACACCTGAGTCAGTTGGAATGCCTGGCATCTGAAGAGTCCAACGGGTGGTCATGCTTTTTCCATCTGTTGGCATCAACCGTGCTTTCTGTTGTAGATGTAAAAAACCTTCATCAAGATACACCCCTTTATCTTGTTGTGTTATTATTATTATGATGATTATTATCAATTGTATTATTATTATTATTATTATTATTATGAATGTGCTACAAAATTCAATCACGTCCAGGAACTCTGAGTAGGTCTAATTGAATTACATGCACTATTTTACCTGCACATTTTATATTTTATGCCATATCACAAATGCTCATATGAATAGTGCCTCAAAGAGAAAATGGAAGATAATTTTCTGAAGCTGTGCAGAAAAGAGCAATTGGGCTGCCAGTTCTCTCCGAAGCCATTTGATAAGCTTTTGATCTCTGCAACTATGAGTGTTACTTTCACAGTTACAAAACGAAACACAAAGACTTCACCAAAAGCCATCATGTCTGAGTGATGCAGCCTATTGCAACACTGGTCAGCTAAGATGGATGTTACGTCCTCTGCGATCTTGCCGAAAGAGACTGACTTTTTTTGTCCACTCATTTTTATTCCATAGTCTCATTATCTATCAGAAGAGGGCTGAGTTGTTGCACAGTTGACAGCCACTGGGTCCGACCATGAAAAGAAGAGATATGTAGACATAATGCCAACCATATTATTATTTTTCTTCCATCTCTGTCCGACAGGAAAAACAGCTGAAGGGCATGAATTGTGTTAAGAATTCCCTTTCAACCTCTGAGCCATACTGGGCCACGTTCCCTCTCTGGATCAGACAGCAGCAGAATCACAGATTCTTACTCACAATTGCATACGACAAAGTCAGAAACAAAAAAAAAAACCCCACAAGAATACAGAGAAGTGAAGTTTCCCAGGTAAAGCAGTTCAATTGCAAATAAATACACACTTATGTTATTTTCCTCAGCCATATTAATTTGGTGTTTTTCATATTAAGGGATGTTAGGTTAGAGAAGGTTGCCCATTTTCTCCATACCATTACTTGCCCTCCACATGACCACATCTGTAATTATTTCAGTAACCTGCTATCAAAAGGTAATGCTGCAGCTGCGACACAAAGCTGTTAACCCCCCATCTGGCTGTCTGATCAAATAAAGGATTGTATCAATTTAACTACAAATCACATGGTTCAACTGCAATTCATATATGAGAGACAGTGCCTCCATTCCAAATAACTGGATGACTGGCACATAAAACCATAATCCTTAATTAAGCAATGATCCCGATTGTGAGAGTTGAACCATGACAATATAAAATGTAAAAGCTCCTCACTCCAAAAAAGACAAGGACTTGATCAAGGATTTTATAAACATCTTGGTGAAAACGACTCATTCAGCAAAGAGACCTCCCTCTCCACCCACATTGCTCTTCCAAGCAAACCATCGGTAATTTAACTGACCAGCAAAGCAGAAAAGCCAAAATTCAAAAAAAAAAAAAAAAAAAACTGAACACTAAACTAAACAGAACCTCATTTATGGAGATACCTCACCATTGTGGCTCAATAGTTAACAAAATGTGCACCCAGTTGCAGGCTTCAGCCCACTGGCTTACAGGCATCTGTGTGGCAATACCATATGGTGTTTCCTAATGAGGAGGTTCTTGGTGCTGGTATCAGTATTCTACTCTCACTTCCTCTCCCCACAGGAAGACCCCCTCCACCACCCTCCTCCCAGCTCATAAGGAATTCGCTGCACATTGTTGGCCCACTTTGTAAAAGAAAGTCTCCTTGAATCATTGAAGCTGTGAGGTTCTGTTTCAGTCAATCCTCTGTGCACTGTGGGAAGCTTATTAGCCAAGCTGAGGCATTACAAAAGGATTTAAGTAAGAGAGAAGCGATTGTCCAAAGCCCTCTACTTGGTTTTGTTTTTTTATTAACCCCTAACTTAAGTCAGGTGCATATCCAGGTTAGAATAGATTGTAAGACATTGTAAACCCGCCTACATTCCTTACTAGGATTCTTTAAAACACACTTTATAGGGTCTCTCATGTATTTACAAATTTACACAATGATGCTGTTGAGGTTTGAAAATGATTTATTTGAGGCCACATTACACCTCATCTGAAAATAGGGGAAAAAAACCTAAAAAACATTTTGTACTCAATTCAAATACCTCTTTTACATGTGTTACACGTATGCGGGGGTATTTCTATTATGGATGGGGTCACTCTTTGTACAATGGGAATTGAAAGGTTAAATACACACACACACACACACACACACACACACACACACACAGCCTACATATATATATATATATATATATATATATATATAATTTAGTCAGTTTTACTATCTCTTGACCTCGTCAGTATATCATCGAGAATACTGCACTAGTATGTGGCTCATTTGCTACTAATACCTAACAGACCCAAAGGAACAATTACATTTAAGAAAAGTATCAGAAATGGTTGAAACCCGACAGATGCTTTAATCATTATATTGATTAACTTATTTTCAAATGTTCAAATTTGGGTTCAAACAAACATACTAATCTTCAGCACAATAAATAACTAAAAAGTTCAGTTTTGGTATCTCAGAAGAGATGTTATTAATATTAAGCGTGAGCTGAATAATTGACAGCTGTCATCTCATGTTTAAGTGAGATGACTCTGCTAAAATCAGACCAAAATACAGTAGTTCCTCCAGTCTCCCGGCTGTTCTTATTAAGAAGGTGAACCTGAAGCAGTTTGTCTCACCTTTTGAAAAGGGCAGGTGAGAAACATTTCTATCGCCCCCCCAACCCCCCTCTCATAAATAACCCAGGTGAATAAATTACCCTGTTCATTTGACGTTTAACCAGATAATTACGTGGTGCGTTGCAGAGCTGAGAGCTGGGTGGCTTGCCAATGGGCTGCTAACCCAGCCTTGACATTGGACGCTCTTCATCCGTCTTAATGAGGCCGGCATCACCACTGGACTTAACAATGAGACTCACTCACACACATGCAGAGACCTGAGTGACACAGTCATATACAGGCACTGTTGACTCAGTGGGGATGTCCAGAAACATTTTACCTCTGCTGTTAGTGATTACATTCACTGAGAAACATGTATAGTCGACACCCATTAATAAGTGAATGTGACTGACCGTCATACAGAAATGTGTAGTGTTAGTGTTAGTCTGTGTTTCAATGTAAATTTCAGTCATATTCAGTCTGTAAAGGAATGTTATGTTATTAAAACGTCTGTCAACATGTCATCCTGGCCATTAGCCATGATACATGACACTGGGAATATTTTAGTACTAGCTGTATTTGTGTTTGATTTCAATTGATTTTGTGCAAAGGGCCAGCCATTTGAATTTGAAATCCCAGTTTAGTACCATCTTCCTTGACCTGTCAAACTAGCAGCCACCTCCTCAGTCCCACAGCCCCATTTATTTGAGTCTAAGAAACAACCTTGCCACTGCTCTATTTCAATCAATAAGAGTGGAGGTTCATGAAAATGTGCTCTCGGTTCTGGTTAACATTAAACTCTCTTTATGAACCTCTGCCATAATTGAAAGGAGTCAAATTGTAATTGGGCAGCCATTAATGTACTTTGGAAAACCACATTTATAGCTTATGTGTTATCAAACTCAAGACATTTAAAACATTTTTAAAGAAATTGATTAATAATTGTCCTCATGTTCAAACTGTATATGTTTAACTACATAACATGGAGTCTGACTGCTGGGTTGAATCTCAGCTATAATAAATATGTAAGTGATATGTGAAAAAGTTCTACAAGTTCCATCTACACATTTCACATCTAAACATTATTACTTGTAGATGGATATATTGAAAACCTGAGGTCAAAATTTAGCAAGATTTAATGTTTAATCCTGGAACTATTTGAGGTGAGCAGTTATGTTTGTGTTTACTGCAGATTCATTTTTGCTGTAGTCTCACTTCACCCACTACTTTCACTTCATGAAGAAGAGGAGATTGTTTGTTTTGGCTTGAAACCAAAGGCTAGTGTTATATGATCTTAAATGAAAGTTGGAATCAAATCAGTTTGGAAACAAAAGATACATTAGAGGTTGGTGCTCAAAGTAAAGTCTGGAACGTCTTAAAGGATAGGTTCATAATTTTTCAGGTCTGTCATAAAATAATACTCCCACATGCCCAAATATTGCCTACATTTAAACAGGTTTGCTTGATGTTCAACATTTCTTCTCTTTATACTGGCCATTAAGAGATCCCTTCAAAATGTGTTTTCAGTGTGAAATCACAATTCGCTGTTATGCGCAAAGTTGTCCAAGTTAAACATATCAAGTGAGTATCTTCCGAAATTATAATCTTTTGAGCATGAAATTCCCTGTTTTTGTTATCATCCCACCACTGTACAAGGAAACACTGACAGGAGAAACAAAAATCCACTAAAAAAACTGAAGCCTCACATAAGCCACAGATAAACCTTGAAATACACTTTTGCACAGAAATAGTACTGTAGTCTTTGCCCCCGATTACTTACAATGAAAGCACGCTAGGTTGAGATATTTCAATGGCCAGTATGAACAGGAGGAATGATTAGCAAGCAAAAACAGCTTCAGCCATCTGACTGCAAGCATGACACCTGTTTTTGACTGACTGCTCAAAGACAGACTTGGGTCAGTGAATCTATTCTTTAATATTTGCTTTTTTAACATATTTACTTCCATTCTTTGGGATGAACTTCCACAATTTCAACAACCGATTTGCCATTCTTATGTTAATCTACGTTACTTAACCAGGTGTCATTTCCTATCAGTTAATATGATAATTTTTAATACACGTTACAATTCCTTAACCTTCAACCTTCAAGTCCGCCTCCACTCAAAAATATGTTCTTCTTCTTGTTCCTACAGTTGGAAGTTTGAGCTTCATTGTGCAGAATGATGTATGTGCAGAGTCTGGCTCTAAAAGGATGTTTTCACATTCATCTGCTGAAAGGTTTCTCTGTGCTGACAGGGCCTACCAACATGATTTGTGACATCACAAAATAGTTTGGAAGTCAATCCTGGTCCAGCATGCAACTCATACAAGTTGTAGAAACTTGAAGACACTGGTGCACACACACACAATGAGAATGGACTACAGTAACGTAGGAGACATCTTGTGTCCAGCAGAAAAACTTTAAAAGGACAAAATTTTCATATTCATTGATTCTGGGATTTTTATTTTTTTTTATTTGTTTGTGGTAAGTACAACAGGTCTGGAGGGGATCTTTCAAATCTGCATGTGACAAGGAAAAGCAAGGAAAGCACTGAAAAATAGTAAGTGTCCTCAGGAATTATTTAGTATCAAAACATTGTGTCTGTACGAAAAAACAAAGAAAAATAAAGTCTCTTAACACTTGGACTCTTTACAGTAAACTTTAGCTGCGTCTAACACATGCTGAGATACATGTTTACACCCACCCACCCACACACACAACCACACACACACACACACGCACACACACACACACACACACACACACACACACACACACACACACACACACACACACACACACACACACACACACACACACACACACACACAAACACACACACACATACATACACAGAAGGTTTGTGGTAGTGTATGTTACATGTCCTTGGAGCAAATTGCTTTCAACTGCAGCAGGTTGACATTGTTCGGCACCAAATGTGAACAAATTAAATGAGGCAATTAAAGAGTGAATAAGCCAGCGTTGATAATTGCGACCTGATATGCCAGCAGCAATCATAATGAAGCTGCCATTCTGCTCTGCTGGCTTAGTAATGCTCCACAAGCAACCACAAGATAGCGCATGTGTGGGTGTGTGTGTACGATAACACGCACCACTTAGCTTGAACTCTGAAAACACTTATCCTAACCTTCAGGGTGGAGTTCCAGTATGCGCCTGTCAGGATCAGTGTCACAAATGTGTGTTGAGAAAGAGTGTGTGAGAAATAGAGAAAGTATCTTAAAGACAAAGAGACTGACAACATGAGCCGAACAGAAAATATGAATTACAGAAGAGATAATCTGAATAAGAGATACACACACACACATACACACAAAGGCATAAAAAAAATGAGAGAAAGGCAGTCTGGCAGAAAATTGAGACGGTCGGCCATTTTCGGCTCTCCCTCATCCCTCTAGGTTTATTGCCCGTGAAGCCTCTTGTCATTGGGACTCACCAGAGAGCCAAGTTAACAGGGCCTGTCCTCACCCCATCGGCACAAGAGAAATTCCTCTTTATTATTAACCCACCTTAGAGACATGAGTACACAGTACACAGCTAAGGTACAAAATAATTACAAAACAAAAAAAACCTCCCCTAACCAGTCCCTGTTTGTATGTAAAAAACAAAAACAAAAAACATGTCAATCAGATCATGCAGTAAGCCATGAAGAGATACAAGATTTTATCAAGGTTTAGCGTGCATTAAGCCAAAGCAAACACATGTGTGGACCAGTGTTATTGTTAATAAACCACTCATCACTTGACTTGCTTGCTTGTCTTAAAGAAGGCCAGTATGCAATAAAGATATATTTGGTTAGCACTGGTCATGCTTAAGAACAATGCAGATGTTCTTATTGAAATTTGCTAACTATAGAGTGAATGTCTTCAATAATGTGACAACATTGACAGTATATGATTTGTGGACAAAGCTTGTGGGAAGTGAAGCAAACGCAGAAGTGTCTTAAGCCTGTATTATAACAGTTTCCTAATTAGTTTATGGTCTTGTGCTTGTTTCAAGTCTTCTTCTATAGAGCATGGATGGAGCATAGATGTTCATTTTGTAAATTATGGTCCAATTTAGAGTGAAATAGATGATAAAGCAGGGTATGCTTAAGGGCATGGCTACCTTGTGACTGACAAGTCATTCTTAGTGAGTCTGCCCAGCGCAACGCATGAAACTCAGATCAGACAGTACTGATAAAATATGAATCAAGATTCTGTTGCTGCATTGCTTATTTCTTGCCTAAAATCTTTAAAGCAAACCTATTTCAGTGCACTATTCATCTGTACTACTAGGCAAACTGCCACTGTTTCCTATGAACAAGTCGAAACAGAGCACAGCTAATGAGCACAGCCCAATGTCACCACTGCTGGTTCCAAAAGACCAACATGGCGACGAATGCCGAACTCAAAGCTTCAAAATGGTAGTCCAAAAACCAATGGGTGACATCACGATAGGTTCACACTTGTGTGGTACATAATCTTGTTTGCATATAGTTAACAAAACAGACCAGGCTTGGATGATTATTTCAGGGGACTCTTTATCCATCCTTCTAGAGATAGCCATTTTCAGTTTTTGCAAATCCATCTTGAAAGGAAGATACAATTAAATTGAAAAAAGAACAGCAAACTCTTTACTTATTTTCTTAGAACTAAATCAAAAAGTTCTTCAGCCCACTGCTTTTGGATTGCACTTGTAGTGACAAGATGATAAATGATAAATGAAAAAAAAAAAAATAATAATCAAGGTCAAGGCAAGGATTGCTGCTGTGTTCAGAGCATGCCACAACAAGGCTGTGACATAAAAAGAAGCTTTCAGAAGGAAAGCCTTTGGTACATTCACAACAAACTTTGATACAGATTTGGTAGAATTAATATTCACTCTGCAAACTGATTAAGCTTGGGTTGAGACACTTGCATTGGCTTTTAAACAGCACTAAAGTAAACCAAGAAAAAGATGACCTAGCAAACTTGTTGATGTGACTGATGTGATCATATGCCTCACTTCACCTATGATGTTGGAAAAACAGACTTCAGAGCAGTAAACCACATTCAGTATAGCATTATCTAACCAGCCTCATAGATGGCCGTTTCTCAGTTTGCTCTAAAGTAACATTATGTATGACTTAGTATTTGTTGGGATTTGGTGCCCCCGGTTGCAATGTCCCTTTTAATGATTTTGGTACTTATAATCAAAAACTAACAGGTCGACAACTTTGCTAACACAGCCAAACATCAAACAAGTGCAACCATGCAAGACACAGCAAGCCAGAAAGTGTTATTTTAGGGCTTCTAGTAGAGTCAGATTCTTCCCTTCATTTGTAGGATTGAAGTTGTTCAAGTGATAGATTTAAGAAGTGTTGACGACAATCTGTAATTTCAAACAAACTCTAAACCCTAAAAACTCACAGTCACACCGTGCTTGCTGCTACCTCCATCATCCTTGCCGCACCGCCGCAGTAAACAACCTGGCCTTGAAACCCCCTGTTTTCAAAGCCTACCACTTTCACACACTCTCAATCTCCTCTCCTGTCACAGGGGATTCAGGCAGCCAGTGCTGGCCAACAGCCATGCAGTCCAACTCTGTTTATCTGTTTGTAATCGCTGCCTTTCCTCTGCAGAGACAAATGGAATCCAATCAGTCTAGCTAAGGAATGACAGGGTCACAGGCCTGACTCACTGGTCGGCAATCTATTTGTCAATGGTGTCAAATGGAGGGGTGGTCGAACGTGTTGCTGGGCCAACAGATCAGTCTCGTATATCGCTGACGGTAGACAGAGAGAGTGGGAGGGAGAGACAGAGAGACAGATAAAAGTGAGAGGGAAATGAAATATACAGGAGATCACTGGGCACGGGGTTATCAAGATAAGCTCAACTTGTCGGAAAAAGGTGTGTGCACGAACACATGAATGCTTTTGACGGCACACACAGTCTTTTAAGGTTTTGACCCGATCAAAGACACAGACGCAAAAATTAGGGAAAACTTGGTTGTCTCTCCCAGACATGTAGCTGGCTCTTTATAAACGTGTGTGTGTGTGTGTGTGTGTGTGTGTGTGTGTGTGTGAGTGTGTGAGAGAGAGAGAGGTGGTTCTCATCATCATGAAGGGGAAAAGGAGTGGGTAAAAACCCCACTGGAAGCCCATCTCAATGTGACCTCTATTAACAACACCCGGGGTATCTGAGTGTGAAATGAGCAGTGTGTGTGTGTGTGTGTGTATGTGTGGGGACAGGGCAGTTGAAGAGGGACTTGGATGAATGACTATAGCATAAATGGAGACAGAGCTCAATATATGTCCTCTCTCTCTATTCAAATTTAAAATGCATCACAAATACAAACATGATCAAGATGATTAGTAGCCTCTGTCTTGTTGTTATTGGTAGTGTTTCTGAAAATAATGGGGCTCCCATATAATGTCTTCATGCCTGCAGCTTGCTTCAAACCTGTCAGGGACAGTCCACCTCTTTGCAATTAAGAATATGGAAGTGCATAAAATCACTATGTGCTAAAATATATATTTTATACAAATCATAAAAATGCAAAAAATGTTTGATCTTGGTCTTTTTTGTTTGGGAAATAAAACCAAATAAGACAATGCAAGTAAGTACATTTAATACTGTTTTTTGTTAACAGTTTCTTAGCCCGATCTCACTTCTACATTGCAAATGAAACAGCAATGACACATCCTAAAGGGCATCAGAAACCCCACTATATGTCTCCATTTCTCTCACCTCCCTGTGTGTCTGTCCATTTGTGCTTAAGTAGTGTATGTCGGTACATGAGCCTACAATGTTTGACAATGACATGCTAGCAGAGATTGAGAGGTTTATCTGTGTTGCGGCAGTAATCTTTTTAAGCACTGGCAGCATTACAGGCAGTTAGCATCAATAATTAGCTTACTATAGGCAGTCAATATGCTCCCCTGAGATTTAGGAGGCCATAACAAAATATCTTGTATCTGCCCACCCTGACAGACTTCAGACAGGCAAATAAATCATCCAGAGTGCTGGATGTAAATATCATATGACCATACACACAGTGGCTCACACATATCACACGGATACATGCAGGTGAACTGTCACATCCACAATAATAATGGAGAGTCTTAATAAAACATACAGTGTGTTTAAATAGTTAATGGTTTGTGAGGTTGTTCTTCAGCAGCAGGGCCTGGTTGCCATTAGTAGTATTCACGGAAAAGATACTTCAAGCTGCACAATACAATTGTGTCACATTGGCTGTGGCATTGATTAATAAGATAATGATTTAGCAGCATTAACCACGCCTGTATAAGCTAATGAAAATTGAAAATGATGTGAATCATTATGCTACAGCCTTCGCAGTCGCCAGATCTCAACCCAACTGAACACCAATGATGAAATATCTTTTGGAAACATGGACTGCTGGGGGCTTGTTGCGGCTCAATACCATACTAAGAGACTTTCTGTTGTTTTTGCCTCTAATCTGTCACCAATCTCTGTATTCTAATATATTGGACTGCATTACACTGAGATGTGTTTCAGTGCATATGTTAATCGGGGATGGAGTAATTGGTTGGGGAAAAGAAGAAAATAAAATGGGGACCTCAGTGGACCCTTGCTAACAGGATGAGATAAAGAAAAGATCTATGTTTTCCACATAATTGTTATGTATAATTTTGTTTAAGAAGATCTCTTACATACATACCAGTAAAATATCAAAATATATAATATAATAATATAAGTGCTTTGATGCCTACCTCATCTGGTGTATACAAAATATTATGTAAGAAAATAGCTCAGGAAATGAAAAAGAGGTGTGCTTCCTATCCTAATGTTTCTCATGGTTAAGTATTTGTATCTCTAGTCGGCTGTGAAAACTCCACAAAATTCTCCAGAAAAGAACTGGATGTACCCGGCAGAGCTATATTAGGCACACCAACTTACTTTTAAGATTAATCAATTCATCTCTCAATCTCTGTCAGGGTGTCTAAACCAACAGCCGAGGGCGAGCATACATGAAAAAAAAAAATACACTAATGAATTCACCCTTGACACACTGCTGGTTGAGAGAAATATCAATGTTGCAAGCTGTGCCTCAATAAATGTCTCTCACTCTCTGAAAGCAAATTTCACTGGGTACTGGATCGTAAACAATTATTCCAGTCTTATGGGATGCATGGCGTAGAATAGCAGCCATTTGAGTTGATGCGGAGGTTGTTGTGTAGGAATAAGAGGTGGTGTCATATTACAGCGATAAGAGGAGAAGAACAAGATAACCCTGACTGACTGAGCAGCAACGAGCAACGTTAGGTGTTATCACCTTCGTTCAGAGGGGCAGGGAGGGGCAGGGAGGGTGAGGCAGGCGGGCAGGGAGATAGAGAAAGAAGGAGGTGGAGAAAAAGAGAGGGAGAGCTGAAGAGAGGAAAAGGGAAAGAGACTGCAGCGGTATCACAAGAGAGAGAAAGGGGAGAGAAAGAGGAAAACAGACAGTGTAAGTAGAGAGAGGAAAGGAGGAAGCCGAAGAGAAAACAAGGAAGAATGAAAAATAGGTAAATGAACAGGAAGGAGGGATGAAGATAAATAGAGGAATGAAAGAGACTGACAAAAGGATGGAGAAGAAGAAACTTTTGAAGAGAGGAAAGGGAGGGAGAAAGATAAAATAAAGAACTAAGTAATAAAAAACAGAGGGTAAAACAGAATGAAGAAGAAGTAGAATTAAAAGAAGAAGAGAGTAAGGTGGCTACTGTGACAAGAGAGGAGAATATAGTGGGAGAAAGGGAGAGAGAAGGGACAGAGTGATAAAGTCTGTAGCAATGGTACGGATAGACAGAGGACGGAGACAGTAAAGGTGGACTAAAAGCATATAATACAAACGTATACAAGAGATGATGGTATTCATGGCAGATGTATTCAGTAGCTGTGGAAAAAACTTACTATCATTGAACAATTACGCAGACTGAGGAAACGTTAAGCAGTGCAGCTAATATCAAACCTGAGGTGGTTTCCTGAAGACACATACCATGTTATTGCATTTTACAGTCAGAGATAGCAGACGCCTGTCTGCCTGGTAAGCCATACAATACTAAATTGATACAAGGTTTATCTTAGTAAACCAATATATCCTGCACTTTCGCCAATTTGTTAGCCTTACTATAAACAATATCTTAAAGCCACTACACAGCACGTGTAAAAATGTATCCAGTGGTATTACCAATAAAGACAGAGGGAAACAGTATTGTACAGTATTCTACTAGAACATGAACATTATACTGATAATAGTCTTTTTAAATCAAGTAACAGTTTCACTTCCTTTCTTTTGGGCTGATGCACAATGGCCTATTCAGATAAACTGCTAACATAAGATTAACCAACGTTACTGTGTTGGTTTAAACGCTGCCGAGTAATCCAAGAAATTATGTCAATAGTAAACAACTGCACATCTCATGATTTACAATCTACTGTCAATGTTCAATGCAGGAGGTTGTGTGTCTTCTATGTAGCCAGGCGGAAAGTACTTCAGAGTTCACATGCCATGACAGACCTGCAATTAACATTCACCTTTCAATGAACCATTACCACAATCCCAAGCTTTCCTTAACCTTAAAGTCCCTACCACTCAAAAATAGGGTTTTCTTCCTCTTCCTACAGTAGGATGTTTGAGCTTCACTGTGCAGAATGATGTATGTGCAGAGTTAGACACTAGAAGGATGTTTTCACATTCATCTGCTCAAAGTGGAAAGTTTCTCTGTGCTCATTGAAAATCTGGTTTTAAGGGGCAGGCCTACAAGCCCTAGTTTGGAAGTCAACTTGTATGAAACTTGTACAAGATGTAGACAATTGTAGCCACAAGTGAACATACACTGAGAATGGACTTTCAATCCATGAATCAAACGTTATTTATATAGCACATTTCATACACTTACATACACTAGTGCAGCTCAAAGTGCTTTACAGACGATTGACAAGACGATAATAAAACAGTATTAAGCAAACATTAAATAAGGTAGATTTAAAAATAAAATGCAATGATGAAAATGACAATGAAATACACATATAATGATAGTATTTAATTAAAGTCATACTAAAGACAAATAAAATAAATGAAGAAAGCGGGCAGAAATACCAAACAAATAAAACAATAAAAAGGATATATAAAAACAATTCCTTAGTTAAAAGCCAGGTTGAAGAGGTAGGTTTAGAGTTTACATTTTGTGCAATCCATACATTAATATAAAATAATATAAAATAAAATACAAATCAGTTGGACCTGTGTTATCAGGCATAACTATGGGAAGAGATGCCATGTATCCTAATGACGTCACCAAGGGGTCGCACATATAGATTAAAAAGAATCTGCCCTAAAATCAAACCTTGTGGAATCCCACAGATTATTTTGGAGGTTTTGGAAAGATTATTATTCTAAGTTATAAGTTATAAATTGTGACAACAAAGTCTATTCCAGAAAGATAAGATGAAAACCTTTTAAAAACAGTTCCCGACAACTTCCAATGTGTTCTCTATTTAATATTAGTCTATTTAAAATAATTATGTGATCAACTGTATCAAAAGCTGTACTTTTTACACTTTAACCAAATGTTTGAGTTGCCAGACCCAAACCATAGGGTAGAGGAAAAAAAGTATGCCCATCACAAAAGTCATGTGCTGGTCTAAGCAGTGGATATCATGACAAAAAATAATGCCTTGGCCTTAACAAAGAGGCTTAGTTGCCTTCCCCTAGGGATACCCTAGCTGCCATTTGTAGATATGGATATGGTACAATTAACAAATAGAAAGAAAGAAATAATAAATTAGTCATGTATCACCACTGCATTGCTCTGTTATTTCCACGGTCACATTCATGTAAAACATAGAACTTGTGCTGAGTCTCCACATGCTTTTGACTTCTGCCTTTGGACCTCTTGAGGCTTTCTTATTCATCTATTTTCTGATCTCAGCATAAAAAATCAGCAAGAAGATACTGAATGGAAAATATGAGCCTTGAAATTCACTTCTATCATTCTGTGAAGAGTACACACCAGAGGTCATATCTCCTATTAGAAGCATTGAGTATCTTACAATCCCACTATATTGCTGCTTTGATCAAATTAGTGTGATGCTTTGTGTCTAAAAATAAAAGCATCCCAGTGGAAATAGGCACACAAACGCTTTGATCAAGACTTACAAGTACAAATGAATATCAATATACCAATAAATCAGGAGGATATGGAGTGCTTTTAACTTCAAAGTCAAAGAAGTCTAGTTGTTAGAAACATTTTAATTCATGTTAAATGTGATTACAAAAAATGTCCAGCTAGTAATGACAGTAGACCTCAGGTCAAATATCTACACTGCATTCCAAAGTCTATTTTCAAACACAGAGATACAGTATGCACACATACAGAATCAAAATGAGGTCACTTGAGCTAATTCATTCATTATTCAAGGGGATCTTTAGCTTTGAATTAGCATTGAGGTTTGCATCTTCATTAGCGATCCAGGAGGCTTCAATACGCCCACACCTTCTCAGCAGTCGGGGGGGTTTCCTGAAACATCAAGAGGAAAAGAGAGCCTCTTCCAAATTCACGGACATGTCTCTCCAAACAGCTGATATAGCAAAATGCGACAGGCCCAAGGGGAAAAGGCAAAAACAAAAGACCTGACAAAAGGTATTTTGGAAATCTCTCAGGAGTTGTTTTCTCAATGTGCCCCCCAATAAATAAATAAAAGATGCCTTTGAGGAGTGAGATTTCAAAGTTGCCAAAGTAAAGTGAAAGATTTTGTTATCTTTATCTTGCTTTGAGGTTTCTGGAGAAGCCAGATCCAGCCACACATACAGCATATTGTTTGTTAAGCCCCAAGGTACAGGAATTGAAGGTGTGGTATTAAGTCCAGCTCTGTCAGCCTATCTATCAACATCAAGTGCTTCTTCGACACAATCGCTTACTAGTTTGAGTGTGAAAAATACAACATGTGGGACCATGTCCATACAAAATCACTGTAATCTTTTACAACTCCGATATCTGCAAGATAAAAAAAAAATCCAAAGGCTAGTTGCAAAGGAGAATTTTACTTCACTTAAAGCCCACAATGGAAGTGTTTTTACAACACTGAATGTACATTAAGTGACAGTATTGTTCTGAAAACGCCATAGTATTAGTAATTGATAATTCCTCTTAACATCTTTGAAGGCCAAAGCTGCGACAAATTGGGGTAGTATTAATAATCTATAACAGTATTTCAACGACCAGCAAACAGCTTATAATGGTCACTTTTTGTTCACACTTTCAGTTAGATGTTGATTCAATGAATGTGGATTGATTTCAGATGTAAGGAGATGGGTGTGCTATTTGCTCTATTGTGTTACCGTTTGGTGCCTGTTAAATCAGACTAGTTTGTATCTACATGTCCCAGATTCCTTGCAGCACATTTGGCTCATTGAGTAAGTCTGCTTATTTTCTATGGGAGGAAACTAATCAATGCACGAGCTGTCATGTCTTCAGGAGAAATTGACTAGCCAGTTTTCTTCGATATGACCACACCATGGCAAACTGATGATCTCATTAACTTTCCTCAAAACATATTTGATTCCTCAAGCAAAGACATTGATTATTTGGCATCCATGTCCATCAACAGCCTTCATCTGCTGAGTTGGAGATGCTCTTGATTTAAATTGCACAGTGAGTCATATTCATAAGATCTTGTTAAACCTGGGATTATTCAATGTCGTTGCATATTAAATGTTGAAACAAAAACCACAAAAAAAAAAGTTTAGTTAAAAGTTCATAAGAATACATATTACATTAACATTATAGCCACATGCATGTACTGATGAATGGAAGATGCCTATGCATCTTCCAAGCCAAAAGGTGCTAAAGGAAATGAAAAGAAGTGCAGGAATTGAGGTGCCATTAAAAGTTACATACTGTTATGCAGTAAAAACCAGTCAATTACATCAGCTGATCAATAAAAATGACATAAATAATATCCACACATGTACATTTCAGCGCTATTTTTATGCACTGAAAAAGTTAATATAATAATGGAATCCTATTTTATTGGAGGGATGTTTGATGCTGGTAATTAAATCAAACAACATAACAGACTTTGTTCAAAGTTACTAGGCTGTCCTTTCTGCATAAATATGATTTGATAACATTTAGATGATTATGGGTTTTTTTTGTGTTTTGATATCTTTATAACAACGTGCCTGGTTACTCCCATGGTATCCATTTAATTGTTGTTGGTAGGACTATTATTAGGAGCGTCCCTGTGCTTCTAACCACTGTGCTCTAAATTCACAAGGTGTGGGTTCAGTTTACACATTTTACTTTCTCACCTTTGCCAAGCCAAACTGTCCGAAATGTGTTGACATTTTGTCTGTGTACACATCTGACCTCATGAGACTATACAAAGGCTAGCTGTGCTACATATTTATGCAGTAATACATGCACACCTAGCAGCTGTTCAACACAACCACAGTCTTGTACTTGTGGCCTGAGGGAGCTGTCCAATACAACCATA
This sequence comes from Dicentrarchus labrax, assembly GCF_905237075.1. Taxonomy (NCBI): domain Eukaryota; kingdom Metazoa; phylum Chordata; class Actinopteri; family Moronidae; genus Dicentrarchus; species Dicentrarchus labrax. The sequence goes on from NW_026136706.1 coordinate 12,558,364, forward strand.
TTTACACTGGTTGCCCCTTTTTAGCCCCACCAGAGCAGTCAGGGGGGTGTTGCATTACTCAAGGACTTCACAACAGAAGTTGCTAAGGGAAGCAACTTTAATATTTTTTTCTAATAGAGACAAGATATTCTGTCAAACCAAATAAACACAAGGATCTTCTTACTTTGCATTAAAAGTTTTATTTTACCCTGGTCATGGCAAGCTCACCTCTGCCCTGATCCTCTGAGAGTCTGTTTTTTGGCTCTGGATGTTTGTAGTACGTAAGTGCTCCGCACTGGTGCCAAGCACATGGGTATGTTTTGGCAAGGTCAACCTACCGCACACAGAGCAGAACAGGTGGAAGTGAATTCCCCAGTTACACATTCCAGACAGCCAGCAAGCAGGCAACAAGCAGGCCATACTCTTGGGGGAATGTATGCACTACAGGGCTGGAGGTGAGGTGGAATGTGGTTTGTCACCAGTGCACCAACTGTGGCCCCTCAGTCCCCACAGGACTCTATCATTACAAAGGATTACACCAATCTCTCCCTCTGAGGTTTGCTAAACAACCCCAAGATATGGCTGCAGATGCAATGACCTTGACTCCCTATGCTGTTGTTTTGACACACATTCACACAGATACACAAATACATAAACATATTGTATCGCAAGGTGTCTGAATGTGTCAGCATTTGTTGTATACATGTGTGCAGTTAGTGTATATATGGATGTGTGTTGGAGATGGACTGCCTGTTTGAATGTATCTACAATGTGTATTATATCTCCTCATGTTTGGGAGTGTGTATGAATGTCTGTTTGTGCAAGTGTGACACTTTAACATACTGGCTGCTAGTGCATGTTCAGGAGGTTTTACCAAACAATGAGGTTCATTAACTCAATACAGCACTTAATAAAGAATTACTTAACTGAAATATTATCAGACATCTGTACTGGCCACTTTATTGTAAAACGGAGTATCACATGCAAAACATACAATCTATAAAAGGTGAGGAATAGTTTAAAATATCACAATGCAGAGATATTAACATCACTGGCAATGCATGTTTTACTTCTTGAACTGAAAATGCAGGACTTTCACTCATGGTATTGGAAGTACAAGATTTGGAAGACTTTCATCTCTATCAAACAGGCTAATTCAACTTACAACCAAGTTGTAGAAAAGGAACAGGAGAAAGCGGCAGAGATATTAATCAAGGTGTAAATTTTTATTGAATTTGTGGCAGCTCGGTGATAAAGGACTAAGTGAGGGCTGGGGCTTAAGATCTCGCTTTTAACATCTCCCACAACCACCACTGTTCCTCCTCTCCAATATGAAGAAAATGGACACAGTTACTTATTAGCAGGTCTCCCTAATGAGTGTCAATAATCCACAGTCATTATAAAGAGTAACCCCAGCATAAAGGTTAGCTATCCATTGTGTCTGGGGAAAGGTGTGGCATTTAGAAGTGAAACCCTAAAGCTGCATCAATCAGAAAGCAGCAGTTAAGTTGCGACTCCACAGAGAACAGCAAAGGTTAAAAATCCTTGTAAACAAAAAAAAAAAGATGCAAGCTTGTGGTTTCAGCTTGTGTGGCTGTCAGTGTGTGTTCAGTGACAACTGTAACTACGGGATTCTTTGTAAATTAACATATTTTTTTTCAACAGTCTGAACGGCTGCTTAAATCCCCATGAGACAGATAGAAAATCCAATCAGTCTCCATTTATCCAATTCTCTTATTGTTTTTGTAGATCATGTCAGCAAGCATCTGCTCTGAAATCACAAGTGCAAATAAAACCGAGCAGACAACAATCTCTGGAGCTGCTTCAGCAGACTAGATCTTCTTTATGGTTCAACAGCTATCAAACCATCATATCATATGTAAGGCACTCCCAGGGTTTGCTGATTATACACGGAAGCAGGTACAAAGACTACGACTCTGGCACAGACGAAGTTGCAGGAAAAAAAAGATATTCATTTAACGACAAAAGGCGCTCTCTAGGATATCAAAATGCAAACAAAAGTCGCTCTCAAGGAGGATATCAAAATGCTAACAAAAGTTGCTCTCAAGGAGGATATAAAAAATTGCAAACAAAAAGTCAAACTTCAATTGACACATGAAATAACCTGGACTCTGAACTACAACACTTGACAATACTTACTGAACAAGACAAACTGACAAAGACAAAGGGAGACAAGGACTATTTATACCATGTGTAAGTGAGAACAGGTGAAAGCAATCAGGGGCGGGGCAGACAATTACAAAGGCGGGAAAATCATACAAAGGGAGGAAGTCACGATTTGAATAGTAAGGGAAAAGGTGAGTACAAAATAAAACAGGAAGGACTAAACATGAAACACTTAACATGACTAAACTTAAGAAACTTGACGAGACACAACAAAAGGCAGCAATCAGCTTGACTTCAAGGCAGTTAGAATGGCTTCCAATACTTCACAGCCTCCATTCTCCATGACAGAAATACTACTAATATAATATAATATAATACTAATTATTACCAGTTGTACAGCTTTTCAAGTCTTCAGCTGGTGAATAAGTTATATTTAAAAGACAGATTTGGGGTGGAGTATCACTTTATGGGTCCAGTGTGTAACATTTAGGAGGCTCTATTGGCAGAAATATTGACAGGTATGTTTTCAGTAGTGTATAATCACCTGAAAATAAGAATCGTTACATTTTTGTTACATTAGAATAATATTTTTATGTGATGATCTACAAAAGTGGTGGGTCACTTTCCATGTCTATAGTAGCTCAGAATGGATGGTTTGTGTTCTTTGCGCATTTTGCAGCCACCGTAGTTTCATTTTTGCTAAAAGGGGAGAGTGAAGCAAACTAAACCGCTAGATGCCACAAAATCCTACACAATGCCTTTAAAATGCTTAACATTGATTACGAAAATTATAATCCATCCATCACCAAAACAACTGTTATTAAATTGACCCAGGAAATGTTTCCTTTATGGACGTAGGTAAGGTATGTTCATCACCTTATGACAGCTTAGACGATACAAGTGGTGTGCAGGTGAGCACAGGAATTGTTGAACAAACACAATAGAGCAGACATAGCCCGGGACTGATTTATCCATGAGAACATTCCCATAGAGGTGTGAGCGGCAGAAACAAAGTGCTGTGTTAATTCACTTAACCTCTATTGTTCTGTGCTCTCATGCAGAGACGGATATTGATTCCTTTGCAGCTGGGTATCAAACTATCCTGCATGCATGCACACACACAAATCCACGTACGTACAAGCATGCAATCACACATCACTGAGCCCCAGCAGAGAATAGATGTGAGAGATGAATAAAGAGAGAGGGGCATCAGATCAGATCAGATTAGAACTGCAGTGGCTTGGAGTCATACAGAGTTTCACAGAGTCAATCAATAACCAGAAAGAGTTAAACAGAGAAACGTAGTTGTGTTAAACAGGGATCCAGTCCCAGTGGGATGTATAGTCTTACTCACTAATAAGCATAATTACAGCCTAAAGCTTGCCTTGCCCACTCAGTTTTGGATGTAGCTTTAAGAGGATGTTGTGGGGGATTTTGAGGAATGTATCTTGATCACAAACCAAGTTCTCCTCTCCAAACATTTCAAACCTTTTCTTGTACTTTTTAGGGAAATCTGTATTTTTATTTTATTTTATTTATTTTGTTTAGATCAGAATTTATTAGGTTTTGTTTTGTACTCTGTACTTGAATTTTAGCGCACCTGTGAGAAGGAGATGACTAAATGTCCACAATAAAAAGAAGCAAAGTCCTCTGGTCTCTGTTGCAAATAATATGTGGTAAGTTTTGTTGAAAAAAAAAACAGCAACACTTTGCACCTGAGTGTACACATCATAAATTCATACAAGAACAAGCATTATTTTATGATTTAATTTCATGCAAATTTAGACAAACTGCAAAATTGAATGCAAGAACTTAAATATTTATAGTAATAAATATGTATTAATAGTTATTAATGGTGGTATAATTGAGACATTAGTGCTGTTACCAAAAAGGTACATTTGGTGCATATTCTGTTTTATAATGTTGAAAAGAGAAGAGAAATGACACAGCCAACTTGTTACATCTACAAAAACATAATCAAGCACTAGTCGATAACGGATATGTAAAATCATATAGTGCTTATTCTTTACAGTGTGCAGTCTGCACAGCTTCCCAAGTACCCTCCAGGATGTACAGTATCTGCTGCTTTCATAAACTGAAAGTGTGGCTACAAAAATAGAGGCGGCCCCATCTGTACGAATGCTCCCACAGCAGAACGCACTGTCTAGACAGCCCATCCACAGAGGAAAAAGAATTCCTATGTCCACACAAATCGTGACAAATCACTTTGCACTAGACAATGGAGCAGAAGCAATATAGGTTTTGATAACTGTGAAGGTTCAGGAGAAAACACAGGTGAAAAATAAAAACAAAAAGTCACAGAGGGGGACTACAGGTGTGTGAGTCTGAATGTGTATGTGTGGCTCCATGGGCTTGTGTATGTGTCTTATCACAGAGAATTGTGCTATTAATATGATTGCCTTAACACACCTCGGCACGCACACTCAGATATCCATGTACACAAATGTCCCTCGCCAACTGGAAGCCCAGAAACAACTCACAAGAGCCTACAATGGTATTCATCTCTCCATGCTTGTCTCTGGGGATCTGGGTCACAAGCAGTGTTGGTGTGGCAGCCAGAGCCTGGTGGGCCTTGGAGATAACCAGTCTGTTACCGGTTTCCCAAAACCCCCACCAACCTTACCCCTTACTCAGCCATCTGCAGCATCATCTGCTCCAGTTTCCAACAAGAAATGCAACACACTAAATGAATGAGTCCTCAGCCCTATATTGTGGTACAATATTCCCACAATCTATGCATAATGCAAAAACGCACTCAATGGAAAAGGTATGACAATGAGTTTTGTTGTAATAAAACTTCTTAACAGTTATGTTCTGTGTTTCACAGCACGCAATAATTATGTGTCTTCCTTGAGTTAGTGAAGCAGGACAAAACAGAAGCTCTCTGATTGTTGCTGTTTGGTTCAAGACTGTGTATGAATGAAATTAAAGAAACAAGTGAATGTGCTGGACTACAAAAACTTGTGGCACTACGAAGTAGATTTTTTGTTGTTTCCATAGTAACATTATGATCTTTCAAAATTAATATGAATGAGCAAACTGTCTTAAAAACTGTTCTCAGCCACACAATTTGAAATACCAGAGAGGTTGACGGAAAAGTCAATTTATGAAGTAAATTTATGCATGATTCATTTCTCCAGTATTTTGTAGTAGGCCAAGACATATGTAACTGGAGAATCTTTCATTTCTAAACTGCCAAATTTTAGTCAGTTTAGACTGGTATAAACAAGGCATTCATGATGTGAATGCATGGGATGGGCTGAAAAAAATATTTGAATCCTGGACTTATCAAACCCTTAAAAAAACAATTGCATAAAATCCAAAGTTCAACTAAAGACAAGGCTGGTATTTGGAATTTGGGAGATATGAGAATCCCTCTGCCAATACTGCAATAAAACAAGGACTTCAGTGGACAATAACTACTATGGGACAGCAAAATCAATGTGATGTTGAAGATCATTTCTCTCTAGAGCTGGGAATTATAATATGAGTGCTTCTCCCATGATGAGGTCCCACAATGCCCTGTGTTGATGTTTAACTTAACTCCTTCCATCAAAGCCATCAATATGAGAGAATCCCAGGGAGACTGCGAGCCAAGGGCAGGGGAGAGCAAACTAAAAATATAAACTAAAAAGATCCTCTGTCTTGTTGAATATTGACTGGGTTGGGCAATTAAGGACAGATCATTTCACCCAGAACAAATGGACAAGAATTTCCTCCATTCTGGCATATTATTACCACAAGGGGAATGATAAAAGATGCTGTTTTCTAATTCAAGTATCTGACATTTTATGTAATCAATCAATATACAGAGAAACAACTGGGAATTGAACTGATAGAAATATATTGCCATTACTGATAGAAATAAACACTCTTCAAATTTCATTAAAGGGATTAGTGCGTAGGATTTAGTGGCATCTAGTGGTGTAATTTCAGATTGCAATTCCCTCGCTTAACCATCCCCATCCAAGCGTTAAGGAGAAACTACATTGGCTGCGAAAATGCGAAAAATGCAGACGGCCCTATCAAGAGCAGCGTTTGGTTTGTCCATTCTGGGCTGTAACACATAGCGGTTAAATATGGTGGCCCCATTGAAGGCAACCCGCTGCATCTTTAGGTGAAAAATAGCTCATTCTAAGGTAACAAAAACATAACGATTCCTATTTTCAGATGATAATACACTAATGAAAACATAGTAATGCATATTATATTCCATTTCTGAAAATAGATCCTCCTAAATTGTACACTCTAGACCTTTAAAACTAACCAATCAAAGAAAAGACAGCCGTTATTTGGACTGTGTTATTTTAACACCACTATCTTAAACAGAACATTTGATGTGGTGTGAGAAAGTGTGTGCAAAACTCTCACCACCAGTAATTGCACACACACACACACACACACACACACACACACACACACACACACACACACACAGACTATTAAAGGCACTCTAACTCACCCTACAACTCTCCTTCTGTTCTTTCCTCTGCTTAGCTCAGTAAGCATGAGACACCAGAGAATCTCATTCATCAGGTTTACTCGCTAGCTAAACAGATGGGGTTTGAGCAAACTCCTGTGGTTTCCCCTGGGACAGATTACAAACCACATCCATTGAGTGTTCAGGGAGAGAGAAGAGAGAGAGGAAGAAAGCTTTGAATTTGATGGAGAAAAATTGTATCTGGATTCACATCAAAAAGTGATTCCAGTTATTCTTTTCTTCCCTATAGGATTCTCACACACACGAGCAGTATAAACACAATGGCACACACATTTGAAATCCTATGCCAGTGAGGACCTTTAAAGACAATTGATTCCTAAGACTATCACAAAACCTTATAGTAGTGCAAACCTTAGCTTAACTAGGACACACACACTGGACTTCACAAATGTGTGTGTGTACCCACAATCCTCCACAATTTAGTAATTGCGGTTGGCACATGGGTTCATTGGCTTGTGTTACTCCCAGACTAATCACTTCCTTTTCCAAACCTTTTTAAAAGCACACTGGCAACCAGGAGACCAACATATTTTTAGGGACGAGGGACAAAGTAGAAGAAAAACAACAACCAAAGTGACGTACAATTGCAATATGCAGCTTTTTTGACAGTTTTATCATAGAGACATCAAATGCAGCTTTTCCTTGCTTTTGTCAGCTTCAGGAGTGGCCTTCCACCATGCTTATTTTGGATTTGTCAACAATGGCCAATAATGTGTCAGAACGCAAATGCAACTCTTGCAGAAACAGGAATGCTGCTTGCCGAGTATGTACACAGTAAGACAGTAAGTAAGTAAGTAAGTAAAGCTTTATTTATATAGCACTTTTTTAAAAGCAAAAAAAAAGTGCTATATAATATATAATTGTAAAGTGCTTCACAAACAGACAAATAAAAATATAAACATACATACACACATATGGGTGTATATATGTACATGCTTAACCATGCCCAATCACACATAAATTGGGAGCATATAAATACAAACATATGGAAGATAAAACAAGACAGAAAGGATAAATTAAAGAGAGATGACAGTTGAGAAAACAAACTAGAAGGAGATCTAGTAGTTTTGCATACACACAGTGGCAGTGGAGATGGTGTGCAGTTTGCCACAGGGACCATACAGAGCCCTTTAAGCTAATTCTCATATTACCCTGACTATAAACTATAAACTAACCCCTTTGAGTAGAGACAGGGACTGCCAAAATGTCAAGCTGGACTCCAAAATCCTGACAATGAAGGATGTGCCACATTTCCTCTCAACTATATAAATACAACAATTCAAACATGCACACATACACAGAGTTATCAACTGTGAGTGGTGACAGATTGAGTATTCTGTGACTGAGCAAATCTGGGAATAAGCAGCATGGAAACCACTGAGGCTCAAAGTTGTTATCTAAATTTAGAAGAAAGATTAGAAATTGACCAAGACTCACTTACAGGAGTCGCAAAGTGAAGAAGAAAGTCCAGCCACTCTTGACCTTGAAAACATACATTTAAGCTTCCCACATGATCTTACATGTATTTGGACTTATGCACAAAGCATATTTGCCCTGTACAGTTTACCAAGCAAACAATAAAGTGAGAATGAAGCAATATTGATTCCCTCATGCTGTTGGTAAAGCAGAAGACCCTGGAACAACATCAAGTAATGATGACATGACTTCCAGATTGATTTGGTGATACAGCATTTATACAAGTTGGTGTGCCTGAGAGATGCCATCGACTCACAGTTGGCAAAACAGCAGAGCAGCTTGCCATTGTAACAGACACCGAGATCCATGTCAGCTGTAGTCTCTTTAGTTGGAGTCTTTTGGAACAAAATGCACTTTTTTCCCCCAAGGGCGTTAGACAGAAAGGCATACAGAGGGAGAGTGCCAGACTCTGTCCAAAATTATGTACCTACTCACGCTCAGCTGGGATCTGTTAAAATCATCATAACATCTTCTCAGCTTTGGCTCTTCTCTGAGGAAAAGATGGGCCAGAGGTCCATATTGGCAGGAGATATTGTTTGACAGGGACCAATTAGGGTTTGGGATCATTTTTGGATCTCTGTTTATAGTCATACAGGGTGTCTTGCTCAGTAGACATATTATTACTATATCTTTCACATGGGGGCAAAATACATTTTCAGAGATCCCTCTGTGCTGTAGAAGGTGTAGACAACTGTTATGTTGACAATATTTTATTGCTGTCAGAACAGTATTCACCTGCATCAAGTTAAAGTAATAAAAGTTTAGTTTATTGCCTGTGACTTCTAAGATATTGTTGCCAGGGTGGTTAAGGGTTAGTACATGGACTATGAGTCTTTCTCAAGTATCATCATATATGTATTATGTCATTATTGCAACATTAATCTATGTGGCCACTCACACTCCAGCAGTTTGCAAGACTTCCAGGATCTGAGGCCAGATTGTTATCATGAATGGTGTGTATCTAATGGACAAGATGCCTGGACAAGCATAGTAAGACATCAATTAGGCTCTTCTTTGCCCTGGCAACATTGCATTGGCATAATTTTACCAGCTGTGTTGCCTCTTCTTCCAAGTATCTAAATCCAATGAGAACCAAAAACTGTTGGTCTGTATCTTAGCCTGCTCTTGTGTGTTGCCTTAGAGACATTACAAGTAATACAACTGTACCATCATTATTTTAATAAACCAAAGCAGCCGTTAAGGTTCTCATACTGTACATTTCTTTATCCACTGTCAACTGGGCCATTTCGCGTGACTTGGTTTCATGTGACTGGCTTCATGTGTTGTACATGTACCCTGAGGGCATGCTGCAGGAACCCTATCAGCTCAGGATAAGAAACAAGAGCAGCTTATTTAGTTGAGTAAGCAACAGCTAGGAACTAGAACGGTAAATGAGACACTGACAAGAGGAGTTATATCTGAGACCAATTTAGTCACCTTGGTGAGGCAGTGGAGTATAAAACCACCTGGTGAAGCGCTCTGACTACAGACCAAAGGAGAAAGCGCTTCTAACTCTGCCAAATGAGGTCCCGTCTGCTAGATAAGAGGATAAAACAGACTGTGCTATGGAAGGGAGACGGGTGAACATATTTGTTACTCTTCCTAGATTCCTGCCTTTGTGCAAAGCGAGGAGGCTGTAGAAAATAGAGTGGGGGAATTTTGCTATGCATTCTAAGATGTGAAATTCTGAGGGGTTTCAGTTCTTTTGATTTACACCAGGGAACATCATCAGGGGGATTATTACTGTATTTTGAAAAATATTCCACACTGTTGAATATTAAAATTTTTTGAAAGCAAACTTCGTAGAATGAAAGAACATTTTCACATAAGATGAAAAGAACATAATAAATAAATATATTTTTTTCTCTATTGGAACTAATTCCCCTGCAGGTGATGACCACTGCTGTTCGCGTTTAGAAGATGATGCAAGAATCATGAATTATGGGGCCAGAAAGACAGTTAGATTCCTTATGATGTTTTTAAGGGATTGAGATAACTTGGATTAAAGAGCATAGTCAGTGACAGTAGAGACTCAAAAATCATCTTACTTGAGTATACTGAACATACAACAAGCCCTCTGTATTTATAAGAGACAAAAATAAAATGCATTTTGAAAAAGGGACTGGGGAACTTAAAAAAACATTTAAAGCTTTACCAGTCTTGTCTGTTGCTGTATTCATCTAAAGAATTACGTCAATGTGAGAAAACCCCTGCAAGCTATACATCCAGCTAAGCCATGTCTCTGTCTGCATGTATTGGCTCTCTGACTCTCCTCCTAAATCTCTATCCACAGTGCAATTCAATTCACAAATAAAAACCTCATCGTGTTTAATTACATATTTCCCAGTATTGACTCGAATTTCAATAGTGCTGGTTCGCAGTTCATTAAAAGTCAGTCGAGTCTGAAACAGGTCAATATTATTAAACAAACGGCCTCTGGAAAAAGGGGTTACTACTTGCAATCTCAGCAACTTTTTATACCTTTTTTTTCCAAGGCTGATGCATTTTCGTATGCATGTAGGATGCAGGTTAATTTCAAGGAGCAACTCCATTACCACATCCATTATACTCTTCCAACTAATCCAGTTTCAGCTTTGTTAAGAGGTATCAGAATTGACATGTTGAAAGGACATTGCAAATTGGCTGCAGAGGGGAATGGAAAGATGGTGCATGAGAAGTGTAAGAATTCTGATGGTTGAATAAATGAGGCCTTGGTGTCTTATTGGACCCAATGAACAGGCAGTGTGGCAAACTTGTATGCACCCTGAGAGGCACACACACATACACTCATGCTCATTTTTAGAAAATCTCCAGCTGTTTGGCCTCGGCAAGGTTTGAAACAGACACATTTACTTTAACATCTTCTTCAATATCTTATCCATTCACTTTCCATCTACCAGCACACTTGACTGTGGCAGTGCTTTATGATGTCAGTAGTGTAAGCCAAGAAACTAGGGGGTTGACACATCCAGTACTGGAAAGGCCAAACCACTGTCAAATTTGCTGCTGTTTTTAATTTTAAATATGTCCCATTAGGACTTTCCCCTGGACTTTTTGTACAAACCAATTACATTACATCAAAATTAAGAGGTAATAACTGTACAGTATTCACTCTATTCTGTTGACAGCTTATTGGCATCCTCTTGCCAAAAACTAGTATTTATATTTAACGCACTAGTCCACTCAGGGGGCAGATGTGTCTTGTAGAGTACACAAAACTGACCTGTCTTAAGAAGTAAACCCACAGCAGATGAAGACTAAACATATTATCTAAGTGTATCTATTGGAGTCAAATTTCCACACGAGGTGAGCAGCAAAGAAAAGGTCACTGACATTTGACCACAAATCCCCATATGGAAAGGATATACACACCCACGTGATCCACAAAATGAACTAGGACACTGGCTCTCAAACTAGGGTACTGCCTCTACTGGTACATGGAGGAATCTCTGATCTCCGAACTGGAACTTTTGGGAAGAGAAGTGTTGACCAGGAGTACCCCTTTTCTAGCAAATAAGCTCAGTTCCATTCAGGATTCAACAATAAATAATCTTCTTGTTGGAATAAACCTGGCTCCTGTGTTACAATTTGAGAAACACTGAACTAGATGAGAAGAATGCAGCGCAAAGCAATACACTGTCTCTGACTGTAAGGCTATGATCATGCAGACACAAAGCGATTTCTGTCTTATACATACAGTACATAGAGGGATGTGCGAACACATACAGATACACACACAGTGGACTTGATAGACCCTTTGTTGGAAAAAGCACAGTGATCCTTCTCACTAATGCACAACCAGCAGCTGTGATTAAAGGTCCAGTGGTGGACAAACAAACAGATGAAAACTTTAAGAATTCAAGATATTGCAGGAGTGGAGAAAGTGCTAAAATGTTTAGTAAAAGTAGTCTTCTGCAGTACTATAAATAAGTAAAGTGTCATATGAAAGGCGTTGTTCGTAGTTATGAACGTTTTAGCATCTTTTACCTAATTGTTTTGGTTTTATGGCCCATAACTTTACTGTTTTGGTCCACTTCACTGCTGTCATCAACCTTGTTTCCAGCACTATCCAACTGTAATTTAACAAAGAAGCTCTGATAAACACACTGTATGCTATGCGCTCAAATGGCAGGCAAAGTTAAAGCTAAGGAACCAGACATTTTTCCAAGGAGATTGTGCAGACCAAAACAGCGTCTACTGGATGTGTAAATAGCCAACTGTTTGCAAACACATTTGCCATATCAACTTGGTGTCAATGTTGTGTTTACAGCTTGTTGAATTAATGAGTTTAAACTAAAGTAAAAGGTAGTTCATTAATTTGAGACCAGAGTTGCTTGTTTTGTAGAAGCTGTTCTTTGGCACTTTTAACTTGGAAAGTACGAGTTATCAATTGTGTTCGCCAGGAAAGACAAGGTTTTTTCATCTAACAGCTGTGCAAAACAGGACTGTGGTATAAGCAAAGATTCACATATTTATTCTGTGAAGTTTGTAAAACTTATTGTTTACGTTTAGCTTGGCAGTATTCCCACTGATGGCATTTTGATATTTGTACTGAGGCAGACAACAGACTGGTAGTTGTGAGGTAAACTGTGTGAATCTTAAAACAGTGATTTGTAGAAAATGTCCATTCCAGTACAGAGCATATAATTACAAGCATATAGTTATTTAAAACTCTCCTATAGTGTCACTATACTACACTGTGGCTCTTTGTCAGTGTATGAGAAACAGATAATGCTTGACCATTTGCACTTTGTGTACACATCCCAAAGTGTGGAACTCGAACCAGGCTGATTTGGGCTGGTGCCCTTCTCATTTTCTGTGTGTGTGTGCCCATGGTGTATTCTCTTCAATTGCTTAGGTTTCTAACTTTGTTTTGCCTTAGTGGCACAGGTAACCACACAAAAAGCTCTCTGCAGTGTTTGTCTCCCAGCATAGCCACTGGGGGATTTTAGGATGCTTCTGTAAAGCCTCTGTAGAGGCTTCAGCATTCTGCGGGCCAACTGTCCAAGCAAACAGAGTGGCCATTGAGGATCTAGGTGAGTAATAACACTTGTGACTTGTATTCACACGTCTAAGCCTGGCCTCCATCCAGCCAAGTGTATGAGCACAGTCCTGTGGGAAAGCTGAGACCAAAAAGAAAAGGATTGCAATATTCATCCTTTTGGCTGGTATTGGAGCCTGAGCAAATGGTTTTGTTTAGAGCCAGCTTACTATCCCTCACTATGCTTAATGCAACAATTTGCGATAACAGCGTACATCATTAATGTGGATTTTGGTGAATATCAATAGGCTTTATTCATTATTGCAATACAGTTATAGTTACACTGCAAAAAGACAAAAGGCCATCTGTTAAAGCAACAACGGAACAATGTATATTTTTTTTATAGAAGCATTACTTTTACTGTGCTGCATTGAATTTAGGAGTAGCTTGTAGAGAAGGGGTGTGCTCATATGGTCTCAGTAGGCCAGCAGATAATCCTTTCTCTCATATCCGTAGGACACACATGCTAGCACACATATGCCAGGTGACACAATTAACAGGCCAAAGGAGACACATTACATCATCATCACATCACATCCGATTTCATATGGTAAGCCACCTATGAGACTCTACAAATAGTCAGCCAATCAGAGGTAAAAATGAAATTTGACAGCTGAATAGGATTCCCTAACTGCTGATGTAGGTGTGATATCAAATAGCACCAAGTATATTCATCTCATACCACAAACGACACGTGTATGTTATGAATTGCACATACTGAACAAAAATATTTAATTTCATTCAAATTCTAAAATATAATTCAGTTGCAGTGAAGCTCAAAAAACACTTCATTTGAAGTAGTCTATAATCGGGACGGAGGTCAAATCACTGTGTTCCTTAAGTCGGTATGTGTCTGCGCATAGCTGAATGTGCTTATGTAGTAGGACTGGTGAGGAAATAGGTGACTGAGCTTATTGTTATGCTACAAGCATCATCCTCCGTCCTACACCCAACCAAGTGTCTACCCAGACAGTGTCTACCCCTACCACACATACTGGTTACTGTGGTAACAGTGCATCTCTTCCATTGGTCTAAGTCCTGACTAAACCTCACACCAGAGTAAAAGCAAAGTGTATCTTCACTGATCTGGCAGAGTTGCAGAGAATGATGATGGCACAGAAGATAAGAGGGGCTGTCTATGTCCAGTTGATTTAGTTGCGGCTGGTAGAGGTATTGCTGATACAATTTATTGTTTTGAAAGTGTTGCAGACACACATACATCTTTCACAGATGATGGAATCAAATGATTAATCAAACTCAAATCCATGCAGCATTATTCCTTTGCCAACAAAAAACAATATTTTAACTACAGTATGGCCAGCTATTTGCTGATGTGTCATCAGGTTGATTTTAAAGAATCAAGTCAAATTGGAGTTATTGAAAAAAAAAATTTAAAGAGGGGGTTTTCATTTATTGCGGAATTGCTTGAATTCCATTGGTATTGAATAAAGTCAAAGGAAACTAAATGTTTGTTGTTCAGTGTTTTTTGGAAAGCACATGAACATGCTTGTTATATATTTAAACATATCACCATAAGGCATTTAATCACATTCAGAATTCCAGTCCTGTCACTGTCCTGAATGAATCCTCTGTTCTTAATATGATCTGTTGAGATCTATAAGCCACAATTCTTCCTCCCCCTTTCCATCTTTTGCCACATTGTTCTGACGTCTATACAACTCAAGTATACAACTGCCCTCTGTCTGACCCTCTACTGCCACTTTGTATGGCTCATAAACCTCCACGCCTCTCAAGCCCCTGCAAGTACCACCATCCACCGAGCACTACCGTGGGTACGACACTGGCCTTAGCCACTCCAACACAACTGAGTGACCAAACTCAATTACATGTCCCATTTATCTCTGCTGGGGCCGCCTGGCCCCGTGGCTCCAGTGTAAATCTCTGGTCCCAGTCAATAATCTATTCTCCAACTCGTCCAAGGGCCCTCCATTGTCATTAGACATCCGTTTGGCAGAGGAACGATGAATGGGGGATTTTGGGGGGGGGTGGGAAAATAGAATAGAAGAAGGGGAAAGTGAAGTGGTGGGAGGTGATAGGGGGCTGAGAAACCAGAAGCCATCCATCTACCCAACGACTTGTGGTCACAGTTCATTATGGATCGTAATGCAACCCACATAACCAGCGTTAAGCCCTAGCAATGCTCTGGCGAAGGTCAGGTTGGGGCCCCCTGCCTTGCCTCGTGTTTACTGCTCTTCAACACAGCTATATGTAAAGCAATAGTGATCCAGTATTTCCACTTGTTTCCTTAGCTGGGAGGTCTAGGTTATACAAAAGTCATCTACAAAAGTTGCCTGATGGATGATTAGCTGTACAGTGCCCTTTACAATTCCATTAAGGCCTCATTTCCATCCACTCAGTGTCCAGCCAGTGCAAAGATTAATAGAAAGAAGCAAGAAGGACAAGGACTGAGCCAAAACCATCTAGGTTTTACTAGACAGACTTGCAATGTTACTGTCAGAAGGTTTGATTGTGCATACCCCAAATAGAGAGTTGATGGTAACAGTAGTATCAGATGTCAAACTAAGGATGTCATATTAGATAGATAATTACAGCTGATATAGCAGCGTGGGTTGCTGTTTTGGTCTCCCACAAACTCTAGGCAAAGCTATCTAATTAAACGATGAGAGGGCATATTCATCCTGTTGTCTGAGAGTCCACTGGTGATGGATGGGATAATGAGTTTCCTGAAGAGCAGCAGACTGGGATAATGAGTTTTATCCAGGAGGGGCTCACAGGGTGCTCAAGGAGGTCTGCTGCATCCCAAGCTAGGTGACAAACAACTCAAGACACTCAGTCGAGTGTGCCTGCAATTGAGGAAATGGCATCATAACTGTTGGCCAATGCAGCCTATTATTTTGTGTGCCTGGCTGTTAGGAATGAAACTGACAGACGTGTTGGCATAGCAATCTGTAAAGGCGATCATTCTGCATGATGGTGAGGTTGGCCTCTGGTATCATTTGTAGACAGATTAAATGATGGTTCATTCTCTGTGTGTCCATATGAGTTACTTGCACCAGCCTGCCTTCTCTTTAACAGCTCATCCCATGTAGAATGCAGGTGGGCTTTTTTATGATATTGCACTGAATGGGTTCAAGGTTTATATCAGCTGTCCAGGTGGCTATATTTTCACTCCTCTGTTTTAGTGCCTTACAGTTTTGGTATTTTCCATCTTTATTCTGTTCTTATGTCTGTTGTTTTTGAGCACTGCAGCTGGCAGAAAACCTCCAACTGTGTGGACTTTGTCAGTCAGAGGCACAGCCAGCTTGCTCTACACTGCCGCAGGCGGTTGAGTAAGATAGGATGAGGCAAAGCTGAACATATCTTTACAGTGGTCATAAAGGCACAATGAAGAGACTTCTCACTGCAGCTTTATGTCAGCTGGCAGCTGCTGCCGGTTCCAGCAAGTGCAAGTTACGGACAGGCACAATAAACAAGGCTATGAGAAACAGAGTATATTTGTGTATTTATGTGCATCAGCATGTGTTAACTTGGGTACACGTGTACTCTATATACTTGTGTTATTGTCTGCATTACACAATATAAATAACATAGAAAAAGCTCATTTGACTTCTCACGCTGTCTGAGCAGAATTCAAAACAAAGGTGGAATAAAATGGCCAGGGTAAAATAAAAATAAGCTCTACAGATGTAGACTCATTTCAAAGTGAATTAATTATAAGATGTGTCACTCAAACTGTGGAGGAAAATGGCATGAAAATTAACACATTTGTTAAACATTCCCACAGTTTATCAGCTTAGGCTAGGCATGTGGAATATCTGCTTTCTGCAGGAGTCAATGATCAGGAAAATCTGTTTTTGCATTCAATGTGTTCATGTTCTGCTGCTTGCAGGTAATGAGGTGGATTTGAATTCTCAGTGGTACATGTGACTTGATCCTATGCCAAGGCAGTGCACACACTAGGGTCTTTTGCGGCCCACCTGACAAATACACAAATGCACACAAATTAAAACTCAGTTGTCACCAATCCATGTTGCCTGAATAGGTGTTTCAACCTACTCAGCCATTATACATCCAAAAATTACATCAACATCACAAAAATCTTACTATAACATTCATAAAAAACAATATATTATTGTTTATTATTACTATTATGTCGATATGTTTATTTGTTTTGAGCTAAGCCATGCATAAAAACTATCCTCATCAGCTAACATGACAATAACAATACACACATGTAGAGAATAATTATACCTCAAAAGACAGAAGATGCAATATAATACAGAGAAAAAAGGATGAAGAGTTTGTCAGTGAGTCAGAAAATAGTTACAGAAACCACAGTAATCCTTCCCTTTCGAGCTGCAGACAGACAGCATGCAACTTTCCTCCCGCCAATTTTAAGACCTGTGTGTTGCAGCTATTGAACTGTGGCAATCAGTGTCTTAAGTAAACACTAAGAAAGCTACACCACTGGTGTTTGTACAATCCTGACCTGCCTGGTAAGAAAGAGATAGACAGAGAAAAAAGACAGACAAGAAAAAGCAGTAGAGAGGAAGTGGTAGCTGAAATAATCAATAACTCATACCATACTGAGCTGGAAAAACAGAAAGGGAAAGCAGAAGAAAATATAAAGAGAGAAGAAAGAAGGAGTGTGTTAGTGTCTTAAATTTCTCATATACCACTAACCCCACAGTCTGATATCGGTTATTGGAGCATTAAGTTTCAGGAACATTTATGTTGAACCTGGCCTGATCTGAGATCACAGGTGTGCTTCTCAGAAGTCTGGCCTCATTTTGGTAGCGATAGATTGTCCACAAAGCATTCCGCATCACAGGAAACAGTCCCCACCAAGTTCACTCAGCTTGATATTTTCCCACTGAAATTATGTCTATACTGCGCAGCGGCCATTACCAGCAGGCTGAGAGCATTCACCTGTTTAACGGGCACTGTGGAACATGAACATTGATTTGTCAACTAGAGTGGTTGATAGTGCCTTATATAATTTCACTGCCATTTCATTTCATTGCCTCGGGTCTACCTACCTTGTACTTGAACTTCATCCTGAGATGTTACTGTGTTAAGGGGATAAATAAATGCCTAACTATCTATTTACTTTTGAATTACTCTGAATTAAAAGTCCAGTGTTTAACATTTAGGAGGATCTATTGGCATAAATATGCATACCTATGTTTTTCTTTGTGTATAATCACCAGAATATAAGAATTGCTGTGTTTTTATTACCTGAGAATGAGCCTTTTACATCTACATACACCACAGGTCGCCTTCGATGGAGGCTGCCATGTTTAATCGCCATGTTTCCACAATAGCCCAGAAGACACAAACCAAACAGTGACTCTAGATAAGGGCGTTCCCGTTTTATTCACGTTCCACAGCCACCGTAGTTTCTCCTTTTTACTTGGAAGGGGAAGGTGAAGTGAGGGAGTTGCAATCTGCAACTATACCACTTGATGGTGTAGTGCTACACACTGCTCTAAAAGTTAACAACTTTTTCAACAGTCAATTCATATTCCTTACAGCATTCTTCCTACAAACTACAAAAAAAGAAACATCATGAATTAACCTCAGATCTCACTGCTGCATCATCCAAGAACCAATTTTTCAGCACTTTTACTGGCATATTGAAATATATGAAAAGTCTGTGGAGGAGCTGGTGGTGTCAGATGTTTCCCATTAAAATAAAAGTTACTGTCTTTTCTTTGTGTTTACTGAAAAAAGTAAACATGCAAATGTAGCCTTTTGCCCCTTGAAACATCTGCCATTGCAGTTTTGAAGCCAGCGGAGACTCAATCTTTGTTACAATGGTCTGGCCTGATGATTTCATTATGTCAACTTCTATGGTGGTACCTCTAGATTTACCAGTGCTGTGTAGTGATTTATCCCCAAGGCGGGGGTTTGTCCAATTTAAACACTTGTTGTGGTCACACTCAGGCACCTTTCTCAGAATTATCTGGCCTCTGAATATACACTACTCAGGGACAGATAAACCAAACACACACACACAGACAGCTGGATATATGAGCCATGTATACATACAGGGTAGGCAACGACATTTCCAATCGGTTAGATCGCTGCTTAATGAAATAAAGCATGTTCTTTCTTTCTTTCTTTCTTTCTTTCTTTCTTTTCTTCTTTGTGCACCCATGGCCTTAACCTTCCGGAACATATACATTACAAACTCTTCAAGTTATCATTCTATCCTGTTTTAAGAGCTGCAACCTTATTCTTATCCACTGTAAAAACTAACACAAGCATCATTCACTGCTCTGAAACTTTACATGGCTACGTTCATGGCCTCATAGCCCACACAAAGGTCAGTCCTTTAACTTAAGAGATTTTGAGACAAAACAGCATATGGTCTTTGAACTGTGAGCTGGAGAAAAAAAAAAATTATAATCTATCAAACTCGTCATCTCGTCTTGAAAAACACAGCACCTGCTGTGGAGCTCAGCATTCACAAGACATCAGAAAGACAAAACGCTGGAGTAGCGTCTATCTGACAGAATGCCCTCGGGCCTGCAGGGTGTCTGAATGCGTGAAGAGAGAGAGAGAGAGAGAGAGAGAGAGGAGGGAGGATAGAGGCACTCTTTAGCTGAAAAAGTCAAGTCACTTGGAGAAGACAGACAGTGGTATAAAACAAAATCTCTTGCCCTTTAAGGAAAGATGTACAAGAAGCGAACAATGTTCGTGACATGGCTGGTAGATAACCATTATAACAATGCAGTGCTTTGGAGTGCAAAGTTTCAGTGGACTGCCATTCTGACCAGAACCAGACAGAACTTGATAAAAATGGGGGTGTGAACAACAAGTATGAATGATTTATTTGCTGTGTTTTCTCGTTCAAGCAGTTTACATTGGAGACCGTAAAACTGAGTCGGTTTCTTTGAATAAATCTATGATGTTCTGTCCATAAATGTAACAGACAACAAGCAATACAATTATTTGTAAGCTGAACAATAGCACTAAGATAACCAAAACAATGAGCTGAAAGTCACCATAAAGCTCCTTAAAACTGTAGTTGGCTAACCATTCTCTGTTGGTTCATCACAGTAGGGAACATAATAAGGAAAAGTGGTCCAGTAATCCATTGTTAATGTACACGTCTTAATTATAGCCACTTGTGTGTTAAGAACATAAATGTCTGTACTTATGTTTAAACATAGTCATTGGCTATAACCTATGTTTAAAATAAAATGCTGAGTTCCTGATCCTGATCCCTGAAGAGCCGAACATGTAGGGCTACAGTGCTGACAGGAATAGGGAATTAAACACTGAAACCAGAAACAGATTTCTGTCCAATTTCATGATGTCCCATAGGTATAGGGAGCTTTTCATGTCATGCTACATATACATGATGCATGTTGCACTAGAGGGAATTAAATATCTCACAGCCTAAGCCCATGCAATAACACTGGAGATTTGTTACTTTAAGTGTCAGTGAAGGGTTATCAGGGTGACAGAGATGGGCCAGATTTATTGTAGGAAATTAAGAAGATAAGGAATCTTCAGTATACAGATTACTTTTAGTAGTTCACACCTCCTTGTTTTGCTTCCGTAGAGAAATAATGTTTCTAATTGTAATGAAATCAAAACACACAAAATGGACAAACACATACAGACAAGAAAGACAACTTTGTTACAATGATGCATGTGATGAAAGTAGAGGTTAGATCTGCTTAATTATGGGCATTGTTGAAGTATAGTTTAGTATGATGTGTATGTGTAAAATAAGTTAAAGAAAATGAACAAGAAGACAGTGAAAGTTCATTGCCAAGATAAGGACAGGTTAAAGAAGTCTGGCAGTTTTTCTCCCCATCTTCCATGTGCTTAATTCCATTCAATTTCAATTTCCTTCATTGCCTTCATATTATGGGAAAATAATTAAAATGCATTGACCATGTAAACAGGTGGGGATAGCAAGATTACACTGTTATGCAAAAGAGGTGAACTAGTTGGCATGCCCAAATAATGTGAAAGTTAGTACTGAGGGTGCATTGTAAAAGTGTCTTTGTTGGATAGTCCCATTATTATATTTTATATTCAGTCATATGTGTTCTGTGCATGGTTTTATATTACATGTTTTTACAAACAAATTGTGTGATTGGAAGTGTTACAGAGTTGTCTATAGTGGAAAAGTAGAAACTGAAGAATGTGATCAATTCATTTAGAATTGTAATATTAGTAATGTAATTTTGAATTTGATTATGGATTTAAGCTACTTAAGGGACAGGTGTTTCTCAGTTCTTCTGTATTGTTTCTTTGAAGAAAGTTATTGTTATTAAACAGATGACAAAGATGTGTATCCCTTTGTCTGCCTGTGTAAAGTAGTAAATGGGGTGATTATTCCCTGAAGGTTGGGGTTGTTCAAAATATGGTTGAATTCACAAGGTGTTAGTGTTGTATTGTGGATTTTATTGAATTTCCACTGGGCTGTCAGAGTTGTAGACATTACTGGGTTTTCAATGAAAAATGCTATTTCCAATGAGCAAAGAAGGAGAGAGCGAGCATCCTTCCTTCTCTGGTTCCCCAGTGAAGTATGAAACTCTGTGAGGTCATCAAATAATAGCACTGTGGTACTTGTAAATGGGGCAACTCATTTGTAATGAAACTCATGAAACAGCACACTATATGGTTCCTTGCCTGAAACTTACTCTCCAGTAATGGCCTTCTCAGCAGTCTTAAATTTATTAGATATCTGGATATAACACTAAACTTGTGTTTTTTTATACAATCTATTCCTTTGGCTAAGTATATAAAATGTCTAATTAACTTGAAAACCATATTTTCCTAACACTATCCTATAATGAGGGCCAAAGATTTTTTTGTTTCTTTTTTTTATCCTAATTCCGTTAAGTTTTTAATTAACACAACTAGGATTCAGTGTCCTTTAATGACATCGCTTGGAGGAGACATTCATACTAATTAACGATCAATAACTCCTAGACAAAAATGAAAAGCGAGCAGAATGGTCTCCAGCATTGGCATAGGCATATAATAGTGAGAAGGTGTGCATGAATGTTGTTTGTCTTTTCCTTTTTAAAACCATATTGGGGAACAGCAGAGACGGTTTATTGGGACAGAATACTGGAACCATAGGGAGACTCCCCATTCTTACCAACTTATTTCCTCAAAGAGTAAGCACCAGATTATTTCCAACACATATCAGAACTTCTGCAGAGGTTTTTCATTAGGTTGGAAGTTTTGCGGGTACAGTACAGCATCAAAATTGACAACTTTGCCACTGCTCACTTCTGAAGTCACAAACAACTCCTTTGAGGCATGATGTAACTCGTGGAACACAAACTGGTTCGCTAACATTGAAGCCATTAGCATTTTCTTGTAAAACTGACTGACAGTGAAAATGATAGCATTGAAAGGTGATCTTAATCCAAATTTAATGACAGTGATGACTGACATTTATTAGCACAGTAAAGTAACTCATGGTCCTGGCAAGCATACCTTCACACACACTTATCTTATCTAAATTGGACCAATATTATCAGTGAAACTACAACCAATATTTTCTCAAACATTTATGCATCTTTGCTTTCGAGCAAAATGACACACAACAGTTGTTGCAGCGGACAGGTTTAAACAGATTTTCACATGGATTTTATGTCCTCATGCATCCAAACATTGGTGTGTTTTCTGTTGCAAGAATTAAATGTGCTCTGCTGGCAACAAGCACAGCTCAGAAACTCTTCCTGTTACAGAGAGAGAAAGAGAAAAATAGAGAGAAAAATCAAATCAAGTTCAAGTGGGTAAGTAAATAAGAGAAATATTTAAAATGCAGAACACTCGATTTGCAAGTTATACTGTCTTTAATTATATTTCCCGCATATTTGTTATTTAATTCCAAACCATGCTTTTTATTTGTATTAAACAACTACAAATTTTTTTGTACAAGTTTTTTGAAAAAATAAAACAGAATATTAATTTCAGTGCACGTTTCATTTTCCACAAACAATTGCATATACAGCTTGTTATTAAAGTGTCCCACCTTCAATAGGCTGACCTTAATTTGTCTTCTGCTGTGGCAATACTATCACGATAAGAAGGCCAAGTATCTCTGTATAGTCCTGATGATGTAAACTCATGACTTTGGCCCAGTTTAAGGGCTGGGACTGACAATCATTAGGCCATGTATTCTAATAGCTGTCCGTGTGCTGACAGAATCAGGCTGCCCATTCCCATCATCACAGTGTGGATCCCTGATCCTGATAAGCATTAATATTCACAGGGCAAGCATAATTGATGCAATTACTTTTTTTCACACACACATTAGTCAAATTAGTTAATTCTGTGCAAAGTTGGCAAATATAGAGGTAGCTGACCTAAGAGAGGTCATCACCAGGGGGGCTTGATATGACTATGTCTTTGCAGTGGACAGTGTGTAAGCTTTGTGCAGCTTTGTGCTTTAATAAAGGTATTAGTAGTGAAACTAACTAGTAAAAAGGTTATTGTTGCTGTTAGCAGTAATAGTATAATATTTGAAAAGACTTAATGCCTTTTAGAAAAAGTAAATATCGTTCTTTATTTCATAGTTCTGGCATTTAACTGTCCAATTACTGTTAGCCTTGACAATATCAATAATGTTAACATAAAGGTATGTCAGTGTTATGTACTGTATGTTAATAGAACAATGTAATGTATGGAGGTTTTCTGATTTAATCATTTGAATGCTTTTTTTTTTTTTTTTTGCCATGTGTGTATTTATTGTTTCTTTTTATGTTATTTACAACTATTTTGGATATTTATGATTTCTGATTCTGATATTTCTTATTGTCTTTTTGCTCCTACCCTTTAGGATTGATGTCCTATTTATTTAGTTTTCATTTTTATTTAGTTTTTGACTGGAATTATTTATCATTATATAAATTAATTTATTAAAACTTTTTGACCAGACAAAGATCCAGATGTGGTTCATAGTCGGGAGAGAGGCGTAACTCATTCATCAATGCTGTTTTTCCACTAGTCTTGCACTTACATGAGATGAGTTGTAAGTTCACACTTTCTACTTATAATGGCTACAGTCAACACTTTAGTCAGTTTTACTCAAAATACAATAAACACTACAAAATAAAATTATACCTTTCCTTTTAAGACAGACAGACCTGCATGAGCTCAGCACTTTATCCTTAAATATTCTTCTTATTTACTTTTACATCACAGCCATAAACATAAATCAAACATAAATAAAATTACTCATGGAGACTGGAGACCCAGTACAGTCATGTGCAGTTGTATATTACTATTATTAAGGCCCTTTTCATTCACACTAGGCCAAGCTTTCCTCTGATCTAATTGTCCTGATTGTTCATATTCTTGAATATATTTTCCATCGTCTTTTACTGTATTTCTGTCCATCTGTCTATGTGTTGCCCTCCTTCTCTCTTAGGAAATGGTAATGGGATCTTAGCAGAAGTCTGATTAAAAGGACACTTCCTCCTTGGAGACCACCCGACAGTTTCCTTTTTTTCTTCCCCTCTCTTCCTCAGAGCGTCAGAAACCTTGGGTATGGGAACAGAAGGGCCTGATAGCAGGCTCACGCAGTGCAAGCTAATTAAATTAAGCCTCCTTTAATAAAAGAGGAAGTGAACTTAATGCTTTTATCCCAACTCCGCCATCAAAGGAAGAGGAAAAATAAGGCAGCAAAGGGGAAAACACACAACCTGAAGATATGAATTTCTTCCTGTTACGTTACATTCACGCTCCCCCTGAGCAACATTCAACCTCGTGTGGAAAAAAAGAAGTAAATTGTTTTTAAAGAGTGAATGAGTTCATGAAGACCAGAACTCTTGAGAAACCCTTATAAACTTTTCCCGTTTTAACAGTAATTTCTGCATGTGGTTGATGTGCATCACACATGTGTGTGCGTGTGCTCCGGAATGACAGAATTAATGTGTTTCTCCATCCTTCTGTCACCAGGGCACACTAAATCCTGGTGGTGTTAATTACAGCTCAATGGCTACTGTACACTTGAGAGTTCCTGGCAGTTCGGGCTGGGAAAACCATGTTTTCAGGTTGATGCGTTTGTGTAAGAATTTTTAGCATTTCATAACAAGGAATTGCAGACTAAATATGTAATGAAGTTAGAGACCTAGAAAAAAATCCTTTAATCTTAATAGCCAAGGAGAAAATACGATTTGGGGCGGCGGTGGCTTGAAAGGTAGAATAAAGACTATGTGGTTGGAAGAATTTAGTGTATTCAATGTATTACAGGGGGAAATTCCCCTTTAACCTATAGCTATGAGAACTAGAAATATGCCCTTCAACACAAGCAAGTTGCTTTCATATTCTGAATTCTTTTCAGCTTCTGGACTTAAGTCTGAGTCCATCACTTTTCATATCTGGGAAGGAGGAAATGAAAGGTATTGGAGTGGGGCAAAGGCCAGAAGGAGAAAGTCAAAGGGATTATCATAAATTTACATGCTCAAACTCTTTGCTTTATATGCAGTAAGTTTGGAAATCTGTGAGGAGTAGAAAACAAAACCGAGATTGTGCCAGATTCAATATACAGGGTTTGATGTCCATTTAACAAACAATCTAAAGTCAAAAATCAGTTTTCAGGCATTTCCAAGAGACTAATCCCTTTGAATACATGCTGTGGTATACCAGGTCAGTGGGAGATGTTTGACATTGGTCATGAGGAAGAGAAGGAAGCTTTCTGCTTTAGTTCAACAGGCCAAAGACAGAGAACGAGAGAGAAGCAGGGAGAAAGAGAAAGAGGAGAAAAAGAGCCTCTCCTCTCATCCTCATTATGTAAACGAGGTGCATGACTGTTCAGTGGGTCCCTCGAGAGTTAATTACCAGTGGCTTCTCAGCCTAATTGGCTGAAACTAAAGAATTTGCCATTTCTTATTCCCATGCTCACTCTTCCCTACCCCCACCCCTCTTATTTTGTCTCTCTCTTTGTTTCTCTCTCTCTCTCTCTCTCTCTCTCTCTCTCTCTCTCTCTCACACACACGCACATTTTCCATCTCCCGCTTTTCAACCTGTTTTCTTGTTTTTTTTCCCTCTCCCGTCTCAGCATCGGCCTTCCAGCTTAGCTTCATGCCAGTCGAAAATCTGGCACTGATGCTTAATTTGAGCATCTGCTCCAGCTGGCAGTGGATAAGCAGATTTTTACATTGCTAATTCCAGCTATTTGGCTAGACTAATCACTACTGGATAAAGAAGAGAAACGGGGGCTGAGAGTTGCCCATCACTTAAAAACAAAAAAAAGAGATAGTGAGAGCTGGCATCTCATCTATTTCTAAATTGATGCAAATTAAATTCAAAAAGACAGGGATAACAAGTTTGAAGTATATGAAAGTGGGCAATACTGTGAGGAAATATTAATAAAACAAGGCAGGCAAGCAGAGGAACCAAGGGATCCAGAAGGCTTTGATTTTCATGGGACAGTGCAAAGTTATTTTGGACATGTTGTGCACAAATAAATACACATACTCTGTCTCTCTCTCTCCAGATTTATTTAATGCGTCTCTGCAAGTCATCAAAGTTAATACATTCGTCCCGATAATGCAGCTTCAACTATCATATTCAAGGCTGAAAGGCCTTGTGGATTACTGATGTGACAGGGAACCTCAGTCCGGTCTACTGAAATTTGAATGAAGTCACTAGCATTAGCCAGATGTTGAAAGCTTGACTATTGTTAGAGCAAAATATTTTTGACAAGGTAATAAAAGTCCCATACAGCATTTTATCCACAAAGAACAGCAAAGCCCTGAACATGACAAACACTGACTTGGTACACGATCAAAATTCAAGCGGCAGAGGCCGGGATATTATGGTCTTTAGTCAAACACTTCCCATAATGTTAAGTTTAGTGAGTATTAAAGGGATAGTTTGGGCTTTTTTAAGTGCGGTTGTATGAGGTACCATGTCTGTTTTTACTTTTATTTTGGTAGATAAATGCTAAAAATTGTAAAAGAAACAAAATTTAAAAAATAAATAAAAAATATAACTTTCAACAAAAGTCACAAGCTGATAAAAATCTAATCAGTTATGTTGGCCTGAGCAAAAACATCTTAAAGTGGAATTATGAGGTTTTCATGTGACAGCAGGTGCTATACAGCCTGTTTCACAGGTATAACTGGTTGGTTGAGGCATTTCAAGTTGGACTGATGGCTAAAAAAGCTTCAGACAAACAACTAATCAGGTGACAGCTCTTGGCAACTAGCAGCATCTTTGATTTCCTGTTACATTTATTTCATGTTGTTACATTTATTTTTTTTATAAGGTTATTTTAGTCAATACTGTACCCTCTGGAATAATGCAGTATGTATTAGTCATTGACCAATGCCCATGTTCAGTGACGATGGAGGTAGTACTGTATAGTGTTTATGTAGTGAGGTTAAAAGTAAAGTTATGACAGTAACATGTTTTGCTGGAGCGTGAATCAGGGGCAAAAGAACTCTACACAAAAATGTGATTAAAATTTTCCAATAGAAACTACATCTTAAATAAAAGCAAACCACTGCTTGACTGATAAATGTTCAGTAAAACACAGAATTAAATTGGACATCAGTGAATTTAATGTCCCTCCATTTCCTAAAGAGAAAACAGAGACAGTCAGAAAAACAGTAAGGGACTTAACAGCACTTTTATATTGTATACACACTGATCGGGCCCTGGCAGTGGTGCGGACAAAATATGATTAGCTGTGCTTGTAGTTCAAAGGCCCAGCACACATTTTAGTTGCTCTGTGCAGGCATATCTGTACCTTCACAGCTGTGTTTTTCAAGATAACCGCCATATTCAATGTATGCCGCACAGAAACACTATTTATTCAGTGTAATGAGCAGATATTAAAGAGAAAATGAGAGACCATAACAACAGAGGGGCTCGGAAGGAAAGAATGACAGAAAAATAATAATGATAAAAGGTAGAATAAAGAGAAAAATTAAAGACATTAAGCACATGAAAGGGGGAGTTTCATGTAAAAAAAAATGTCATTAGCAACTTTCTTTCTGTCCTGAAAAAGACAGACTCATCAGGCTCTGAGTTGTCAAAACGGAACTATTCTATTCACACTGTACTTTAATGACAATATACCTAGAGGAAATTATTGTGTTAAGTAGGCTGAAAATATTCGCTCAGGTCCTTGATGTAGACACTAGCAGATCCTGAAATGCATTTTTGGGTGAAGGCAAGGGGACATGCATGACCCTAAAAAGGGATGCAGTCCAAGTAAGTGTAAGGCATTTTAGGAATGTCACTCTTATTGCCACAAAATCTTTTAAAACCTCCAGTCTCCTTCACCTATAATGAATAGATCTCAATGAAGACAAGCACACACCAGAGGTTACAACAGAGTATAGAATAATGTGGCCATTTTACAACATATTTTAACATCCCAGCAATAAGAGGAAAAATTGAAATCAATGGGACTTGGCTGGGACCACTGACCTGAGCAGTGACGGCCTGGTCATATGATTTATGTCCTGGTTGGTGTGAAGATCAACCCTGAATCTGCAGCAAATCAAAATCTGTTTACAGGGGAGCATGGCTGAAAATGTACTTAATAATGGTTATAAATTTCAGAAATTAATCATACTGATGCAGAATTAATTTGTCATTATATTTTTCCAAAACATATAAAGCCACAGCCTATTGGTCTCGACTTTTACCTGCTTACATTTCTGTAATTGTGTTCATTTCGGATTTGCACCATATTGATATTTTTTATTACCTCAGCCAACAAGTTTATGTTTTCATTTTGTTTGTTTATCTGTCAGTAGGATTATGGAAAAACTGGCCTGATTTTCATGAAACTGGCCAAAGGAAGAATCCATTGCATTTTGCTTTGGATTACAGAGATACACAGATTATTTTTCAAATACATACATACTGCTTGCAGATTTACATATCATAGAAGACTTGACTAACTGGCCTTGGCAGAGGTCTGCGCCCTTAAAATTTTCTTTCTATTTTCTTACATTTTATTCTATATTTGCACTCTTCCCTCTTTGTACAGCAACTTCTGCACAAAAAATTATCTTTTGATAAAGTTCTGTCTATTCTATTCTATTTAAATTTTTTATTTTAATTTTAGCTTTGTTTTGCAGTAAATACAGTATTAGACACATTACATTGATACATAATTAATAAAATAAAAACTTACTTGATTAACATTGAATTATACTCAAATAAGACTAAATGGTCTGTTGTATCTGTATTTCAATATGTATGTTTGCCAAATCTGGCATGGCAAAATAATCAGCCAGATGTTTTCATATGTGTGATTCCTATTTAGTATGTGTTGTCTTTTAATCTTTTAATCTTGTGGATTTCATACTGATTTTTTGCAATTCTTAATTGATCTTTAATTCCCATTATATTAACGAAATTCCCAAAATAAAACTAATAAGACTTGTACAGGCGAAGCTAAGCCAAGTTCCACACCTTGATGGATAATACCTATATTGACAAATGAGTCACATCAGGTTTATTTGCATAATCCAAAATCACATAAAATTACTCTAAAAAATATCACAAAGTGTATAAAACTTGGGAGTTTCATTTAAATGACTCTCAATTTTTGCCACCAGGCTGGAGTTTAGTTATGTTACTTCAGGGCAGATATTTGACAGTCATACCAGAGGAAGATGAAGGAGATTTATCTTCTCTGACTACTTCTCTGCAGGCTTCCTCTCCTGTTATCCTTCCTCTCTCCTTCCTACGGTTCTTACTCCCTCAGTCCTTCTTGTCCCTCACTCACTACGAAACAGTATCACCTGATTGGAGGATGCTGGTGGTGGCATTTAGGAAACAGCTGCTTACCTCCCACTTTCCTCACCCTGCACCCATTACAGTGATTATCAGTACTGTCAGTCAGAGCACCCCCCACACCCCTTAATCCCGCTGTCCCACCCTTCTTTGGCCTGGAGGGCTGTGCTGATAGACGGATCCAGCGTTCCCCTGAGATGGAGGGAAACGCAGGGAGATGGTGGCAGGAAGAGGAAGCTTTTCAACACCTCAACAGGAAAGAAAAGCAGCAAGGGAGCAGGAGAGAGGCACTGTTACTACCGCTCTCTGCTGGTGTTCTTCTGGGGAATATGTATGATATGGATGAGGTCCATTGAGTACTGGAAAAGGTGTCAGGGAGTGTCGGCTGAGTGAAAAAGCTAAAAGAGATTGTATAGAGGGAGCAAACACTGTGAACAAATATTCGACATGTCATACTTATTTAGTATTTTGAACAAATTGTCCATCCGTGCGTATTTAATATGCATATTACATATTTCCTACATTGTGAATTTAGACCAAACACTATTCACCAAGCTGTAACTGATCAGTAACTGTATCAGTTGTCTGGACACATTTCAGGAATTTTCTTTCAACATGTAGAAATAAAATTAAAATGAAAAAGCTGAAAAGGGAGCAAGGTCAAATATTGCTGAACAAATAATAATAAAGTGGAAAATAATTTAAATAACTGCCATTGCAGTGATCAGCTTTAACTGCCATTTTTCAAAACACAAGACCTTTTTCAAAGAAACATTCTGCAGTATGTGCATTGGAAATGTGCAGAGATCTTGTTTTAACATTTCTTATGACCGAACAGTTTTTAAAGGGCAAGGCAAGAGATTTCTTGAAATTATATTTTATTATTAATTGGGCCCAACTTTGCTGTCTGCAAAATAAAACCTTTCATCCTTATATGCATTACTTTCTAGGTTTAAAACATACTCAAACTTCACTAACAGGGAGAAAAAAACCCCTGCTATGCCCTCTTTTAAAGCATATGTTTCAGTGCATCATTAACCCATGTCACTGGACCAAGGACTAAGAACCAGTGACTGAGGCCCCTAAAATAAAGGGCCATCCCAAAAGCTTTGATCTTTTGTTCTGCTTATGCCATTAGTGTGGAGAGCCTCACACAGTGGCTCGCTGCCAAGAGTTTGTTAGATCTAGCTAACGAGGAAGGCTCAGGTAGTCCTAATAGAATCTTTCCTGCTCTTATCTGTATTGACTTCAAACAGTGTGGAATGAATGGAAAACAATCTGGGTCTGACTAGGGTGAGGTTGAAGAATACTTATGGGTTTGGGCTTTTCTACAGGCTGGGGTACCAAGCTCCTACTACACTGCAGCAGATCAAAGTTAATTCCCCTCTTAATTAAGCTGAAATTGGATGAGAGCAGGCAGGGACTAGCTTTTGTTTTCCTTTGTGCCAGCAAACATTAGGAGCTGTATATCTGAATGTATGTGTGTGTGTGTGTGTGTGCATGAGGGAATGATTTCTTGTATCTGTACCCACAACCATAGGTGTTTATACGTCCATGCCTACTTGCATGTGTACATGCACATCCTTGTCGGCGTGAATGTTAGAGCTGGTTGTTCTCGCTCTCTCTCCTGACGGCCAATCTGCTTGCATGTGGCCCGGCGTAAGCACAGCGGTGCTCCGTAATGAGACTCCTTCTCCCGCTCTCTTTTTCATGGCCATGTCCATGTGTTGTGATGCTAATGAGCCCTCGCTACCAAAAACACCCCCCGTAATTGTCCTCTTTGATCTACCACTAATTCTGCTAATTAGGAGCCCAACTTTCAAAGTTAAACGTTTTGCTTCCACCTCCAAGAGTGCCCCTGCATATTTGTGTGTGTGTGTGTGTGTGTGTGTGTGTGTGTGTGTGTGTGTGTGTGTGTGTGTGTGTGTGTGTGCGTGTGCGTGTGCACAAGGGAAAACTAAATAAAATGGCATAAAGAGAAGGAAATTGTCATCCTTTTTTCCCCATCTGTCCCTTTGTGAACTATAGACCCGGTTATGCTGGGTGAGTATGATTGCCGAGCATGCAAAGCGAATGCATTCACCTGGCATGCGGAATTCATTACATTAGCTACATTATCAGCAAACAACCATACACATACACATATACAAACACACACACACACACACACACACACACACACACACCACCACCACCCGCACTGTATCTGCAAACAGATACTGTATCAAGCTCAGATGTAAAGGCATAAAGTCTTCTTCAGCACGTATTACCACAGATGCCTCAGTTTACATCTGTCTGCACAAACACATCTGCACATGCACAAACAGATTAATGTACTGTATGAGCAAGTTCAGCTCAGAGCAAACATTCACTGACATAATCAGAAGGACACATCCGGCAAAGCATATTGTTCACCAATTCGTTGGCTCTGCCGCCTCACGCATTGCACAATTATGCAATAAGCTCTGCAAACCATCCAAAATGAGCACAATTACACCATGAGAAATCAGATAAAGGCATTTAGCTTTAGTTAAAAAAGTTCCAAGGATACTCAGTCAGTGTAATCCTTTGAGAATCCATTGAAAATTATCTGTTTTTAAATGTTTCCTTTAATATGTTTAGAACTCACTTAATGGGCATGGATTTTTGTATCCTTAAAGATTCAGATAGCATCCCTACCGGATTTCACACTAATTTTGATCAAAGAGGCCTGGGAGGTGTGCTGTGCAGGAATTTCTGGCATAACCACAAACAGCTCCACTATTTGTCTGGTCAAGTTGATTTCACGCTTCTTTTAAAGGCCTTTGGCTGCTCCCACACACTAACAGGGATCCAGCTACCCTAAGGATACTTCTTTGTGAACTTACTGACCACAAGCACACATATCCGTTAACATTACACACACTAAAAGTACACATTAGCACTGGGAAACACACATACAGTAGATCAAATATACACACACGTGAAGCCGCCCTCTGTGGCCTGTGCCAGTTCTGGCCGGCGGTGTCGTCCCTACTCAATATGTATGAGGAAAGAGACAGAACTGAGCACAATCAGTGTGCATGTCACTGCTGCAGCCTGCCCCAAAAACAACTGACACATCTCTATCTCACTGAGGAGAGTCAATACACTCAAAAGGAGGGCAGCTGGATATTGTCCAAAGCTATCTTCAACATTTTTGTGAGCTTACTTTTTAAAGAGTTAACTGAGGAAACTGCAGTGTAAACTACATTTAGCACTGGACTAAATTAAGTGTTTTACACTTAATTAAAAGAGAGTGAATTCCAAATGAATACAAGTGGCCCTGACCTGCATTCAGAGTCACAAAGGGACTTTATTTGTTTCTGCGAGTAATCAATATTAATCATTGGCAAAAGAAAAAAAGAAAAGAAAAGAAAAACAAGAGATGGGCTTACAGCTTCACTCCACCTTTTACAAACAGCCCATGGTCACTTCTCATTCCTATCAAACTGAATTGTGATTAGCTAAAGGCCCCAGATAAAGCAAGATGAGCAATTAATAGTGTTGTCAGCCCGCTGAGAGAATTCTGGCTGCACTTCATCAACAAATCGATTGTTAGTTGTACTACAGAGAATTTTTTATTTTTTTCCTTTGAAACAACAAGCATCAATCTGTTAACAAATAAATAAATACAAAAAACAGACTGTGCTTACTTTGTAGAGGTTGCATTTTATGGTGTCCAAATCAAAAAGGGGAATTTATTCGGCTTTTAACAACACACGCAACAACAACAAAAAAAACAAAAAAAACCCTACGTATAATCTCCTCTGAGAGGTTCAAGCAACACCACTCAGGCCACAAGGAAAGAGGATGAAAGGAAGAGGGAAAAATGTGGTCGGGAGTGTCGGAGGGAGTCGATATCTTTCCAGATTTGAGAATGCTAATAACGTGGAGAGGAGAGGAGAGAAAGCAGCAGCCTGACACAGCACAGCCAGGGGATCCCATGCCAATCGGAGCATGGCCTTTTAGCCGAGCGCTCTGTCAGAGATGCCAGTTTGACGGACGACGCCGGCCCAAGTGACATTTCTCCAGGGTAGGAAAGAGGGGACAAAAGTGTGAGACATCACAGGTTGTTAAAGAGAAAGACGGTAAAAAGCACAGAAAAGCATCCATAAGCATAAAGGGGCGAGGGTAAGATGGTTATTATTGAGTCAATTTTGGGTTATTTCCCCAGGTGTGGAGTGTACCAAAATGTCTTATTCTTGTGGAAGTAGTGTAATTTTACGGAACATTTTCTTGGGTAGTAGATTTGGGTAAAAGTGTTTGGTTGTAAAATGCACTCAAAAATGTAGACAATTCTCTTAAATGTCAATTACATTTTAACATTTTTATATTAGATTTGAATGCATGCAATTTAAACTAAGTTAATAAAACAAAACCTAAAAATCCATATGTAATGGATGGATTTAAAATATACCGAACTTCAGGCAAAAAAATGTTTCATTAATATTATAATCACTGACAAAAAAAGAGTAATTGCTTGAGACTAAATTTAAGCTTAATCCGTTGCTTTTCAAGCCTTTTATTAGTTTCTGGCAACGCGGCTGAATTCACCTCATCTTACCTGTGACGCTGTTAAACAAACAAGAGAGGAGATCAGAGGTGAAGGGAGGGGAAGGGAGCGCTTGTTTATTGGCTTGGAGCTCATTAGCATCACACCCATTAGCGTCCTGCCAGCTTCGCTGCCCCTCTCCGTCAGTCAATCCTCTGAGACAGACTGGCTGTCAGTGCAGAGAGGCGGCCAACATGCCCCACAGAACAAACACACCCACTGCCAATTTTTCGCTCAGTCTTTATTTATCCATTTTCTGTCTGTCTGTGTCTCAAGTATACAGGACAGGTAAACAGATGGACGACAGAAGTATTGTAGCTATGCCAACACATGAATTGCAAACATCCTTTGTTACAAAAATCAACCACAATCCTGGACTGGAAGGTCCTTTACATGAAGGCTGTTTACAGTGATTTGGCAGACCGACTGACCTATTCATTAGAGAGAACGAGGTGTCAAATTTAGAAGTCTGAATCTATATTCAATCTCCTCTCACTTCTTCTCTGTGATTTTGTCAAGTTGCCAGAGGTTTCATATCAGTGTTTTTAATGAAACACCTTCACCCAATAACAAGCAGTTTGTAATTACTTGTGTTTATAGACTGAGACTACAGTCATTACCATGTTGTCAACATTTGGAGCTGAGGCAATGAAAATGAGTTGGAAGTGGTGGTGGTGCGACCATACAGGGATGCACTAGCACAGAAAAAGTCGCAAAAATCTGAAACAGGAACAGGAACAGTCTCTGATGCTACTTTCAGATACTTGTTAACCTTTCAGTATAATGGGGTTTTGCCGTTTTTATGTTTGCCAAGCATGAACCAAACATTATCCAAAAAGAGAAAGCTCTTCTTTTTCTATTTTTGCCTTCCATCTACTAAAAAACAGAACTGTCAACAACTGAAAAGTAATATTTAAAAAAATCCTACTACTAACAGATACTATTGCACTATTGTTTTGGCATAGTAGATGGTGAACTTTTACAACATCATCTACAATGCTTGCTTGGAGTATAGAAGGTTTATGCTGCTGACTCACTCAGAATCTCTCCCTACAGGTCGTAACTGTCTGTCTCAAGCTGTTCTCTCATCCCGTGAATAAAAGCACATGAACGCTGATCTATGTTTTGACACTTACAGCAGTGGTTCTCAACCTCTTTGGGTGTCAAGGGCCCCCAAATCAACACACATGTAGTCTCAGGGATCCCCGTCTGATAAGATTGAGTTATTCCATAACTAACTTTAAGTCATTCTTAAACAATATTTAACCCTAACCCTGAACCTAGTCAATGAAATGTTTTTCTTTCTTTTCTACTTTTCTCCCTCCTTAATCATTTATTTCTCTCCTCCTTTCCCCATCTGCTGATCACACTCTCTGATGGCTGGTTTTTAGAAAACTGCTAATCTTTCCCTATCTCTTCCTCACTGTCCCACATATGTTTGTTTGTTTGTAATTTACAGCTCATTATTGATAATGGCCTACCTCTGAATGAACTTTCCTTCCTGCTTTATCTCATTTCCCCTCTCTCCAATGTCTGACATCTTAACTTTTTTTGTCTCACTCTCTCTTATTCAGACGGGCCTAATGACTGCTTTGTCAGGTTGCTTGTTCCAATTATAGCAAGTCAGTTAAGAAAATACTGGGGCAGATGGTGGGTGGGAAGAGGAGGAGAAATTACAATACATCCTATGGACCTTCCATGCTTGGCAACCAATCTGATGTCTTGGGCCAAATCACATGTAACCTGTATGTAATGTGCATACCGTGCATGCGTAGCCAGAATGTGGGTGTGTACACATACATATATACATTAGATAGGGTGTGAACAAAGCCCACTTTGGCTTTTAAAGCTCACGTGACTCCAAAAGATGGAAATGTAACTGTGGTCAGTAGCAAGAGCAACCTAGACACACACTTTCACTGCTCGATATCTCCATTTTCAGTGTTAACAGCGGAGTTCTGGTTTCCACAGCAGAAGGAGATGGCAGGGGAATAAAGGTAAAAAACAGGCACTGGCATGGAAGAGTGAGATCTGGGATATGGTTGGCTACATCCTCCTGTTTTCATCCAAGCAGATTTTTTCAGAGGGCGTACAGTCTACCTTACACCAGATGGCTGCAAAGAACCAGCAGACCAATTTGTATAACAAATTTGCTGAATAAGAAGAGATATATGCTGTATCAAGCCTAGTCTGAGGATAACCATAGACCATTCAAGAGTTTTCGAGAATTTCAAATGATCAATTTAGGGGTTGATACACATATATATATTTTTATTGTCATGTAATCTATATTTAAACATGAAAATGAGTTACATTTATCTTGCCATCCACTCAAACCATGCTGTCACTTTACTTGTCTTCCTGAAAGGAGCTTCCGATCCCTCTTGGTTGTGTACAAACATATCATCAGGCATTGACATGTGTGGGAATGGGAAAAAAAAAGGTTGAGGGAGGGGTGAGGGTTTTCTGTTGCCTGAGGGCAACATTATACAGAACAGGGATGTCACATTACTGGAATATTATTGACGTTGTAACGCATAAGCACTTTCAGTGTTATAGCTGGCTGAGCTGGAGCACATTTTAACCACTTCATATATTGTTGGACCGTTTTGTCTATAACATAGTATCATACATTATAAATGTTTTTTGTAAAATATGAATTGATGAAATAACTAGTAATTCCAGCTGTTAAATAAATGTAGTGGAGTAGAAGTACAATATTTTCCTCTGGAATGTAGTAAAGTAGAAGTGTAAAGTAGCATAAAATAAAAAAAACTTAAGTTCCTCAAAAATGTACTTCAGTATGGTGCTTGAATAAATGTACTTAGTTACTTTCCAGCACGGTTTTGTTGAGTATCAATAATAACAACAAAAACAGAGAAGACTAGGAGTTAAGCATTATACCAAAGAACTTAAATGATACAATTAAAAAGTGTAACTTCTATGCACACACATTTATGCCGAACCTGTCTCGCTGTATCTTCAACATGTCTTGATTATTTGGATCATGTATGAATAGTCGTGTATGTGTGTGTGTGTGTGTGTGTGTGTGTGTGTGTGTGTGTGTGTGGGACCTTGGTTGACATAAGGCAGAAAGTCAGCCTGTCGGGCCCCTGAGGGCCCTCCGTGTTTGAGTCTCCATTAGGCTGATGAGGTTTGGCAGCTGAAGTTGCTGGAGTTAGTGTTGAGCTTCAAACCTCCTCATGGCTAGGCCTAATTAAACCTAGACCTCAGCCCTAATTTAAAGATAATTAGCTGTAGGGGTTAGCTACTGCCACCAAAAGCCAAGATGAGTGTTGTGTAATATGTGTAGTAATGTGTGTTAAATAGTAGT
Source organism: Dicentrarchus labrax (assembly GCF_905237075.1). Taxonomy (NCBI): domain Eukaryota; kingdom Metazoa; phylum Chordata; class Actinopteri; family Moronidae; genus Dicentrarchus; species Dicentrarchus labrax. The sequence goes on from NW_026136706.1 coordinate 12,596,144, forward strand.
TTTTCAGTGACAGATCAGTTGAATGAAATGCACCTACCATATGCAATTTAGAGGATGTTTTTACCCAAAGGGGTTTCAGTATCATGGGTGCACACTAGTTTTTCACACAAAAAAATCCCAATTGGAAACTGAATCTTTAACGAAGCATGAAGAAAATATTTTTAGACTATCTATCAGAAACATTTTGGATAATTGCACCATTGTGGATTTTAAATTCTCAGACAAATATGTTCCCTAAATGAAAACCTCTCTCACTTGTCCATCTTGATCATTCATAAAATGCATGGATACAATGATTGCAAACATGAGGGGGTGTTGACAAGTGACCACTTTGAGTAAGTCAAGCCAGAGTTTGTGTATTTGTGATGTACAAAGGAACCAATTGACCTGTCTGCATTTTTATAGGTGCTATGCGATAAACTGTCCGACCCTTGGGACTGGCCTTATGTTTTCCCATTAAGCTATACTGACAGCTTGACATTTCCCAGGGTAGAAGATTCTTATTCAGGTATGTTTTATTCATCCTATTGACTTCACATTGCTGCCAGAGCAAAAGCCCGGAATGTGGTAGGCGGCGGTGAGAGGGAGAGCAGAAGATTCCTGTTGTTGTTGTGCTCACTGCTCAGATAGCCAGACACAGCTATGAGACAGCCGGGTGACACATACACAATATACTCATCACCATGCAGTCAGCTAGATTGGGAGATATTGCCAGCACTGAGAGGATGAAACTGCCTATTTACTGTGAAGACTTGAGGCAGGCAGGTAGGGTGCAGAGTCAGGATTACATCCCTCAAGGAGTTTTGTACTTTGCTGCATCATGCCTTAACAAACTGAGAGTACATCCACACTCAGCCAGACAGATTCTTCTCTCCAGTTTGGTCTTCTGTTCACACAAAAATTGAATTTTTCCTCTCTTGACAACTGGAGTCTTCTTAATGGTCTCTAGGGTGTGTAAATCAGTTTTTAGTGTGGAGCAGGGAAATGGAGCATTTGAAAAATGATGATGTAAGAATGGCACACCTGGCCAATCACTGCATCAAGTGGGCTTGCTTGCTGGATTGCCTGCTTTATAAAGTTACAGGAATTGTTTGATGCAGCCCCCAAAAATTGCAACATTGAAAATGTGGACTGAGACAGTTTGAGACAGAAGAGGACATTTAACTATTGTTCACACAATGTAGTGTGGAGGAAGATTTTTTACAAAAAAACAAAACAAAACAATGGAGGTATGTTGTTTTTAGATGTACACAACAGAATGTGAATAATTAAAGAAGGCAAATATATGAGTTGTCAGATCAGAATGAGACCGACAACAAAGCTAGAAAGGCAGTTAATGTTTACCTTGTGCAAGAACACTTGCAAAATGATTCAATTCAGTAAGGGGGGCAGTTTAAAATCCATGACTACAGAGGCCATATGAATTCATCTGTTAGAAGAAACTTTTTTGTGATTGGGCTCACTGGACACACTTGCACAATAACCTAATTGCTGAACATTACAAATACAGCTCTGCAATATGTCCCATGTATCCATTTCCATTTTTTCCAGCAGTCTGCTCTTTTAAATGCTGATGTTGGGCATCACTTAATTTGGTGGTTGATTTTGGACATCTTTGCTAAAAACCCTAAAGGGTCTGCAGTGGTGGCTGAGAAGTGTGTGCCATTTGTGCTCCCTGAAGATTCAGCTTTTTCTTTATCATCATATTAAAACTAGATGCTGCATAGATATGGAACTTTGGAAAAACAAACATCTGAGATGTGCTTCCTCATCTTTTAAACTTTTTTTGTTTTTTGTTTTTCATTGTTTTTCTTTATATAAATCAAGCGCATCCCAACAAGTATTTGGATCCATTCTGCCCAGGTCGGACTTGTTGAATGCTGGAAAGGGCCCATCCCTGTGCAGACAATGTTCATGAGACAAGTGCTTCCCTCATCTCCAGGCGTGTCACGTGGGGTTAGGAGCCGGGAGCCACGGCGGGAGCCTCCTCCAGGACAAAGCCCTTGGAGCAGGGAGACACTGCGGGCTTTGTTCCCCTTTGCTTGGCTCCATGTCAAGTGGGTGTTTGCTTACTGGGAGGACCAGGACCCCCCTGGAGGGGAATGCAGCACACAACCTCGACTCAATTCAACTTAGAGACAGACTTACTGTAGGTACATTTATGATCAGACATTGCTTATGTCTATAGCTTATGTTATATAGCTACAGCTCAGTTTCATATGTCACTGTTTAAAAGAGGAGCAGGAGAAGATGAAAAACATATTTATATACCTGCATCATGCTGTTATCTCCATCTAATGCAAGATAATACAAACAATAAATTCTCTTACCTATTTCGTGTTTTCAATGAAGCCTTGCTTTTTGTGTGATGTGTATATAGAGTCTAAAGGGAGCATTGAGCTGTCATATATAAATGTTCTAAATGTCTTAATCCCCTTTAGGATTATGCTGTACGTGCTGAGAAAATTCTGCAGTCCTAGGTGCTTTAAAACCGTTTAAAATCCCTGTTATAAATGCAATATACTTTGATGTCTAGCTCTAAACAGTGAGCAGTGTCAATGTGCTTTCATCAGGAAATAAAATCTCTACTTTTTGCACTCAGCATTAAGGTTCATTATTGAAACTCATTACCTTAGTGTGCATTCAGCTACAATCATATTTCATTACATCCTGGCCATAGTGGAAAAGCCACAGGGTGATGCAATGGAAAACTGAGAACAGGTGCGCAGTTTGAGGAAAAGCTTACTCACCCCGGCAACCCTGGCAAAGCATGATGGTCAACAGTGTCGAGCACAGCCTCTTTCCTGTCTTTGTCTTTTACTTTCCCTGTCTGCCTCTCCTCAGCATCTGGCTAAATCTCACCAGTGTCCTTGCTCACGCCCTCGGGTGAACCGGGCCATGTCAAACCTGAATCCATCAATCACTCAGCGCCAGCCATGGGGGAGAGAGAGGGGGTGGAAAGGCAGAAATGGAGGGATGAGCACAGGGAAGAAGAGAGGGGCAGTTAGGGTGAAGTATAGCCACCGGTCTACCCTCTCTCACCTTATTTTTCCTCCTCCCTGTCCCCGGCTCTCGCAGAGTTTCAAGTCAGCTGTCAGGTCACAGGAGGGACCCTCAACTGATTCTAATCAAGAGGCTCCCGGATCTAAACACATGTTTGAGGAGAGGACAGGACAAGGAGAAAAGAGGTGAGAAAGGGAGATGGGAGAATATGAAAGCAACAAGAGGAAAAGTCAGTGGGAGAAGAGAAGAGGGGGAAAACGGACATGAGAGAAGGAAAAAAGAAAACGAGGAGCATAAGAAAGGAGACGAGAGTATAAAGGAGGGCAAGGAGGAGGAAACAAGATAAGCCACAAGAACAGAGTCACAGAGAAAGAGGTGAGAAGAAGCTACGGGTGAGCCTGTCAGCAGTTGTGTGTGTGTGTGCGTGTGTGTGTGTGTGTGTGTGTGTGTGTGTGTGTGTGTGTGTGTGTGTGTGTGTGTGTGTGTGCCTGTGCAAAATGAAGTGTCTCTGTCAGAGCCCCAGCTCCCCCTCTGGGCTGTTGCTGATTAATTGTCCGTCCAGCTCCTGTGATAGCGACCACTTTAACCAAGACTCCCGAGACACTCACCCATGTCCCATCCCCGCCGAAAGACACCTCTCCTCCCGTACACCCGGCTGTTTGCCGTTTGCCCTTCTCTGGCTAAAATTAGGAGAATTTTCTCTCTTTCGCCCCCCATCCCGTCTTTTTTTTTTTTCTGCTTTGCTCTGGCTGCTACAAATAATCTTACATCAGCACCCCATTCACCTTGCCATCGGGGGATAATGTCTCTCTGTGGGAGAGAGGTTTTGGAACAAAGGCAGGGGGGCTGAAAACAGCATGATATGCAGTGTGCCCCCCACCCCCACCCCCACCCCCCTTGTGTGTTTACATGTGCACTAGTGACTGGCTGAGATAAAGCACCCCTGTCTCAGGTAAACAGTCTAGCACAGCAGGGCAAAATGGCAGGGTTGACTTTGGACCTGGGTTGCACTTAGTCAGCTCCTCTCACATTTGATATACACTCCCATCCCACCCACCCATTGCATCACTTCACACATACACACCCACTCACACACACACACACACACACACACACACACACACACACACACACACACACACACACACACACACACAATTTAAAGCTTGCTGTTACAGTTCCTTTATACTCTAATACTGTATATATAAGTTGCCACAATCCATTCTCATCAGCTTTAGATGTTACCTATGAAAAGATTTTCCAAGATAGTATTTTCTTTTTCCAAAATGGCTCAAATTTAACACTTATGCAGGCATCTGCTTTTCTATACTGTGGACAGTACTTGTCATACTCAGCACTGTCACTCTGTTCCCCTCCCTCCCTGCCAAGCTGCAGAACCATAGCATTCATCCGGACGGCTATATAGCCAGCCCCCAAAAGCAGCCAAGGTCAATTGCCTTTCCTGCTCCTCTCATCCTGTGCTTTATGTACCTTCACATCCAGGGAAAGAGAGCTGCGCTATTTCTGCTCTGCTGCAAGGTGACTGCTGCTTCACATCAGCGACAGCCACGCTAATACAGCCTACAAAGAATGCCAAACATCTCCTTTAACATTGAAGAGAAATGTATACAAATCTATTTACATAAACGTGAGGGTTAGGTTATGTTTCTTATTTAAACTAAAACTAAAAAAGATTATCATATCTGTCATGACTTTGCTAGTACAGGGTACCTTTTATTAATAATAAAGGGGGCATAAATGTCCATAAGGTGGGCTCTGAAAACGCTCCAAATCAATACTAACAATTCAATGGTTATTCTACCAAGAATTGAGGTTATTGTGTTTTTGTGCTTTCGTACTCTTTGTTTTGCAACAGAATCAATATTCCAATAAAAACTCCCAAAGCAGTTTTGTGAAATCAACTGATCTTTTAGTATTTACACAGTAAAAGCCAGTAGTCATGTTTTACAGGGTAATGTCTCAGTACAGAGATTTTAAAGCACAAATAAGATCAGTGCCTTCATAAATACTCAAAAAGAGCAAAAAACGTATTTTAATAAATGTAACATGTTTGTGATGTGTTTTTTGGGAAGTAAGGGACTAAGGGCATAAAAAGATGTATGCACGGTGATGAAGAGGAAATCAAAAACGTATTATTCTTAATAAAATATTATTGTACATGCATTCCACTTTTTGATTGACTCTGTGGTTCTGTGAAAAATATCAATTTGCCTAATACTCAGACAGAGACTTATTATGTGCTTGTGCGCTGTGCGCTTGTCATATGCGGTATTCAATGGTGAGATCATAGTGATTTAATTTTAATCCTGGTGGTATTACATTAAGATTCTCCATTGTATAACCTCTCTGTGACATTTTTATAGTAAACTGCTAACATTTTACAATAGGAATACTATTATTATTTTTTGTATAAGGATAACATGTTTGGTGCAGCCATTTTTCATCCTTGCATAGATAAACTGTTTCCCAGTCAAGTCTGAATATCTCCCTCTCTCTCTCGCTCTCTCTCTCTCTCTTACTCCCAGATGTCTCCTTACAGCTGCCATGACTGACTGCAAACTCATTTATTACAGGTCACAAACGCCAAGTGCTTCATTTAAAAGGACGCCACCCTCCCTCTCCTCTAACACAAGTGAAAAATCGACCCGCAAGAATAGCATACAGGGCACACTGCTCCATTAGCACTAAACGGAGGCCAGTGGCGCCCAAAAGATGGGAGTGAGGTTTGAGCAGCGTGGGCAAAACAGAAAGACAGAAGGGATAGTTTTGTGACAACCTTCATTCTGCTAGCTAACAAGCTATCAGAACAATCTACAGTAACTCCTTTCAGATGCAAGGCCCTCTAAGATAAATAAATAATAAACTGTAACATCACATTGTGGGTTCTTGGCATGAAAACATTTGGCAAACTCTTGCTGCAATTGTACTGACAGACTGAATGAAAAGTTCCTAAATAAAACTAAATAAAAAATTGCTTTAAACCTTAAAGCACAAAAGACATCCCGGCCTGTTTCGTATTTATTTAGACACACAAATCACCGAATCAAGATTTTGCGTGAAGTGTGTGTTCCGCCGGCCATATCCGATATCACTCAAAGCCCGTCTGTAATTACATTGTAAATGCAGATTAGCTATGAATATTTTATAAGGGGATTACTAAAAGAGGAAAGGAGACAGAGAGGGAGAGAGTCGAGAGAAATCAGCCCTTTAACACACACCCACATGCAGAACTGCATGAAAGCTCGTTTGAAGGTGGAGCCAGTCTTTCATGCCCAAGTTGTCAGCCTATTATCATCTTTTCATATGTTCGCCACCATTATTAACTTAGAGCGGGAATAGAAAAAATAACACAAAAAAAGTGAGAATAAAACACATCACTCCAACATGTCAGGCTGTCGCTTCAGAGAGAGGGAAAAAAAACATGGCAGACCAACTCTTATCATCAGACTCTCATTCTAAAACGTGGCGGTAATGAGTGTGTCTTAACAAAGATTAGCCATAATTTCCATTGTCATTTTAATGCTCCCACATTATGTGGAGGCTTACAAAGCCACAGATGAAGGCAGAGGGTGGGCGGAGAAAGAGGAACAGGCAGACAGCGGAGCAGAGAGAGAGAGAGAGTCTCTGGAGCTCGGTTAGTCTGTCAGTCACCCTCTATCCCTCCAACCATGCAGCCATATAAACAAACACTGACAGACACAGTCACCACATACACACACACACACACACACACACACACACACACACATACACACACACAGAGTATATGTTTCCCAGACCTTTTGTCACCACATTTTGAAACCCTCAAAATGTGATTGTCAAAAGGGTCGGCGCATGACAGCCTCCAGGAGGATGCAGAGGACAGACAGGCTTATTGTGAGACGAATAGCAGCAACAACAAAGAGGATCAAAAGTCTCACCAAGTGACAGACATACATGATGCGTTCAGACTCCCGACATCTACATTGCTTAGTGAACGCATGACTGAGGCTTTCAAGGGCCTGGATCTCGCATATTTGCTGTATACTTCAGAGTGATGGCCCAGGGTGAAGACAGTATGAGTGTGTGGGTATGTGTGTAAGTGTGTGGGAGTGAGTCTTGGAGAGCCAATGTGTGAGGCACACTGGCATCAGTCCACACTGACAAGACAACTTTATGCGAATCCTATAAAAAACTAAGTGTCACATTTCAAACAATTATTGGGAAGATATCACAAGAAAACTCTGTTTAGAATATTCAATGTAAAAATGTTGCAGCTTTTGTTTGTTTGACATCTTGCCAAAACACAAATTTTCATATCATAAGAAAGTGACGGCCGTATTTTCTGTAACATGTCTGCAAATTTTAGTGTGTTTTTTTTTTTTTTGTTGATGATGAACTTCTGAACCTTCTAGTTTTGAGAACACAAAATTAAAAAAAATAAAGACCAGTGAAAGTTGACCTCCCTGATGAATGCAAGATAGCTGAAACTGTTGCAATGACACATTGAAAAGAGTTGTGTGACATTTTTAACTGCACTATGGTATAATATTTAACTAAACTTTGTTTCAGTTTTAACTGAGTAAAGCTGGGTGAACCCATAGGATACGTTTTTTTGATTTGCTTGCTGGTTCTGTCTGCTATTTGTATAAAACAAGGATTTACACAGTTATAACACTTGAACCTTTCGGCAACAGTGGTACAGAGAGAATAGGTCCAAGCAGGGATTTGTGACTGACAGTTGTCTACACCGTGCATGACACGGCATCATTTGGCCTCTTTTCTGGAAGTGCTGTTTGTGGCGATCCCATTTCAGACTCAAAAAGGTTGAATGTTAGCAGAAGCCCTGAGAATTATATTACAAGTTCTTCTTGGTGGCCCTAAACACACATTTGCCAACCTAATTAAAATGCAACAGATTGATTTCCCCGCTGCTGAAACTTAGTCCCCAATCTGTCTGAACTAGCTGTGGTATATTGTCAAAGATATCAAGCAGGACCTTGCCTGTGTTGTTGTCGAGTGTTTGTTGCACTACCTTGTTAATGAAGGCCTTAAGTTGCTGTGTATTCAGCTCTCTGGGCTTGCATTGCACCGAGATTATCAGTATTTCTATTTGCTTGTCTCTCTCTTGCTGCCTTCCCTTTCATTCTCCCACAGACACACAAAAACTGAAAGCTCACTTAATTTACAGAGAGCAAAAAAGAAACCATAAAAGCAGAGAAACATAGAGGGAGTGAAAAAAAAGCAAAAAGCATTCCACATTTGAACAAACCTTATCAAATCTGCAGTAATCTAATTGCTTGTAAACCACGCTCCAAACACAGAATTTGCATTTTAAATACACATGACGATAAACAGCTGGCAAAATGAAGCATGTACAGACATGGGTGATGCTCCAATCCAATTATGACATCCTTCACAAAAAGGACATTTAATAGCTGAGTTGACAATGATGCATGGCAAAACACATGCACATGTGTGGTGCATTTATAACTGCAGGTGATAAATGACGGTGCTGCGCTTGTAAAGGTCACATAGGATATGATCCAATCATTTCTGCTGGCTGCAGACGGTCTGACTGGTTATGAGCCCATCAACTAGTCACAACTGGAAAACAATGTCTGCAGTCACGTCTTCAGAAAGGAATAATAATAATAATGCTTCCGTCTTGTCATTCTTAAAGAAATTGGTGGTAATCGAATGCATTTTGGAAGAATGTGATACAAATATAAATGTTTTAAGTCCCTGTGGTATTGATTAAAGAATATTACAGCAACATCACAACAGATAAAAAAAAAAAAAAAAAACACCATTAGGGACAATAAGGTCATAGACTCACTTTTCAGTAGGCCAGTGCACACACACTTTCAGTCCCTGTTGGAATATTAGAGTGATTTTTCATTAGGGATTCTTGGGCCGCTTTGTGGGTGCTACACATGTATTATTGATGCCAGTGGTTCAAAAGCAGTTTGTTTGTTGAGAAGAGGGGAGATTTATAGGAAACTTAATGGTTTCCACTAGTCTCACAATGAAACCACAGTCTAGATTACACAAACAGAAGGTTTTTTATTCTTTATCTGGCTGCAGGGTGAAATCCCCAGGAGAGGAAAACACAATAAAACATGGTTAAAATTCCTTTTCTGCAGCAAATGTCTTACGGCTATTTTTTGTTCCTGTCACTAACATATGGCAGGGTATGGACACTACACCATTAGTATGTATTTTAGTTTTTCTCATTGTCATTAAAAGGAAAGATCAACAAAAACTGAACAAAGAGGGGAAAGCAATAATACCATATAATCTACATTTAATAATTTATCCCATTAACCAAATAATCACATCTTATCTGTCATCAGGCATTGGTCAACTTTAAAAACACATCTTGGCTGTTTGAAAATGCGAGACAAGAGGATTTGGTGTTAAATTGTATTAGTTTAATAGATTTTTCTGTATAGTTGATCGATGGCTTTAAGTTGCTCATCATCTCTCACCCAGACAGAGATAGAGGAGATGAAAGCACAGAGGTTCACATTCCGTTTTCCAACAAATGTAAGTGGATCACTACCTAATCAAAGACTGCCATTCTTCTAATAAAAAGCCTGGTGGCAGTGGAGGGTCAAAGCTCCTTTATCAGGCGACAGCAGGCATAGATATGACTGTAAGAGGGCCTTTGTGACAAAGCGGAGCTGTGTGGGCCGCTAAATGTAACACCATTCTTTCCCTATGTTTCAGAGGAGAGGAAAAAAGAAAATACACAAGAGGGAATGGTGTACAAGGAGTGTCTATCTGCAGCGTTGTGAGAGTGCAAAAGGGAGAAAAATGAAAGGGAAACATAACTAACAAATCCTCCTGTCTCCTTTTTTCTACATCAGTCTCTCTCTGTGCCTCACACGAGCCCTTGTAAACATTTTGATATACTATGAACTCGCATATCAGCTGCACACTGGAACTGCACAGTCAGTTAACAGCGGGTGCCACTATAAAATCAAGGCTGCAGCAGAGGGTACTATCGTTCAGCTTCCATTTCATGTTTAGAGGGTAGTCTGTCCACCTTTTGAGTAGAATTACAACAAACTAAACTCACACTCAATTAAGAAAGAAGAAACAGCTGAGAGCTATAACACAGGGTCATTTAAGAATGTAGTTTATCCACACACACACACACACACACAGTTGCATTCAGAACAGATTAGTTGAATGTACTCCTGCGCACAGAATATATGAATATTCATAAAACATAGATAAAGTTTTGGAATGGGGCCATGTGGTTCAGAATCGGCAGCTGTATACATTCCCCCCACCTCCATCCTCCAACTCCAGTGTAAGGCTGCAGTCAAATGAAGAGCTGCTACTAACTCCAGTTTAGGTGATTTTTTGTGTGAAGGATTACATGGTCCCCTGTGTGGGCTGGGAAAAGTACGGAATGTGTAAGCTCCTCAGCAGTAAACAAAAAAAAACTCATGGTGGTCTTGAGAAGGTTCTGATTTTCACAGTTACTGAAGAAAAGAGGTGACATTTTTGGAGATGAGGAAAAAACAAACAGGATGGTATGGAACCGAACATAAATGTAATCCACTTCGTCAAGCAGTGTAACGATTCTAATGACTCATTAATTAGGGGAGAAATAAGCTTGTACCAAATATGAAAAAAACAAACAACTATATTTTGCCAGTGCGCTTGTGAGCGAGCATGAGTGCGCGCTCCCCTTCTTTTACAGACAAACCCACGGCTACAGCACGCGCACAAATCCGACACAGACAGATCGTTCGCGCGCTCAGGTGCGCACACAAACACAAACACGCACACACTAGCGCACGCATATTTCATCACGTTGCCTTCCCTTCTTGCAGACAGAACTTAATCCGTGTTCACGCCTATATTTGTATAATCCGAGCTACGTTTGTGTCTGTGGCTCTCTGACTCTCTTTTGTGTTCCTTTAACTTCTCAAATACGTTTTTTATCCAGATTTGGAGCTCGAGCAGGGGAGGGTATCAGTCCGTCTGCCACTGTCACCTTCATGCTGGATTCTCTCGTTCCTAAAACATGCGAAGAGAAATCCTGAGAAATATGGCCAGGCGCTGCAAGAGACACCACTCCTAACAAATAAGATACTGGAATAAGTCAAAGAGTTACAATGGGATTTTTTTCTAAATTACGCCAAATCCAAAACTGGTTTCGTGAATAAACCGCCATTTCCTTCGCACCGAGGGGGGTCACCTCGAGACAAGGACCATGTCAGCATTCCTTTAACAGATTAAACAGCATATCAAACACTACATGGCCCATCTTTTTGACAACAACAGTTAGAAATAATTCATTTTTAGTGTGTTTCGTCACTTGAGCACAAGACACTGATCTGTGCAGTATATGACAGGATGGCATGCATCCCTCTGTAGTTTATCTCTTCTAAACCGCATCCAACCTTTTAATGCAATCACTCTCTGTTCCCTTTAAGGCTCCACTAGACGTGGATCTCATTATCCACAGGTTACAGTGGTGGGCCCGCGCGTTAAACTGTGCGCATTCACTGCTTCGAAGATCATATTTGACTGGATACATTGCAAAAAATGTCTCATTGTTGTTTTTTTCTCAAAACAGACTGCGTTATACTGAGATTGTTTGAAAACATGTTTCACTTCTTTTAAGATTTTAGCAGCAAGATCAACAAGGCGCAATGAAACAGCACTCAGAGAAACAGAGGAATAATGTGTGGAATAATTTGACACAGAAAGGATAACAGTGGAATTACCTCATATCCCTTTCAGATTTTCAACACTGGCTTGATCTATAAAATTGAACGACTTCCAAACGTTTAAAACTCAATGTTACACTATGATTTGGTAAGATTTTTGAGATTTTTGTATTTTTGTTTGTTGCTTATTTACGGTTTCATCCTGTTTCACCCCCCATCAGTCACACCACTCTGCATAAGGGGCTGAAAGAGTTCCACACACATGTGGCTTACACTGACCATCACTAAAAGCAGAGGAAGACAATAGAAGCGTGTGTGAATTATGGACATGTTCTTGTCCTCTCTGGTCACATTTGAATCCTCGTCCTGCCCAGGAAGAAGGTGATCATGTATGGTGATGATGATGATGAGGGTGGATGAGGGTGGGTGGTGGTTTTCGCTGTTGTCTCTTCAACGAATATTTATTATTTGCAAGCCCTGTAATCTATCACTCTCTCTCTCTCTCTCTCTCTCTCTCTCTCTCTCTCTCTCTCATACACACACACACACACACACACACACACACACACACACACACACACACACGGTCACTCGCTCAACTATACTTGCCTGTGCGTAAAGAGCGCCGCTGCACTGTACAAACGGTACTGCCACTGTCAGTGTGAAAGTGCTGTGCGCTACAACGCTCACTGTCAAACTGTGGTCCACATGATCCCTGGGGGGGGCACTATAAAATGAGGAATAATGTAATTTCACGGTAATCCGCTTTGCTTTTATCCCGATTACAGAATGCATATGTATGAATGTTCACCATTCTTATCGCCCTTTGCGCAGGTGAGAGTTACACAGATCAGCTCAAAACACAATATATTGTTTCCAAACGAGTCCCTGCAGGACTTCCAACTTAAAATTGTTTGATCAAATGGGTGCCCTTGCAATGACAACGCGTAAAAAAGGGTATAACTATCCAACCCGCTGTCCTACAAACCGATTTTTCAAATAAATGAAAACATGATGCAGACGTGGCAGCTTGTTACCCATACTATCATTGTTATTTAGGGAAAAACTAGTCTGGAGGGGAAGAAGGAACAGAGTCAAGAGGGAACTTCTGAAACATAGTCGTGCATCAGACAGCCTGTCTATCCACAGGAGGGAAGACAAGAGCACAGTAGCCTGTTGTAAAGCGAGGCTGTCACTCGTCTGCGTTTGTCCACACTTTGTCAAAAGGACACGTGTGATGGACATTACACGCTGCCCTCTCCCTCCAAAGTTAACAGTGCCGCTCTGTGCACAAAGAAGACAGAGCATGTCACTTGCTTGGACTCATTCAGCAATATCACAACAAACATGTCCTGCTACAACCTGCCATCTGCTCAAATCCAACACCTGTGTTTCAGTATCACAGCGCTCTCTACGTTAGGCTGTGATTTTGATGTGTCTTCAACATTTGGATGCTGGCATGACAGTGAAAATGACAGCAGGAGGTGCGGAATTTATCTGCCAAGCACAAACACCCTTGTTACATGTGCAAAAAGAACAACAGCAATGGAAAAGTATGCTGGATAGATAGTTGTGCCACTGCGCTCAGTGCGCGCCGACCAGCTCCACTGATACACAAAAAACTGCGCACCGGGTGAACAGACGGATGGCTTTCACTCACCTGATTGCGAAGAGCTCGATCCGAACAAGAGGCAAGTCAGGAGAAAGCCGAAGCCACACGGGGAAGTCGTTGGTTTCATTGTTGTGCTTGGCAAGTATCTCCTTTTAAATTCACATGTCCAGCAGCGTATCCTTCCTTGAAACAGCCAGAAAGGATGACTCGTTTGCGCTTGAAGCCTCTTCAGCCTGTGAGTTTGGGGACTTCAGTCGCTTTTGACTAAGTTTACAGTTTGTCCGAGATGTCCTCCGCCTCGCCCCTCCGCGCCTGCAGGTCTAATTTGTGACTGACGTGAAGGCAAAATAGTCGAATATTAGTTTCCAACGCGCGCACTGTAAAGCTTGTCTAAACACTATAAAGCAGTACTCATGCCATTACTCCCCGACTTGGATACAGTATGCAGCTGTAGACTCGTAATCTTCAGACACACCTCCGAGCCCCTGAACTCCTCCTACAAGACTCTGTGATTGGCACAGGTGCCCGACGATCACCCTAAACCCCGCCAGACACAACTGCATACGCGCTGCTATTGGTTGACACAAGATGCCAAAACCCCGTGAATCTGTGCGTCGGCTCCGTTGCACCTGTCACACTGAACACAGTAAAGATAAATGCTGCGAGAAGGATTTATAGGTGTAATGGGTGAAATAGAGCTGAGTATCACTTATAGGTGGCTGCCCCATGCGCTTTTGAAGGTCTTATCCAGATCTGATAATATATAGTCTCATATTGGAAGCGTTGTTGATTTAATACTGAACTGAACTGTCAGCACTGTACTTTGGGAGTGTAGTGAGAGTGCCTAGAGTTAGAGTAGATTTCATTATATTATTATCTGGTTTATAGAGAATTAAATTGTCTTTTTGCTTTTGATCCGGTGACTAAATATTTATTCCTCCTATCTAAAGTTGCTTCATTTTATAAGACTGTTGTAAAACATGATCAGGCAAGGAAGAGAAGACATTTTGACAGCAAAATTATAACCCCACACCTTTTTTTTCACGCTGTATCTTAAGCAAAGATTTCAATTTTTCCTCAGCTATCAGAGTGCATTACTGTTGAAGGCAATATCTCTCCATATCCAGGGTAATCATTTCCCCCAGGGGTGGCTCAGTGTAAATGACACAAATAAAAGTCAAATAGAACATTTAGATAGTGATATTATTGTGCTCACTGAGGTATTTGTAACAGTTTGAAAGCTGTGTCTTTGCAGTGGCGGAAAAATAACTAAGATAATGGGAGCATAGGAAACAATGGGACAAAAGGTTATTACTTTCTGACCCAGCTGTTTCCTATACTTTTTACACTTTTGGAGAAGGGTGAAGACCTCCCGGAGTTACAATATGTCCACACATCTGGACAGAAATCATGCACTCTGACTGTCCCCCCACCCCATGTTCTCTCCACACAAACACAGGCACACACACAAGTGCAACCAGAGTCCGAAAGGGCATACAATACTTTTAATGTTCGTATTAGACTTGGTTAATCAGTAAGGAAAATAAATAAAATGCAATAGATATTGTATCTATTTATCAGATTCATTCACTTCTCATGTATTTTGGGTTAGTTCAATTTATTTATTCACATAAAAGGGTAAAATAATTGTTTTTTACCTTCAACTTTTGATAATTAAGCCACTATATGAGATGAAAAACAGAAGACTCTCCACCATAACATATACTATCAACTGTAAGCCTGTTTTATCATAGTGGGGTCTTTTTAGGGACAAATGATGCTATTTATGCTCTTCTGAAAGTGGTTATTAGCTTTATTATGACTGGAGGAGGCAGTTTACCTTCCTTTTCATTTTCCATTACATCAAAGTATATGCCCGAGCAATAAACATCCTATAAACAGGTCACTTCTCCCCAGAAATCACTCAAGGCTTTTGTTTTCTTCTAATAGGGAGGCATACCGCTCGCCCAGTGCCCACACACACACCCACTGCCTGGCCCGGTGCTTTTTTTGATCCTGGAACAGTGAGCTGAACTTCCCTGAGCCAAGTGTACGCAACACTTTAAGAAAATGGGATGCAGACAGTTTTCACTTTGAAGAAAGTCAAAAGGCTCTGTTGTTTTCAGCTTGGTTGCAAAATGAATAGTGCACTGAACTGTGAGGGGCACTTCTTGAACCTCTGCTGCAGTATTGACCCTTCGCCAGTGGGGGGCAGTCCATTTCTCACCTCATAGGTCATGGGACCAGCAGAGTGACACAGTGGGGGGTGGGCCATCCAAGCTGCCACCAACTAGTTTCCTGACTCTCTGTGTGACATTGGCTTCCTATCACACAGCCGCTTTATTAAATATTCCTCAGCAGAAATGAGCTTTTAATATCACTGACACCACAAATTTATTAAGAAATATGGAAAAATGAGATCTGGCAGCATGCTACGAGGAGAGGCTTCGCTCTAAATATGCCCCAAATGGCTGCCGTTTATCATTTTTAATACCAAAAATGCAATTTAGCAACGTTGTGTGTTTTCATTATACATTACACTTTAAGAGGCACCTTCTGACAGTATCACCCTAATGTTGTCAATTAGGTAATTTATTCCAGGGGATTATGAGAGGGAATGAGACGAGGTTTCATGTGTTCTTCAAGGCGTTCCCCGGTGCCTGCTGTACAGCTAATCTAATACATAACCCCCTGATTTGTTTAATGGATGAGACTTTGCTGCTGCAAGAGGCACGCCAATAAAAGTCGGGGCCCTCCAGAGGCTATTGTGCCTCATAATGATGCCAGACACACAATGTGAGAGTTATGAAGCAATTTTTTATCATGCGGCACATTGTTTTGCTCTGTTGGTGCCGTGCAAGTATAAAGGCAATCTCTCCCTGCAGCAAAGCACTTCTCCCCCACACTTAGATAAACCTTCAGTATGATAAACTGTCCCAGCCACATGTTGCAGAGATGAAGGAAGTTTAGGATTTAAATACGTGTCCTATACAGAGAATTTGCTTGTTAGTCATAGCCAACTTAGACTTTCGTTAATCATTTCTTTATTCTTTTTCAGAGATTTTATTCTACTTTTATGTTGAATGAGAGTATTCCTGTGAAATAATCAAGCCGTGTTTGAAGGCTACAGCAAGGAACATGCTGGTCCTTGGGCATATGTTACATGGCTCTGGAGAAAATGAACAGTATGTACTCATTTCGTGAAAAGCAATCGCAAACAATAAACTAAATCTTGAATCTGCCTGCCTCTGTCTGCACAGGGTTCTACAGTGTCATTCAAGTTATGTTATGTAAAAGTAGGATTTCTCAACAGCAAACACATGAAGTACAGCACTCAGTACCAAACTGCTTCTTTGTGAGCAGGACAAAAGCAACATTTAAGTTATATGCATCTAAACAAAAGACGTTCTGAAGGCAGATAGCACCACAGGTCTTCTTCCATATCTCTGTGTGCTCCCATCTTTCCAAACTATAAGGGAGCAAGAAGATGAATACTTCTTTAAATATATATATATATTTCTATTTCTGAGATGTCGGGGCTGCAAAAACTTAGAGCCATTTGTTATTGTCAAAACAAAATGGTTTGTTGAATAGATAATGCTGAAGTAGTCTGAGGAAGGCAACCAAAGAGCTAAAAGACTATCACAACACTTTTGAGTATTTCAGTCTTTTTACACACAGTGTTAAATCAATATCAGTATGCTCACATGCACAAAATATAAATATGTTTGACCAATAATTCGATTTTGTTTTCATGAAGTACCATTTTCTGTGTTTTTTAAAGTTAAAAAAATTAAAAGAGTTAAATCAATTGATGCACTGGTTTTACCCAGCCTAGATAATCCTATGTGATTTTCCTATATGCTTGTCCTTGATGAGCAACATTATAAATAATGGGTAGGTTCATTAGAATTTACCGGTTTCTGAATAACTTGCCAACAAATACTCTAGACCACCACTCTGGAACTTGCCTTTGGCTTGAATCGAAGCCATAACAAGTGATACTGTTGCGTATTATTTGCATCAGCTTTATATGCATAACTAACATGATATATGCAGCATCAGTAATCATCATGCAAACCAGGAAATATTGCGTAACGGAGCCTAAATGAGAATATTTGTACAACAAACTCTGAATTCTCATGGGTGGATCAGGAAGCCATAAGCTTTGTGATTCACATCAGAAGATTAGTTTATCATAGAGGGATTCAAAACGCAGATCAGTGGAGATGGCAGCACTAAGATGGGTAGTGTTTTATACACAGTAGATTTAATTATCTGAAAAATAATTGTAACTGCTGATGATAGATAACTTTGTTATCAGCAGCCACAATGAGGTGATTAATTGCCCCCAGGATTACATGGCATTAGACTTAGCATAGGTTCAGGCGTGAAATCCTTGCGCGGTAACATTCCATCATATATATGTCAATATCAGTATTAGTCATTGATGTTTTTTAAGATAAGCATTGACAGACATTGTGATTGGTTCATAATAATCACACCATTGTCACTATTATCCTATGCACACTTTCCTATGCTTTTTGCAGCAGTTTGCAAGAGCTTAAGCATTACAAAATCTATTCAATATACTGTATGAATATGTGAAAAAGAAATCTAATTCGTGAGATCAGACTTTGGGCTGAAGGATAACTACAAGGTTGATTTTAACTTAAGAGCAACACCCTTTAACAGTGTAAGTTCTAGAAAATGGCAGAATCTATCTGTAAAGTAAAGAACGACAAGCCGAATGCTTCCACGGAGGAGAAGTTTGGGTATGTTTACATCAGTGCAGTAATCCAGCTGGGCATGAATCATAAGAAGTGCCTATTTCCCAGTGTAATCTATTCACATAGTCACTCTCCTGAGAAAGAGGAAGCAACAGGAATTATTTGGCTTTGCGGGAGACTTGTTTGTGTGGACACATTTAAAGTGACCACCACAATAGATGTATCTCTCTGAGTGAACGTGTTGTACACTTATAGCTATTTCCCTTCACATTTTTCATCTCAGTAGACTCTTGTGGTGGCGAAAGAGTCAACTGAAACTCTGACTAGCTCTGCATGAGCCTGACTCAGTGAGCAATAAGCAGCGTTAGCGCATTACACACACATGATTACGTGGCCATTTCCTCAGTGAATGAGTCTCATCAGAAGTCACTGAAGAAGCCACTGAGTGTGTAATTGTTTCCCATTAGGGGAAACGTTGACTGCCATTGAGTCGAATCTCACTGCAGAGTTTGCTGACGAATGCTCACTGTCCACTGAGTGGAGCGGACTAATTCTGCTGTAGGTTGTGATGGAATTGTTCAAAACCTCCCTAAACCACCAGATCACTTTTAGGATGAGGGTGATGCATCATTTTTTCTGGGGGTTTTTTGTGAGGGAGAAACTACAGGGCAAGAGTTCATATGTTTGTTGATTCACTGAAGTGACACCAGACTTGAAACATTCTTATCAGTCAAATCAATGCCTGCAGCACTAATGCCTCTGTAGCTCAGATGCAGTCAGTGCTCTTTACGCAGCAGTGTGTGACTGTATAGACCATGTTTTTTACTTTTTTTTAATTTGTTGCTTTTTCTTTTTCAAAGCTTTCAAGTTAAAGAAAAAATAAAAGTCCAGTGTGCCCTTGTGTGTATGGATTAACTGAAAGGTGGTATGCACGGATGTGTATTTTTGTTTCGACAATCCTGTCCCTTTATGAGCTAGTAGTCTTTCTACAGTGTTACCATATCATCTGTAACATCACGCGCACACACTAATTCTCTCTCTCTCTCTCTCTCTCTCTCTCTCTCTCTCTCTCTCTCTCTCTCTCTCTCTCTCTCTCTGAAGCCTGCACTGCAGTGATGAATAATCGTTAGCATGCGCCGTTGTGAAGGTGTTGTAAATTGGATGGCTTACATTGCAAATTACAGGCTGGTCAAAAGTTCAAATGAGGCCAGTCATGTCAAGTGAGACCTGAGGATGAGGCAGAGAGAGGACATTTCTCCAGTTATTAATGGCTGTCTGAAATGGGCTTTGCAACTGCACTATTAGGTTGATGGGAATGGGAGGAAAAATCAGGTTTCCTTTACACTGCTGCCATCTACAGGATGGAGGTGTCATCAGAAGTGTCATTATCACTGTTGGAGAGGTGTCTTTACAGCTGCTTCAGACTCCAGAGACAGACACATAAATAGAATAGAATAGAAAAGAATAGAATATAACTGGAAAATGCAGACAGATTAGTGGATATAATTCTGTCAGAAAATCTCAAAAGCTCCCCAATTATAAGACCTCAAACAAAAACTGGTCAACATAATGTATCTAAATTTGAATTATAAAGGAAAAATACCCGATTCAAATCATGAATATAATATTTTTAGATCAAAAAACGGAAAGATGATATATTTGACACCTCATATTTTAGTGCAACAAGTCACCACTGGATGGCAGTAAGAGAACAGGTCTGGAGTTCAATATGGTGACTATCCAATGGTCCAGTTACTGCAAAAAAAGTGGTTATAATGTCTTGAATGTGTTGCATGTGTTTCTTGTGTCGGTGGGTGTAGAGAGAGAGACAGAGAAAAGGACAAATGGAGTGTAAGTGAGATAATGCCCACATAAGAAATCATGATCCATCCCAAAGCTTTACAACTCTTCCTATTGAGAGGGATCATGCTAAAAAAAAATCACAATAATTCACAAATACAGTATGTGTAAAGTACAGTTTCCTTCTAACTTTAGTTAACACAATGTGTCGTAGGCAACAAATATTTTTTAATATTTTAAAAGTAAGATTTTCAGTAAAAAAAGACAAAGAAGTGACATTTTAAAACATTTTACAGTTCTGTGTTGTATGAGGTTGACACCAGACATAATTAACAAATAGACCTTCCTTTTCCTGTTTCCAAGTAAAGCTGTTAGGAGATAATGTACAGTATAGAGCTTGATCTTGTACAGTGAATGAATACATGGCTGCTCATGTGAAATAGTTCCATAAATAAATCGGCTTTACAGTATCTTATGTTCTTGTGAAATCATTCAGCATGAAATGTAACAGCCAAGCTCTCTTCTGAACAGCTAAGAACAGAGAAGTTCTTTTGGATTGGTTTAAGTACCTGCATGTGAACTTAATTCACATTTATAGGCTTTTTCAGATGGTGACTTTCCCAGTGGAACCAACATGCATTTGAGAACAACTCAGCGTCAGACACAAGTCACAAGTTTGTGCGGGGTTTGAATTTACATAAACAGGCCACATAATTCTATAATTGAACACAAAGGATGTGAGAAATAAGCATTGGCGTGATTTTTAAACCAGTTTCACCAACAACACAGCGATATATGACATCATCATCATAAATTGGTTTCAGATGAAATTTCCAGCATATTTTTACGGCCACACAGCCCGAGTGTCTGCCTTACGAATCACATCACTATAGCCATTTAGTCACTCTTTTTCATAAAGCCGGTGTAGAGCTAAGACATAATTCCCGTTGACACAATGCCTGTTAGATGTTCTGTCACAGTGATTAATATAATTAAAGATGCATTTTAACTTTTAAATGGAGAACAGTATATAAGCTGAAGTATAAATTACTTGTCTGTTGCAGTTCATCTTCTCTCAGCCCTTGTAATCGTGTCACTTGTTAGAGAATTATTCCAGTCTCAGAAAACAGTGATAACATGAGCCATGCATTAGTGTTGAGGTGGCCTTGGTTAACCTTGCTGAGGGATGACAGTAAATTGTGGAATTGAATAATGCAATAATAATTAAAGGATGCAGAGAATGATTTACAACCGTCTAACCTACCAAATAATAAAGACTATTGCAATTAACAATGCTACCGTGCACTATTTATTCTCCCAGTCAGGGAGGCCTCTGCACGGGTTAGAAGTGTCTCAGTCTTTCCATCTTGAGTCTTCTCCACTGTTCTCTTGACCCAAGAGTCTGCAACCACAAGAGAATGTGCTGACATTTGAAAAACAAAGGTGAGAAGCGTGCCAAAAACACTTGCACCAACTGTTTTATTCTTTACTTCCTTTCTCCTTTTTCCCTGAGCTGCAAGGTAAGCTGAATACGTGAAATACTGATTGTCAGAGTCTAGAAAGAAGTTCCTCTACTAAAAAAAAACAGAAATTAATTAAAAACAGCAAAGAACTTCTGTAATTATAGTTGAGTTACGTGATTAATGCTGTTATTTCTGCAAACCTCTACAACTCCTCTAACCCTAACCGTGGCCAATTTTACCTTGACATGGTGTTAATTTATACTTTTGAGAAAATAACAGCTTTATAAACAGGTAAAAAAACATCACACTTTTTAAAAATCTTTTAGCACAGTTTTTTTTTTACAGCCGTCTTTCATTTGAGAAATCACTGACATCACAATTACATGATTACCAGCAATGACAACACTTCTGTTTGAGTAACAGCCTTGTCCCAGCCTCTTCTGAGAAGTACAGTAATGCCAGACCTTTCAGACTCACTGACAACTCGTCAGCATCATTGCACAGAAACCCACTGTGTTGATACCTTGCAGACAGTAAAACACACGTTGACTACAAAGTAGAACACAAAGGTGCCATAAATCAAAAACGGATTTCAGTTTGAGTGTTATTGTTCTGTCAAAAAACATGTCATCACAAAAGGTAATGTAGTATCAAGAAGTGTTATGGTGGTGCAATGAAAGTAGTCTGATGTAATGTTGACTGATGATAGAGTGCAGAAAAACACAGGGAGGGGCGAACACACTGTGTCTCCCCGGCCCACATGCAGCAGTGAATGTGATGCAAATGGAATAAACTTAAAGGGCTGACATTTACTTTTGCACTTTGGTTTACAGTATGTGTGCTTGCCCTTTAAATCACTTGTGATCATTTTGAACATGACTCCTTTTGTCGACTCCTTTTGTCAGGTCCCACCTCCCAAAAACGTAAAATATACTCTTCCGAGGAATTAGCAGCTTTCTCACAGTCCCACTGAAAATCCAGGCCAATCTATTTTTGGAAATTACAGTGATCATATATGCTTCTCAGTCTGACATTCAGATGAGGCTGATTACGGTGCTGAATTGATGAAACTTCCTTCTCTTTAAAAAAAAAAGAAAAAGGTTTTGTGCTCACATTTGTTTCCTGTTTTCAGTTCGGCTCATTGCAGCTGTGTATCCATTTATGTCAAACCACCAGTGCATGTATCCCCACATCCCAATGTCAGGTTCCTACAGTAAACCTGTAGCAGTCTGCTTCATGACAGCCCTAAAAACTGTGTCTCGCTTCCCAGTACATTTTCACAGTTCAAGCTGATCAGCAGGTGTGTGCACTGCTTTACAAAACCCCACTTTCTCTCTTTATGTCACGTTCTCTTTCTTCCTGTATCAGATGCGTTCATCCCTCTCTCTCTTTTTCTCTCTCTCTCTCTCTCCCTCTCTTTCTGTTTCTCTATTATTGTTTCTAACTTTTCCTTCCCATTATCTCAGTCTGACTTACCAAGAAGCATCTGATGTGTGTGCTAGTGTCCTTTCTTGGTTACTTTCCCAACTTGGCCTCGCTGCCTTTGCTCTCTCTCTTTAGCTAATTTCGCTCTTCTTCTGACTTCCCCACTGTCTTTTCTGGGGTCAGATGCAGCTGCACATTATTGTTTTTGTCTTAAATGCCTCTCTTCACTTGTGTATCTCTTTGTATATGTTGTTCACCCCACAGTCCCCCCCAACCCCCACCACTAGACATGGCTGCACAACGCGGGTAAAGTAGAGGAAGGAAAGTGGAAGTTCCCCCACAGTCACTTCCTCCCCACATGAATATCGCTCTTTTTAAGCCGACCACAAAACAGCCCAACATTACCCAGAGGCCTTTGCAATGTCACCAAGCCCCCACCAACATTATAGTGTCTGTGCACAGGGTGTCAACAGCTTGGCCTCAAAAATCTACACTAGCAGCTTCATTTCCAGATAACTGCAAACAACTCCCCAACTTCATCGTTTTTTTTTTTTTTTTTGTGTTGATTAGCACAAACTGAAAAGATTTCATGGACCTTGCATTGATAACGTAACAGCCCCGCCACTGGTGGGAAGACATAGTAGTAAGAGCCACAGAGGCACAGATAACCACCCACACAGTATTCCCCATAGATTCTCAACACTACCCCTTCTACTACCTTACCTCCAATGTTTTAACAGAGACATTACACCAATCAGTCACTGAATTACATTAATCTTTTCCCAGGTTCTCACATTGCATCAAAAACAAGCAATGCAAACACTTAACAAAGCCACTGTATCTGATACCACATTCTACAGTGCCTCAACAAGCCTTACTAACTTCTAAAATATGGGTGTGTAACAGAACTGAACTGGGTGTGTGTCTCTGTGTGTGTGTGTGTGTGTGTGTGTGTGTGTGTGTGTGTGTGTGTGTGTGTGTGTGTGTGTGTGCATGCATGTCTCTGCTGTGTGTGTGAAGTTTTAAGGGCCAGTCCAAACATCCACCACTACCTGGCAGGAAAAACAGGAATAGGACTTGTCACCGGGCGATTGCACAACCTTTCTGTGGATTCACACTCGGCTGAAAAAGAGCTGGAACTGCTCCCTGCAGTGTAACTTGAACCCCAGAGGACAGGCTTCACCACTTAGACAAAAGCAACACTGACTGTAAAATGCTTCAATCCATGTTGTTATCTGTAACTTAAAGACCGTACATCATTTTTGAGAGATGTGTGCATAATAATCAGTTGGGTTGCAACTAAGGAAATTAATGCTTTTTCCACCAGTATAGAAATTATATTGATTTGACCCAGCCATATTTGTCCCCAGTATATTTTTCTCATCTGGGTTTACTCTTGAGATGCTGTGTACTGGATGAATGTTCGTTACATTCATCGAGTACATGGACTCCAGTGCCCCTATGAGGTGTGTTTTGGTGTTAATCTGAGTGTGTAAAGTGTGTCTGTGCACGTAGGTGTGGATGGCAGTAGTTTCCAATGCTTTTGACACTTCTAGACAGCTCTTATTGTCTAAGAAGACCTGCAGAAGAAGAGGCATGGACAGTAGGATCCGACAGAGGAAGTCTCATAACCAGAGACCACAAAGCTGCCATAGCTCTCTGGCCCGAGGAGAAAAAAACAGCAGCACTCGGGCTGAATTCTTTGTCCAGAGAGGCTATATCTGCATAATACTTTATTTCTTTCTAATAAAAAAAAAACCCTCCAGGTTACACAAACCTCATGTGTATAATGCAGAAAAACAAAGCGTGCAGAGTGTCAAGAGGTTCTGAACAGTTCAAAATATTACACACGTGAGTGACTTTATGTGCCTTAATAATTAGTGCATCCAGCATCCAAAAAACAACACTGCCCTAATTTTCAGACTGATGTCAAGTAGGAAAGGAGGAGCACATTCAGTCTACTGCAGATCAGATGTTAGAAATGGCGGTAATTCCAGCAGGTTCATCTTTACATAGGGTTTTTTTTTTCCAGACCTCTGACCCCAGACCCTTAACATTTTAAAATAATCAGTTAATTATTATTGTGTCAAATAATGGATCACCCTTCACTTCACACTTCAATGGTGAATCGCTTATGATTTGGCTGACCAACCAATAACATATTTTAAAAAGTTTTGGTGTATTCTGAACTGTTAAGTGCTTCATTAAGTGTTATTTCATGCAGCAAAAATGTCTTCAACAATCTTTAGCAGACGGTCCTTCGCCATTCATTAATGAGGGTGTTTAAGATCGTCTACAGTGCATCACATCCTCACCTGAATCACAAGCTGCAGTTGACACAGAGATTGTTTAATGACGTGGTGATTTAGCCCTCAGCAATATGGAAATATATTGCTCTAATAGTTGACTGTCCCCCAAAGAACAATGTCTGGTCTCCGTGCCAAGTAAACACTGACTATTAACAGTTTAGTTTTTAGTTTTGTTTAATTCTCAATTCCTGCGCATTATCAATTAAAACATTCATGTTTCTTAACTCAAGACAAAAGTTATATTAAAAAATGTTAATAATACATCAAAATGAATGCAATATCATTTTTTTTAATTTAGTTCTCAAATTCTAAATTTTTTTTTTCCACAATACGTGGAATGACTGGCTTTCTGCCAGGGGAGTACCGCAAAGTGAGGGCAGGTGTATCACTCCCGTGTTTAAAGTATGAGTCAAACAGAGATATGTTCTAGATGGGAACAAACAATCAACTGACAGGCAGGTAAATAGAAGAATTTGAAGATGAAAAGATACAGTTTGGGGTCTGTTCAGGCTTTACACTTCTCAGTTTTGCTACCGCCTTCAGGCAGCTTTGATTTTTTATGTTTGCTCTGTGAATGTGTGTGAGTGTGTGTGCTTTACACAGATTAAAGAAGTAAGGGGGTGAAGAAGGCTGCTCTGACATTTAGAGGCTTCAACAGGCTCCAGCGCCCACCTGTTCATAGACAAAGACTGGAAAGGAACAAACACCAGTCATTACATTGCAAACTACAGCAAAGCACTTAGGCTGTACAGTATGGTGTAGACGGTCTGGATGCACTCGACTTTTTAAAAAATAATTCCTGTTGTAGAGAGAGATTTTACCAATGGAACAAGGAGTTTCACCAAAAGCAAGGACTCACTTGTACTACAACTAAAGCCGCCAATTTCTGACATTTTGTTTTATTAATTTATTTTAATTTTCAGACAATAAATTACATATTAGTCATTGTTTGCATAAAGTGCTTATAATGAAAAAATCTTTTCTCTAAGCACATAATATCTGTGATTCATTAGGCTAAATATATAAATAAATGAATAAGTGTTTAGAAAGTGAAATCTAATTGAATGGCTCCGTTCTGTCAGCAGTAGGACACATGACTGATTGTTATCCTACCTTAAATAAAATGAACACCAGCTTGCTCTATCAGCAAAACTGTCTGCGTGACTCTAGTGCTTCAAAATCAGGGCTTAATGGTTTCACTCTAATCATCTTTCCACAATTCATGTCCAGGAAATTGACCCATTAAGGTTTAAATGGAAATGTTGGCCTAAAATAGACTTCACACATTGTATGTTTTTTATGATATTGTACAAAGCAGCTGGTGAATTTGAACAAGTCTGCCTTTAAGCTGAACAGCAAAAAGACAGACTGTGGTCTAGTAAATTACACTATAAAGTTGAATATAAGATGACAGGGGCTGGGCTAATAAGAACACATTTTCTAAAATATTTCAATAAAATAATTCGTTCATTCAAATAAAACACACTAGGACCAAATTTCTGTCACTATTTCAGCAAGATGATCTCATTCATTCCTGATCCTCGTCTGTGTCTGTCGATTTTGACTTTACTGTGCAAAACCACTGGAATAACATAATTTAAATTCTACTATGACTGGATTTCCCCTTTGTGTTCATGGTCAAAGTAACAAGAGTTCAAATCTAAACAGTGGCAGAGAAGTGACTTCTCCAGACATGTTCAAACCTTTTTCAGTTTCATGACCTTGCATGTTTTTCACAAGACTCAAGCAATGTATTTTGTTCTCACAATAAAATCTTTTAATTGCATGTAAGATACAGTTTGCATGTTTTGAAGAAAAGTATATAACAATATGTCTGACTTCCTGTTTCAAAGTTCACAAAACAGCCAAGGAGACAAAATCATTTCTTTAATAGAGAGAAACCCATGCCTTAAAAATATACATTGTATTCTTCACAGCAGTGTGTCTTCATGTAATGTCACTGATGTCAAAAACAGGGCTGAACAATCCTCCAACTTCCTTTACCACATTCAGTGTTGGACTGATTAAAGTCATGAGAAATTACTTTTTTGATAAATAAATCACATATTTTAGGACGCAAAAATACACAACCTATGCAAATACCTGAGAGCCCTCACATCAGAAAGTTGTTATCAATGTCAGAGATGATCAATCGGCACAAATTTCAGGATAATTTCAATATTCAGTGCCAAAATATACACCTTTCATATATTATTTCTTAAAAAATACAATTCACCTGAACCCAGTCTTTTACATTTTTGTAAACATTTTTAAACTTAAAAAACACACAAAAGTTCACAAAACTAGTTGCATTAACATTTCAGCAGAAAAATAGACATTTAGCACACGCATTTTCAAAATTTACAAAAAACATTCCCGAAATCTGAATCAATAGCAATGATTTTGCTTTTCAAGTAAACTCCTCACTCACAAGGAGGGCTGACAGAAGACCATTTTTTCTTATTTTTTTGTTCATATGGCTGCTTCATTTGAAGAATTTGTGTACAAGTAAGGCTGTCCTTATTATAACATTACTATGAGAACAAGATAAAAATATGTCTGTAAACTGGAGAACAAATGAAAACTAAGGAAATAACAATTAATTTGAAAATCCTGCCATATATTATGCCCAGTTTAATTTAATGTAGCTCTGGCCTATCTATACTATTTGTATTCATTCTAGAGGAAATTAAGAAATAAAAATCAGGGTGGGATTAACTTATATTTAATCATAAGATCATTAAAAAGATATGTTGTTTTAGAAGGACTCCTGTCTTAACAGATAAGGCTTCAGTAAATGAGTATATACAGGAATAATATAATAGAGGAATGTAGAGAGTCAATATCACAGCTGCGAGGTGTAAACAATTTCCAGTACCAATACTTTACAGACAGTAAGTTTTTATGCTAGTTGGGCACCAGTGGCGCATAAGAGAAGCAACGTGTAAACAGAGAAAAAGCTGCCTTTTGATCACAAGTAGACACCGAACATAGAAGAGTAAATCACTGAGTTTAACCTTAGAGAATAATCAACTGTTGACTGTGTGAAGACTAGTAATGCCAAACTTCTTGTAAGTACTATTACAATAAAACGAACATGTTCAGACAGGATAGCAAAACCTGTATCAAGTCTTACTTTTCCAATGTGTATCTCCAAGATTGTTCTTTCAGCGAAAATACCTATGTCAATGATTGTTTTCCACTCTATCTACACTTCAATAAAACAAGAAAAAAAAAACAATGCTCCCTATAGTGAGGGCATGGACATAAAGTGCATGGCCAACTGCACAAAGCACAGTCTTATCTGAGTCCTTTCAGAGGGAAAGACAGTCACTTTGAAAGAGCTGCAACTAACCTCATTGATCAAAGTCTGTTATTCTTCAATGTACAGTAGGTGATGGACAAGAGATTTGGAAAGTGGCTATCTCCTTCACGCCATTTACATTTTGCATACATGAACTTGTAATGTTAGAGGTTTACAGAGCTGACTTGGAATGCTGTGGTGAAGTGCCTTCAGAGTAGTACTATGTGGTAACCACACTCCTGTCACTTTTCCCCTTGCTCAAGCTGTCTCATTCTCCATCCCCTCTTTACAAGGTCATAGATGAATGTGCTGACATGGGAATGCAACGGGCAAGATTCAGAGAGAGAGGGAGTGTGAAAGACATTAGTGTGTGTGCTTGAGATGGTGTTGGTGAGGATCAGAGAATGAGGAGGCTGATTCAAAAAAGACAGGGTTGATAATACTACAGTATGAAATAAACATGACAAATGCCCACCATAAACATTAAGAATCCCCTCTATTCCCATAATGCAGTAAATTGGTGTCTGCACTACGTAACATTTAAAGATGTCAAGGACAAAGTACCTCAGAAAGAGCTTTTTGCACGTTTCCCTGTATTTGCCATGACATTCAAACAGGATGAAAGATGGCATTGAAACCAGACATGTAGCTAAGCTAGAAAACAGCACCTATAATGCAGACCCCACCTGACCCCATACCAAAAGCACTGGAGAAAAGCACACAACTTATACTATATACACAAACAGCCATCCAGCCTAAATCACAAAGTGGATTTGATCAAAAAAAAAGTTGGGCCTATAGAATAAAGTGAGGTACATAAAAGAAGAGCATTACCACATACTTAGGCTCCTTTAACCCTTTGGTATTGATTGCAATAAAGCATCATACTCCAGCCAGGTAGGTGAATGTTACCAACAAAAAAAAAACAGTTACCAACCTATGCCATGTTATGTTGGCAATGTGTACGTCTGCTATTTTCAAACAAACTATAACAAAGTTTAGGAATCTATGTGCTCAAACTGCAAGCAACACAACCTATGAGCCAGCAGGACCTAATCATTTTTCTATATGAGAAACCAGGGCAACAAATGAATGGCCAGTTATTTGTGTGGCTAATGCATTACCTTGGCAGCATAGAATAAAAAGATTGCCACGAACTAAGTTCATAGGGCTGAAAGGAACCATTAAGTTACACTTTGTGTACTTCCTTGCTTTCCTTTTATTGTGATTTTGCTTCATGATCAGTAGTTCTAAGGCAAACTGAATAAAGGGCTGATTACTGCAGAGTCCCAATAAAAGCAGCAATGCAGTTTCATGAGATAGAAACAAAAAAGATTTTTGAATGTATATCAGAAGAGCATGTTATTTTATCATTTTATTTTATAATTAGATTTTTTTTCTTCTTCTTTTAATTGATTTACAAATGATAAAATCTGCATGTGGATGGGTTTCATTTGTGGTGTAAAACTAAAACTAAAAATGTGAAATTGCTTTTCCTTATAAATGTTCTAAAATACGGTGTATGAGTCAGTGTTTTCAGTCAGTGTTTTTATCAGCCAGCTATGTAGCCATTTCAACTTGACCCACTTCACGAATTAAGTATTAAAAGTCCAGTGTGTAGGATTTAGTGGTATCTAGCGGCGTACTTGCAAATTGCACCTCCCTCGCCTCACCCTCTACTCCATGGAAGGCGACCCGCGGTGTCTGTACATAAAAACGGTTCATTCTAAGGGAACAAAAACACAACAATTCCTATATTCAGGTGATTATACACTACTATAAACATAGCTACGTATATTATATTCAATTTCTGACTATAGATCCTCCTTAATGTCACACACTGGACCTTTAATATAAAGAAGAACTATTTTAAATGCAATGTATAAATGTAACATTTATTTGTTAGTATATACTTGTGGATATGATGCATTTATGATTAACATAATTTCTGTACAAACTGTGGTATAGATCTGTGGATCTAGCTTTTATTTGTGTTTACTCACACATTAATTTGCAACTTGTATTACCACTTCTCTTTCTAGATTACATTCAAAGGTTCCAAGTTCCCATAACTTATATATATATATATATATATATATATATATATATATGTATTTGTTGTTGTAGGCTATCGATTATTGCAATGGGAAAGTCTAATGCGATTTCTAATAGTTTATTTTGAATGACTATAATCTTGGTAATTATCTATGTTTGCCAAGTAATTAAAAAATATGCAGTTATACAAGGCAATACTAAAGGACAAAATCATGAAGATGATAGCACAACTGTTCAAATTACTACTGTCAATCAAGCTCAAATGGACACCAAGTTGCTTGCAGCTAGAACACACAGCCAGATGACCTATGCCCATGAAAGAATCCATAAATAGCAGTATGTATTTTTTTTAATTTAATTAAAGGTGACCTGAAGTCTTTTCCACTGATGACCAGTGTTAATCGTGACTTTTTTTTTTTTACTTTTTTTTTTATTTGATCCAGTGCATTGAGCCCACGAGACAGAAACATGTTCTAATATTTCAACACTGTATTCAAGAGTGAATACATTTTTCTGGAACAAAAGCATGATGACAGGACAAGCGCAAAAGGAGACTAAAATGAAAAACTAGTCAAAGTCGTCTGACAGCTGCTCTTTTACACAATTCATGAACATTTTGAGAGAAAAAAAAAACAAAAAAACACTTACCTTCCTTCCTCTACATTAATCTTAATTATGTAGAAAATGTGTCTTTGGCCCATACCTTCATATGATTGTTCAACTGTTCACAATAAGTAGCTTAAAAAGGAGTCTATGCTATGATTGTGCTACACTTGTCTACAGTGCCATTCAACTGTGCAGTCTCAAAGGTCTGGGGATAAGGACGGATATCAGACTATTGCTCCTTTTCCCTTCTTCTTCTTCCCTTAATTCCTACCCATCCTCCTAATGGAAGGTGTGTTCACCACGGACTATGTGAGAGGAGAACTCATAGCGGTCTTTGCTGCGGTGACCACAAATGTTGCACTCCAGTGGATCTCTGTATCCGTGGCAACCCATGTGGATGGTGTACATGACATGGTCCAGAAAGAGCACCCGACAGTGCTCACATTGGAAGGCCCGCAACTCCTGGCCCTCTCGTCCGAACACACGCACCCCTTCCTGGGTCACAGGCCTCTCTGTGGTCACTCGCATTATCCCAGTCCCCATTCCTGCCCCACTTCTGGGCGAAGCTTCTGTTACCCGTTCACCTGAGTAGACCACTGCTGGACTGGCTCGAGACCTGAGGCCGGGAGGGGGGTTGCTCCCATGGTAGCCCTGCCTTTCTTGAGGGCTGCTGCGAGCTGAGTCAGCCGAGTCAACTCCACTGTTGGTGGGAGATTCCTCATGACCTTTCTGGGGTGGCTTGCCATGCCTGGTTAAAGCAGTGGGGCCATTTGTGGTGGGATGGTTGGGGAAGTCATGAGGCTGAGGTGGCAGCGTGTCCCCATTTCCTGGACGCTCTGTTCGTTGGCCCATTGGCAGGACATGGTGGTAGAGGGGGTTGACCATGGGCACCACCTCGGCCATGGAGAGAGGGGGACCTGGATGGTGGAGCATGGGCCGAAGGGTGTCCGATCCCAGGTATGTGATGGCATTGCTGATGGCCTGGTCCATCATGTGGGCCGGCATCAGTTCAGCCTGCTTCTCATACTTAAGGCCCATCTCATAGCCTATGTCAGGATAGTTGTAGCGTAACATCTTTTCACCTGCATGAAACATAGTAGCACTATGACTGTGACATTAATTGATTTAGCAAGATGACTGCAATATTGAAATAATAAAAATAGATGCAATAGCAAGAGGGCTTTTAGTTACGAACGAGAGAGAAAAACAATATGCACAAATATGAGCATGGCTTGACTTCACAAATGTTCCTTTCTAGCCCGTCAAACTTATATCTTGCTGATATTTCAAGACTTGTTTTTCATATTTTGTACTTGATGTTCTGTGTGAACGTGTCTAATGGGGTGGAAAGCCCCATCCATCTACTGCACTGTTTAACCCCTCCAGAACAGGGATGCGGTGAGCTGTTTTCTCTCGATAAGAGCAATGGCAAATTTACAGGTGTACCTAACCACAGAGTGAAAAACATTTCCTTGCCTCACAGGCAACCGCTTGCTCTCGTTTGCTCAAACTCTTTTTCTAATAGTGTGGCAAATAAAACCAAATTCAGAAAAAAAAATCTGTGCTTACAAGAAGGGCAGGGCCATTGTGTGATAGTATATAATATTGTATGATGCAACACTGAAAACAAAGTGAAAACGCACACTAAGCAAGCACAAAACAATTAATTATGTTAATAACTTATTTCCATTATATTAGCAAAAAATTCATATCAGTAGCAAAGTGTGTTACATGATAACAATTTAACTAATGTATTCTAAGACTCCGCAGAGCAACTGTTAAGTCCAAATTAGTGTCTGCTTGAACAAGTAATGCAATTATTTCCCACGGATAACACAAATTTACATTTGTTCATGTTGCATGAGTTGGACTCAAGTTGAGGTAAAAACCATAATCATCATAATGCAATTTGCATGGTAGTCTAACAGCACACAACACAACAGAGCCAATCATTTTCAACCACCACCTCAACTTCAGACTTACAGATATCAAATGGAGAAGTTGTAATCAGATTAAATTATACTGTACACAGACACTCCACGCTGACTACAGTAGAGCAAGTTGTTGACTGCCTGGCTATGTTTGAAATACCCACCCACAAATTTCTGGGGCGTGGTGCTCTTTCTTTTGCCCACGTTGTTGTGCAGCCTCTCAATAACGGGCGGCCGATCAAACGTAGCCATGGTGTTGGCCTCTGCCATTGGCCTCGGCTCTGCAGGAACCTCACCTTGAAAGGTTGAGAAGGGAAGGCGGTTAGAAAGGGAAAGAATACACTTGGGTTTTGAATAGAGAGACTCCTGCACACTAAAAAGTAAATGTGACATGTGAAAACAAAAAGTTAATCAGATTTTTCTCCTGTGAGATCCAACTTTTCTACTGAATTTCAGTGTGCTGTATTACTGTTTCCGTTACACATAACGCCACCTTCTTTTTCATGGTTTCAGTTTTAGTAAAACTATTTACCTGTGTAAGGGCCAGTGTTGCTGGTCGGATCCAAGCCGATACCCTGCAGGTAACTGTGGCAGCGTTCTTTGTGTTCCTCTAGAGAAGTTCGCTGTTTGTAGCTCCGACCACAGTAGTTACACTTGTGTGGTTTGCCAACTAAAAGTGAAGACATTTGAGGGAGAGAATATTAACTTCATTCACTGCTCTGCAGACAGAGAGAGTGGGTAGCCTCCTATGAGATAATACAACCTGCTGCAATGTTAAGGCAGCGCGTAATAGTAAATACTGTGAACAGTGAGTAGTACAAACAAACCAGCCTCTGAGATCATGGGTGTTCCACTACTAGTGTGAGGATTCCATACAACTGCTGCCAGACAGAAACACAAGCTGTGGGCTCTGCCTTTCAAAACGCTTTGGTCTCTGAAACATACAGCAAACTCCCACTGCTGTGAGTGAATAACGGAGTTGATCATGCATCCCATGGTGGCGGTAGGAAACAAACTCCAGTGTTAAACTGCTATGGAGGTGGTGTGTGATTCATAGTGCCATTTCTATTTTATTTAATTCCTTCCTACCAAGACGAGTGGAAAGATGAAGACATATCCTTTACATCTGTCTCAGTCAAGCTATCAGCCCATCTATCCTTCCATCCATTCAACAACATCACCTAATCAAAGTGACAATGTGTCAAAATTAAATTTGTATCCACCAGGAAGGAATTTAGTTGTGAGCTGACCAGTAATTCAAGAATTTTAGAAATACAGGACAGCCTACAGTAGATATATGCCAACAGTTATTAAGGTCACATGTGTCACCACCTTTGTACAATGGAACTAAGTGAGCTGTTCTCCATATTGAGGTTAAAGTTAAATTAAAATGTGTAAAAGATTATAATATAAAGTGAAAGTCCTACGCAGGCAGACACTGCTGAGGAAATAGGTCTGTGTCCTGTGACAGAGTATTCTCAAAACTAACGTAATGACTCATAAAGGGACTCAGTGAGTGAACTGGAGGCCACACCAGCGCAGCGATGTGACCCAGACACCATCATTAGCAATGCAATGTAGTAAGCCATTCACTGGCATAATGATGACAGCTATTACTAGAAGATGTGCTCTTGTCACTGTGAGAACAGAGAAACCAAGCACGTTTCAGTCTGAAACGTGTTTGGTTATAACGCACATACACACACATTAGAGGTAGGTGATGGTTCACACGTGAACATAAGCACTCTTTCTCCCACAGAAAAGGATGTTGCTTTTCTTTTTTTAAAGCACTAAATATGTTCAACAAGAAGGCAAGTTACTCAGAACTGAATATTTCTTTATCTGTAAATGTTACTTTTTCTTCCCTAGACTGCTTCTATGATTTGTGTGAGTGAAATAAAACTCCACTTGTTGTGGAATGATAACAGCTTTTTTACTTTATCTGTCATTCAGTACTCTTGTGGTCTATGAATGACATTGTATTGGCAGAACTCGAAACTAGGGTTCATTATCATTTTTTTCTGAGTATGAACAGATACAAAAAGCGGAGGCTAATAACAAAAGGTTTCAGTATTATTAAGTGTGGTGGGTAGGTGTGCCTGCAGGGTCATTGCAGTAATATTCATTCTGGGTAGTAAAAGAGTAACTTCTAAATGAAACGTCATCATGGAAATAAGTTTTTATTTTCTGCTTTCCAGCCTGAAAGTAAAACAGTGGAGTAAGCAGTACTCAATCAAGCTGCCTCGTTCTTAGTGGCTCACATTGACACACTCTCTCTCTCACTCTCTCACACACACACACACACACACACACACACACACACACACACACACACACACACACACACACACACACACACACACACACACACAGGCTTCATTACTATTTCATATTTATATAACCACCCACACATATAACCATACACAACCTTGTGCAGATGTTGGATGGACCTGAAAAATCCACCTTTCAGCCGCTATTCTTATTCATGTAAATGATCCACACTGTGCACTCAGACTCACTTGACTGATTGCATTTGGCTAATAAACAGGAACTTGCTTGAATTTAAATCTTCTGTCTGACAAAATGTAAAATCCTTTACCTATCTAGCATTGCCTTTCCTGCATTATCCTTCCACCAAACTGTGCCTCACTATTTCTCACTCTTGTCTTGTATTTTTCCTTGCCTGACCTCCCTTTCAATGTCGTATTTCCCTATTTTGGCTACACCTGTTCTTCCTGGCCGGGCACCAGGCCTAAGCTACCAGGTCTGCAGCACCCAGAAGTCTCTGTATGTAAAAAAAAACCTCATGACAGCAGAACTTGGCAACATCCAATTCCTCACATTTCGCGCTGAATAACCAGAGGTAGGCAGGTGTAACGTACTAGTCATGATTTTACAGGGGAAAAGGGTTGGGGGGTGTGACAAACAAATTCAACTGAACAATAAAGGAAGTGAAAGAAGGAAAAGGGTCATGGCTGATGGTGGAAGACAGATGTGGAGAAATAGATAAGAAAGTTAAAAATGCATCTGCGAAGACAGAGATGACAGACATGCAAACGCACAAAATTTTTACAAATACACACAGACGCACACCCAAACACACACGTTACCTCTACCTAAAAAGATAACTGTGTATGAGTAACCCCAGTGGGGGCATCACAGGCAGAAATGACGGTATTGTCTGACCTTGATTTCAAAGCCGCAAAAGAGGGGCGAGCACATCCTCTCTGATAGGAAAGTGGGTTACAGTTGAGAGACAAAGCCAGCACTCCCCATGTGATTCTCAACAGACATAGTTTCCTCCTCAGCGATTCAAGCAACTAAGGAACAGCATGTCCTTGGTACCTAACCACAAAGCACTCACAGGGCTGTCTATAACACTCACATAAAAAAAACACCATTATGTCTATCCAACAACAATAGGAGACAAGAATTTCACCAACCAGCATGTGTGGCTACTGTAGCTACTGTATTTTCTGATAGCACTTACATTAAAGATAAAGCTTCATAAGAAAAAAAGATCTCAGGAGAACATTTAAGAGGTATAAACCCTTCAGAATTACACTTATAACAAAGACCGGCATGGTTTAATCCTTCTGATATATATGTATACAAACATTTTTACATATTATAGACTAAGGTGATTAAACACAGCAGTGGAAGAGAGTGCGGAGATGTATCACAAGTATAATAGGAAAAAAATTAGCAGCGTCTGTCTCAAACACCTCTTAAAATACATATAGTCAAGAGCAGCATTAAAGCATTAGGGGTTGATTTTTTTCCAGATCTCTAAAGTACTTCTGATGAAAGAAATGAACTCTCTTCTGGGTAACAGGGGTGGATGAGTAAAAAGGGAAGAGAAGAGGGTGAGGAGGAGTCTTACCAGCATGAGTGCGCAAATGACCGGTGAGGGCATCGCGCCGCCGGCAGGCGTAGCTGCAGAAGGGACATTTGAAGGGTTTTTCACCAGTGTGCAGCTTGATGTGTCGCAGAAGGTTTCCCTTCTGGGTGAACGAGACACCACACTGGTTGCACTGGAACGGCCGATCACCTGATAGAGGCAGGCACAGGAAGTCAATACCACACTCATTGTGGAAGATGTTTTTAGAAAGTATCAAGAACCTTGCAGACATTTTTTTTTGTCCCCAACTGAACTCATTTACTCTTTGTTTCATAACTGTCAGGTGACTTTGTAGGAGCTTCTAAGCACTCGTAGCTGCTTTATATTTTAGAATAAAATCAAATCTATCAAATTTTTTCACACGACATGACTCCTTGAACTACCTCTCGCAGATGACTACTCATGACAGTCAAGAAACAAAACTACTATTCAACCTAATCTCTAATTACAATAATGAATAATATAACAGTTTGGAAATGGAAACATTCTTGTATCATCTCAGGTACAGTAGTTATGTATGCCAGCATTCAGAAATGAATTGGACTAAAGTAAAATAAAGTGAACTGCACTGTATGGATCTAAATAAAAATAAAAACAATAATAATAATAATCTAAATTCACTTCACTTTTACAGTTTTAAATTAAATGAAACTGCTATTACTCTAACTAAACTGAACTGAACTGAATCTAACTGAATGGACTCAAACTCAAACTAGATATAATTGAACTCGCATCTTCCCCCCCATGTGTGCATTAGTGGTAATTAAGAACTAAACCACAATTCTCACTGAAAAAGGCCTGCGTTTACTTCCACAGAAAATGCAGTATTTTCCAGATTAATGGATGGGAGCGTGCGTGGGTGGACTATAATGTGGAATGATGCTGTTCAGTACATTTCTGATTTTACAGGGACTCGTAACTACTGTCTTCTGTTCTAATGGACAATCTTTTCATCTGCAGCCAGTTGGAAAAGAGAAATATGATCCTAATGCTGTGACAACCAGAGCCGTCATGGCGTCAATTGGAACAGGTTGTGGGGGATTCCAAGGATATTTTTCCCTGATAATAATTCCAAGTCTAAGCTATTGTCTTTGAACAAAACACACACAAAAAAAAAAAACAGAAAGCACTCCACACCCACTGTCGAGGAACACAAATGATTTCTGACTCACTCTAAAGAATGGGAATGTACACACCGCCCTGATTTCATTAGATAATTTATTTTTTTAATTAATAATGAGAAAAAGATGTTCCACAAACAAGTGTGACAATTATACCAGACAGCTTCTTTAAAGCATTACAGGCTTTTAAAGGCATTTGAAAATACACTAAAAGGTACCGTTTGGTTGTCGACTTCCTGCATCAGCTGTCAAATTTGGTCCAGATAAACCATCCTGTACATTGTTTGGGCAGCCAGTCATGGATTCCTCCAATGCTACTTCTTCCTCCCCTGTTTGGCCTATTTCTTCAAGTGCTGGGCTTCTGTTGTCAGCCTCCTCCGCTGTTTCTTCCTCTTGCTTAATTGTCAGTTCTGCAAAACAAAAACAACAGCAATCCTGAGATGCACTTCTTACTTTGTCACATTCAGATAATGCAGGTTTTATGGGAGTGCCCTAAACATAATTGTACCATGAAAACGCTCTCTACAGCAACTATGTCTAGGGTGGCCTTGAGATTCAAGACTTGGTCAAGCATGAAGAGATTAAAGTGCGTGGCCTGTGTAGAACAGAGTGAAACTGTGAAGGCATTAGATGAACTGTGTTGGCTGGAGTTATAATGGGTTGATCTGCAATGGACTTAGGTTGACTTAAGTGGAATAGATGTGCGAAAAAATATATAATTAAAAAAAATGAAATTAATGGCAATGTGGATGG
Organism: Dicentrarchus labrax; assembly: GCF_905237075.1. Taxonomy (NCBI): domain Eukaryota; kingdom Metazoa; phylum Chordata; class Actinopteri; family Moronidae; genus Dicentrarchus; species Dicentrarchus labrax. Next base: position 12,634,850 of record NW_026136706.1, read on the forward strand.
GGAATCCTAGTAACTTAGCAACTCAAGTCGCAGAAAACATTAGGATGGACACATTGACAAGAGAGAGGGAGAGGGAGGGAGAGACAGAGAGACAGAGAGAGACAGAGAGACAGAGAAACAGGCTGGTCTGGTTCCTGGCTGTCCCTGTGGAGAAAGGGAGTGTCAGAGGCCCTGTAGCTTACACCTGACAAGTAATGGGAGATTGGCTGGATGACAAGGGCAAAAGACTGTATAATTGTGTGTGTGTGTGTGTGTGTGTGTGTGTCAAACAATCAAACTGTCCATTTTACAAAAGCCATGCTGTTATCAGACAGAATGTATTATGTGATATTTACAGTTTCTTGTGCTTGGCTTGTTTAGCCTATTGAATTGGGCTTTTTTTATATAGCCATCTGAGACAAACTTGTCATGGTAAAACTTTGACTTTGTCTTCTCACAACAGCTATGACAAATGATTCCAAGGGGTCATACTAGGTAATGAGCCTGTAAATGGGACAATCTTACACTTAAAGTCTTGTTAATGGGTTAAAATGGATACAGGGAGTTTTAGACATAGTATGGAAACGTCTGGACACTATTCAAGCGAAACTTACTGATCCTGATGATCCTGTTTTGGGATTTACTGGGGCAGTAATCACAGTGTGAGCATATGTGGTTGTTTTACTAAAGCCTCCCATCTGACTGCATCCATCAACTTGTCCCTTCAGGCTTTGGAACTGCAACCACTTAATTCTCAGAGGCTAGTACAAAAAAATTTTGAAATTCAGGCAACATTTATAATATGGGAGAAATCTTCACAAAGCAACTGCATTCTTTAAACTGATACTGTATGTTTCCAATGCCACAGTTTGTACAGAAGAAACCCTTATCCCAATACCCACGTTGCGATTGAGCCTTATCTTCGACAGCTGTATCCTGGCAACACGGAGCAGACCTGAATGTCCTTGCTATTCAGCTCCTTGCATCTTTACATCTGTCTCTCTAGTGTGGCAGAGTGGAATGCACAGAGTGGTCCGATGAGGATACACTTTTGATACACGGTTGCAACGACAAAAGCAGCAATGAAAATCAGCAGTGCGGTAGAGCCTGCAAGTTTCCCATAATGGATTGAAAATCAGGCGGAAAGATCACAACGGACTGAGATCGGTTGCCTGAAAGCAACACATCATTATAAAGAGGACATTCTGTCACTCTAAATATCCAAACTGTCACCTTATGCAAAGGGTTCAATTCTGCTCTCTACTGTACAGTTTGTGTTTAAGAATTTGGCACTGAAACTTGATGCTTATTTTCAACGGGTGATGTGATGCAGCCCTTCTTTTGTAACAAAACCTCAAATAGCAAATGTTAGGCAACTTCCAGAATGACAACAGCTCTTTTCGGTGAAGAGTATCTCCCTGTGAAAACCATCGCCCAGCACGCCTCCCTGTATCTCTAAACTTGTGGGAAACAAGCTTCCCTTTTCTCACTTAGCTGCCTTGTCTCACTTAGTTTCCCCTTTTCTTACTTTGCTGCTTCACTGTGACATCGCAAGAGCTAATCTGAGGCATCAGGTCAATAAGACTGAAAGGAACCAAGCAACACTTCTGGCTAAGTGTAATATAGCACAACAAGTGTGATATGGTACAAGTTGCAATATGGCATTTTTATACAAAAGCTCTTATTGTGGTAACTACTGCTACTCACTTTAACAAGTGTTCATCCTTAGATATCTTATTCTGTCCCCCTCCACTCCAGAAATATGTTATTCTTCTTGTTCCTACAGTTGTATGTTTCAGCTTCACTGTGCATAATGATGTCTTCGCAGAGTTTGACACTAGAAGGATGTTTTCGTGAAATTAATGACGTGCTAATAGAAGATCTGATTTTAAGAGGTGGGTCTTCGAGCATTATCTGTGACATCACACATATTTTGACGTTTATCCTGGTCCAATATGGAACTAGAAGCCACCAGTGCACACACACTGAAAATGGACTTTACAGTGAAGACATCTTGTGTCAAGCAGGAAAACTTGGAGGACAAAATTTGCATATTAATTGATTGTGGAATTCTTAAATTATTTATTTAAAACAGTGACTAGACTGAATTTCTAAAGTGATTTAATGCAAAGGGATTTGCAGTTGCCCCTTATTTACTCACACGTGGTGGCAAGTTACCATGCAAGGCACCAGCCTAACCATCAGGAGCATCTGTTTTCTGATCTCCTAACATTTGCCTTGTTAATTTGCTGGTGCAAAGAATCCAAACATCCTCCACCTACCTTCTACCGCAAAGGCTCTAATTGCAGAAAGTGCTGATTTTCATTAAGATGAAGCAAAATACTTTGTTCAGAATGAACTGATCTGAACAACATATTGGTTTAAAGGAGAAACTGTGTGTGTGTTTGTACACTGTAGTTGTTCTTGGCATACTGTAGAAAAGTGTATCTCTTGATTGAGCACTCACCACTGGAATTAGGACCCTGAGGAACTGTCTGTCCATTAGGTGTTGACATATCCGCCAACATTCTCGAGTTCTCCTCACCGGGAGAGCATTGGCCGTTACCTGGGAGACAAACAGAAAGACAGCAATCGTCATTGTGCTGTACAATACAGTAGTTGTATAACAAATAAAATACAATGCGGTTATGTAAAAAAAGTCAAGTTTTTCTGTTTTTGATGTGTATACTATGCAATGATTAGGGCTCATGCATCCGTTTCAAAAGAAGAAGATGTTGCTGGATGAAGAGAAAAATAAAATGTGGTCAAGCAAGAAAATTCTTAACATTTCTTGTATATTCACTTTAATACAAATGAAGAGAGTAGCCTTGGGTAAGGTCATTCCTTCTAAGATTAAAAATAATTCATTTCATCCTCTCAGATCTCCTTTTAGGCCTAACCCTGAACGGTAAATATGGAGGTCACCATACTGAATGCAGACGGCAACTAAACTGTCTTTATGCACCTATGGGATCCTAATGTCCAATACGGATCAGATTGCAACCTCTCAGCAGTCTGTACAGAACCCAGGCTATGGATAGCCCTGTGTCCACTCAGAGGGAGAGCAAACCAATCCCTTATCCCCTTACACTCCGGCCCTGTCAGGGTCACTAGAACAATACAGTGGCAACAGGCAAACACCCCTGCTGACCCAGGTGTCAAATCCCTGAGGAACCACAGTGAGCCATCATTCACCACCAGCACAATTAAAGGTTTTCCTCAAGCATACTGACAACTGCGAAAAAATGGAAAGTATCTATTGTAACGCCACACTGCCTAATGCTGTTAAAGTTGATGTAGCAATAGCTGTAGCTGAGGAACGTTCAGTAAAAATCAAAGGAACGTGCTATGTGGTACATCTGAAACCGCTACAAGGAAGGCCTTGTTACAATTTGTCAGTGCTGAATATGTCTGCAATGATTCCTCATACATGAAAAGGAAATCTGTGTCAGATCTCCTCTTGCTGTGACAGCTCCTCTTAGTTTGACAACCTCTTCTGTGGTATTGTTCTATTGTAGTGGCGGGCCCAACTGAGTGGGGCATACTGGCAGACGTTGTCCATGACACAATCCCTGGGCCTGGGCTCAGGTTGCACAGGTTGGGGTTGGAGGAAATCTCAGGTGACCGACGCTGGCTATCCCTTGGCAATGCTGTCCTGGAGACAGGAGTGGCCCAGATTTGTCATGAAGGATTTTCCATGACTGTAGCAGACACTGACAGCTGCCTAGCAGCACTATGGCTAGGTTGTGTCGAGCATAAACTAATAGTTTTGGGCTGTCTGGGTTTGAATTCTAAAATAAGAACCATCCATTACAGATTTTAACTCAGTGTTATTGTCAGAATGAAAGCATGGAGACTTTTATTCAAAAGCTATCAAACGTGTGCTGATTTTATTCATGATTTATAAATAATGCTGTTAATATGGTGTCTTTTTTAATTAATGAAGAATTATTTCAAATACAGACGTTTGTCATCAAAGGTCAAGTGTCCTGGGCCCTCATGTATAAACAGTGCATACAGTGGTTTTCACTCACATGGTGGGATGTAAAAAATGTAATATGACGTGAGAATGTGCGTGCCATGGTGAAAACTCTTGTCTGGCTCGGTAACTTCAAACTTCAAAGAACGGAAACTTGCCAGATGTTTCTAACTAAAGTTTCCACTAAAGTTACTGTGATATATTAATAATTACTTAATAATTATTTCCACTGATAGCGTGATCATTTCTGTAGATGATGTTTAACATCAGAAAGACAAAAACCCAAACAGGAAGAAAATACTATTTTTCCCAACAGCAATAAATTGTCCTAAAAGTTAATGACTAAAAAAAAAATCCACGTAGGAAATAGGTACAGACACCCTCTATATCACTCCCCAGCTAATTTCCCACAAATAACGTGCCTCACCCACTGCACTAACATCAAGATCAGCAGGGAAAATGGCATTTTTCTGTGTTCACGGGACATGGAGATGTTAATGTATGTCTGAGATTGTACAGTAGCTGAGGTGCACCGACATCCATAACACGCGGGAGGTGAGGCGTGCAGATCCATCTCACCAGGAAGAAAACGCCGTGCCAGGTGGACAAATGCTCTCACTCCCAGATATGGCGTGCCTCTGCCACAGGAGCTTTGGATGGATGAACCCGACCCGGGCCCACCAAAGCTGAGTGCAACAGCTGTACAGCTAAGAGTAACATACATGTCTGAGTTGCCTACACATATGGGCAGGATGCCAGAGACGAAGGCTTCTAATGCAGCAACCCTTTCTTCACGTGACGACCGTTCTTATTCTCTGTTGCAGGCAAGGCAGCATAAGGGGCTTGTTCATGTGTTGTCAATTTCATGTTGACAGGGACGTATAGAGGAAAGGTGCACAGGACCTGACGTATGCCTGGTTTTATCCATGTGGAAATTTCTTTGCATAGGTACTTTTCAAGTTTTATGCATATGCCATCTTTCAGTATGAAATGTATACTGCATACATGAAAGTCTTGTATGCATGAGGTCCCTGGTTTTTAAGCAATTATGGACAATCAAAGGAAGAAGTCAAAGTTATATTATGTCCAACTGTCAAATACAACCACAGAGGTAGTTTACATTTCCCCACACACACACCTGTTGGAATAGGGACCTCAAACTTTTAACTAGGGAAACAATGGCCGATACATTATGAACTTGAGCAGAGTTTAAAATGTACTAAACCACACACACAAGCATGGACTAAACTGAAGGTTTTGCGTTGGTGCTCCGCATTTGCTGAGTCAATCCTGTATGAACAGTAAGATCAGGATATCAAACAGTTGAGACTTGCCAGGGGAAAGGTATTTTGAGTAATACATCAAATTGGGATAATTTAACGTGCTGACAAATGGAAAGGAACAAATGTGTACACACGGAACTAGTAGGTGTAATAAATGCTGACTTCGTCAGTGACGCCAAACGAATGCGTAGCTTCTGAAGTACAGTCATCCTCTGAGGAATGTAACAAGGGTCATTGCAATTTCTGGTCTTACAACTTGTTTATAAGAGAGTAATTATAAATGGTATTTAGGTTCAGGAACAGTATGCAATGACAATAAACCAAAAATAAATCAAGGTCATACACTATCTGCCCACTCATGACGGCAGACACGAATAAGATAACCAAAATGTCTGCATCTTAACAGACGGCACCAATGTCTAACTTTTTGAGGAACTGAATAAGATTCTTTACCGGAGTGACGAGGCCCTCCTTGCTGGCTTTCTGGATACACACTGTAGCTGTAGCTGGGAGCTGGTTTTTCCTGTCAAACCCTGAACCCTTCCTAAGACTCATATCACATAGACACACAGCACTGTCCCAGAAAACAAAAATATACAGATAGACAAATGACAGCAGTCATTTACAGACTTATAAAAACTGTAAGACATTGTATTTTACTACTAGTAGTGATATACAGTATACAACTCAGTCTAGGAGTATTGCAATAGCACAGGTGTTAACCAAACCAAACCAAACCAAACCAAACCAAACCCATAGAGTGCACTGGTGCGTTCCATTTGCAGTAATCTATATAGGTGTGTGTTGGGCTGACCCAGAGAAACCTGTTACAGTCGACCTCTGCAGAGAATGAATAATTGATAACATAAGGAAATAGAATTTCTTAAATAAGCTGAGAAAGTGAGTACTGTAAATGAGGCAATTTACAGGGTATAATTCTGATTATTTAAAATAATACTGGACCCAGCGTTTCTCCTCAGCTTTTAGCAAGGTAGTAGTTGAGCATGTGTGACTAACAACCGGAAGGTGATAAAGAGAAGTTGGAATACCCCAGTTAAACCTTTAAGCATATCAAATATTGTTTAAGGTTATCAACTTAAAAGCTCTAAATGGGACCATCAGGATTCAAGAGCGTAAAGTATACCTTGTTATGTCAGTTAGAAAAACTAGGTTTACTTACTTAGGGATTGTCTGGCAGATAGCTTAATATCTGCCAGACAAGCTTACACTTCTGAATGTCAGGACAGTTATTTTTAATTTATTTTTATTTTTTGACAATAACAGTAAAGACAGACAGGATATGCAGGGGAGAGAGGGGATGACGTGCAGCAAAGGTCTCAGGCCAGTGTGGTAAGGACTTGATACTTATACTTGGTACACATTCTACATAGTGAGTTACTGGGGCACCCACAATTATTAAATGTTAACATTCACTATTGTAATATACCTTACTGAATTTGTTTGATGTTAAATTATTTATTTCTACATCACACTTGTATATGTTCCCGTTATAGAATACTATATTGTATACTAATGTTGTTGTACTGTATAATATATCTTGTATAGTGTATGTAGTGTAGTAATTCAATGTAAACCATTTGCTGTTACTTTTTCTTATTCTTGCATTGTAAACCGTGTGCAACCTGCTTTGGCAAAACTGTACTTAATTATGGTCATACAAATAAGGCAGATTTGAATTTAAAGTTTGAGAAACCTGGGAGGACCAACCACATGGAGCAACTATGTGCAACGTGCAACCTGTGCAAATTACTGTTGTAACTCCAACATCTATTTTTATTCTTTTTTTTCATGTAGAGTCAAGATAAGTTTGTAATTACACAGTAGATGTTTGATACTTTGTTGGCCACCAATACAGGCATGGGAATGAGAAACAACTATTTTGATTAAAACAGAGGGGTGTATGTGAGTGAGCTTGAAAATGTTTAATGTCTGAAAAAGTAAGAAATTACACATTAAAGAGAAGCGTGTGTAAGTTACTATCATGATGTATCTATGAGACGATGAGCATGTGAGACAGAATGACTGTATGTGAAAGAGACTAAAGAGCATGTGAGAGAGAGGGATAAAGAGAATGATTGCATATGTGATACATTTTGATGGTGTATGTGAAAGCAACGTGCTGTGTGTGAAAAAGTAAGTATGATAACCGATGGGAGAAAGACCGACTGTGACAATGACAGCGAATGTGGTTAAGAATAATAGTGTGAGAGGAGTGTTTATGTGAAAAGGGAGGTTGGTTGATTACACAGGAAGGAAGCTTAAATTCTTAAATCATGATTATCGAACCTTTTTGAAAACAAAGCTTGTACCTACCCAGTGGCACTGCAATGCAAGGAGCATTCACATCTAGCCACAGTGCATTTAAAGACACCATGTTTTGTCAGTGCAATAACAAGCTTGCTCTGGTGTGTCAGAAATGTTTGCTTCCTTTCTTCTTTACGTGTATGTTCTATAGAACGCTGTAAGCCTATCAGGAATTGAAACCACTAATATTGTCAATCACATTCAATTATATACACCGTCAGGGTTTATGTCTCATACTACTATTCTGAGTCACAGATATCATCATCCTTTCTTACATAATAGACAAAAATACTATCTATAGATGAATTAAGAAAGTGCACACAACTCTTCTTATTCAAATATTTTCCGCCCTATGTGCGGGACGCCCAATTCCTACCCTGCTTCACTGGTGCGAGTTTGACCGCTGGATTTGTTTTTGCAGTTTTATTTATCCCAAATAGCCCATGTAACAACTCCCCAGACATAAGCTGTAAGCTAGCTAGAAACTTACTTATCGAGCATGTGTGTAGTGTGCTTGGTGTGGCTGTATGTGTGGCAGCACAGCCTCGGCTTCTGCCTGGTCTCTAAGCGTGCTAGGATCTCCAGTTCATTCTGTTAATGTCCTCCAGAACCAACTGCTATTTTTGTTTCTGTATATTTAAGAGAGGAGATATGTATGTACATATGTATATACATAGCAAGGTTGCAAACATAGAACACCTGCATCTAGACAGGAAGATAAAGTAACATGAAGCACATTATTGACTACTCCCTGATATATATTGATGGCTGAATATGAGTGAAAGAGTGAGTTTGTTGTTATTATCATTATTACATCATATTTATGTTATATATTTATATTTGTTTTATGTATAGTTACATAAACTAGAAACCTTAGTCACAGGTATGTAAAATAATCTCAAAGTCTTTTGGACAATGTTACATTCAAGATAAAAAGCCACCATGCAAGCTTAAACAACTCCCGTGGCAGAGCTACAACTTTGTAATCGAATGATAATATGAATCAGAGAGATGTTTCAACATAGTTGTAATGAACTGAAATTATTTGGTTTTGTTGGTAATCAGTTTCACGTCATGTACATTGAGCCAGTTGAACTCATGTGTCATAATAACTTGACAAGAAAGGAACCGATTTGCTGGACTATAACTTGTTGTCAGGGGAAATCGACCAAATGGTACAAATTATCACAAGCCATGCAAAGCATATTCTACTCGCCTGTTCAAATAAAAAACCTAGCAACACTGCTCATAAAGCCTTGAATAAGCACAACATTTTAACTAAGTTTGAAATGATTTCAGCTTACACACATGTTGCCACCATTTGTCCTACCAAGGTAGAATTGGACCCCACTCACATCTTAACTGTGTCTTTATGCACCTCTAAAATTTCCTTCCAGTTCAGTTTGAACAAACTTTTAAATTCTCTATCACATATAGAGAATATGTGATATATAATGTAAGGAATATACCATACCATATACTATTGTTTTTTAAACATATACTGTCATGGGTGAGTACAATATGATTATGGGAGCTTCATGAAAGAGAGACTACTACTGTGTGTACATAAGAGGATATTTGTGTCTTGTATGGTGAGTAGAAGAATATGTTGTGTGGTGGTGTATGTGCAAGATTTTGATGATGATAACAATACATACGATATTTGACCAAAATGTTCTCTCATCGTCAGCAGTCCCTTGCCAATGTATTAAGTATACAGTAAAATACATGGGAGTAATGTGGATGCAAACTGTTGCATTCCACAAACATGCATGTTCTCCGCAGATTCATGCAAACGGAACAGACCATTATTTGTTCCAAAACTTCATTGCAAAATCATTTCAGAAACGACCCACAGACGGACATGAGTCTCCATTTCTTATTCCGTCACGAACCCTACCCCGCCTGCCAAGTGTTCCTACAAGCACAAACCCCCAATGGAGACCTAAAATCTCCACTGATGTCATAAACAACATGGTACCTGTTTTCTGATCTGTACATCAAAGTGAAATACAAGGCGGGCAGGGAAGATATTCAAGAGACCTGCCCAAAGGAAACCAGCAAAGGGCAATGGAGCACCACAAAGTGCATATCCAGTATCTGCTGCATTCAACAGGATGTCACTAATGCATCGTTTTCTCTACCTTTAAGGGGTGAACAGGAAAAAGGCTGCATTAGGGGAAAATCCCTTGAAATGTTTATAGTGTGCTTGCAAAATTTTTTGTATTAGCATTGTATCAAAAAGTTGGAGGAGAAATGAAAGTCAAAATAAGTTACTAATGCTAAAGTCACAACTACATAATAACAAACAGACACAATCATTGTTATCATTATCATCATCATCGGTACAACCAAAGACAGACACAAACTCTCGATATACGGCCTTGAACTCTGTCCTTGGGTGTAAAGTATGGGTCAGTGAGTGTTAGTGTGCATTGAATGTAGTGTGCAAGCGATATAAGGACTTACTAGCACAGTAGCCATCGGGAGCCTCCATTTCAAGTGCTTTGGGAGTGCTTCAGGGAATAAAAAGAAATATTACTGTGACTTTAATATTCCTGTAACACAAAGTTTTTTTTGCATAATGCATATATTTCTTAAGTTTATTCTTAGTTTGCTTAACCAAATGTGTGTATTTCAAAAGCTGTGCAGCCTAAGCTGTCATGACAAATAGCATGCAACAATGATATGCACCTTTAGAATAAACCTTGATCGCATATTCATACAAACACCATGGACCTGTAAACAACCAATTTTTAAAAAATCATATTAATACCCAAAGGTTGTTTAGCAGCTTTAGGGGCATAGTTTCCAGTTTACAGAGGTGCATCACAATAGCGACTCTGGTCTGTGCAGTTTTGCTATTACAGAAGTAGTCCGATATATTTAAGCAACCCCATGAGCTATTTAAAATGTGTGAACAGCCGTGTTTTAGTTTCATGTTCTCTATAAAAAAAATGTTCTTGTCTAAATAGAAGTTAAATTATAGCTGGCATGGTCTCTCAAGTTTGTGCATTTTTACTTCCGTGAACTTGCACAAGTATGGTTTGTATATACGAGACCCAACTCTTATTGAGACAGAAATGATGCAATTTATTATCTAAGCCAAAGTTTTCCAATAAAAACAGGCAAAAGAAAAGATATAAATGTAACTGTTCTCTACAGTAACAGAGTAATAACTGTATTACTTCAAAATCTAGAAAAAGGGGGAAATTAAATCACTAAAGTCCGGTTACAACTTTGCTTTTCGTGCAAAACTGGTACTAGACTGACCAAGCACGAGGCATTCAACTCTGCAGAGGTTTCAACACACCTAAACTTCATACATCTAAACATTTATGGGCATGTCCATAACACAAGGCGTCTACAGCCTTCTTTAAATAAGTTGTAAGTTACTTGTTAATTGATTCTAATTTTTATGATTTTGCGTACTGATGTTTGGCTCCATCTTCATCCCTTGACCCATTGTTATCGTTGTGTAGAAGATTTGTTAAAGTCAACACACAGAGGAAGTGTGTTATGATTATCATAATTTGGAATAGTACTGCATCAGAGAGAAGTGTATAAGGGATTATTAGTATTTATTTAAATAGTCAGAGCACACAACAAATGTGTGTAACTGCTGTCTTCCTTAAAGAACATGATACTTTTTTTTCATGTCATTAAAAGAAAAAGAAAATAACTTAAGTGTCATTGCAGAAACTTTTCTTTTGATTGTGTCAAATCTACAAACCCAATGCAGAATGTCCCACATAATGCTGTAGTTTCTCTGTATTTAACTGTTTCCTAATAGTAGTTTGAGGTAGTGTATAACAAAGATAATGGTAGTCTGACTCAGAGCCAGCTGCATTTTTTTTTCTTAATGGTATGAGTTCTTAATTTAGCCTCCCTCTGTAGCTTTACGCACTCTACAGTCAGACAGTTAGAGAGCCATTTATTTTAGATTCTGGTGGCTAAAATCAAAAGTGAAACGTGAAAGCAAAACAAGAAAGTAATAAATATATAAAAACTGGATTCATATAATTACCTTCAAGCGTCTCCCCTGTGCAAAACGTGTTGGTAATTTCAGTCAAGCACGGAGGGAGGGGGTGATAAGTTGTCTCCACCTCCCTTTAAAGAAACAAAAGTCAAAATTACCTATTTCGTCCGGGGATCTCTCACAAATGTATGAAAGAGAAAACTTTTCCCAGCATGTTTCAATAACATCCCAGTGAAAGAAAGGTGAAAAACATATGAGCGAGTTCAGAAACGCTTTAGAAAAGTTTAGGAGGAGTGCGTTTACAGTGTCCTACAGGTGTCTGTTGCTGTGTCAAAGCCTCTTCTGCGCGTGTCCCGTCGAGTTTTCCACTTTAGAAACGACCCCGACACCGTCCCATCGAGCCTACGCGCACTTGATTCGAACTTGCGACATTTCACCAGAAGTCACAGAGCTAGTAGCTGAGCCGTACACGGTGCACTTTTTCGGTAGGAAGACAGGGGGGGACTCAACAAGTTGGTAAAGGAAAGAAAGAGAGGGATGGATCAAACTGGATCCACCGGTTCCTAAGGAATTAGCCATAACGGCAGGGAGCAGCCAAGCTATTTTCAACAACCAAGAGACTGGAAATCCGTGGGTTGGCAATGCTGAAAAGCTACTATGGAAATGTGCCTCAGGTCGAACCGGCACAGCCTCACGCGTTTTAGCTGCTACTGCGGCCAATGGGAATAATGTGGTGGCAAATTAAACGATGGGTGAGCTGCTACATGGCCACCATCCCTCCAAATGACAGCACAGCCAATACTATGACAACAAAACAAACAAATTGTCTCGTCAGAAATTTCAAAAAAAAAAAAAATAATTATTTCCCCTTTTTTCTCAATGTATACGCCGCCTTTCACACTACTTCCTAGTATGTCTACGAGGGGACTTTAGGTGGCCGAATTAAACATTCATGTCAGCAGCAACAAGATGGGAAAACTCTATTTTGCAGATGTACAGACAGGTTAGGCAGTGAGGACAGGATGCATTTACCTGGCAGGCAACAGTGCATCTCTAGAAATAACCATCAGCTGAAAAACCGGGAAGCCAGTTTTGTTGTTATTGTGGCAAAGCGCTGTGTTTCTCGTGTTTAGTGATTTTTTTGTTTTGTTTTTTTTTGTTTGTTTTTTTGCTGGTTGCGTTTGCCCGCATGGCTTAGAGCTGACTGACAGCTGCAATTCAACAGGTTATCCGATCACCGCAGTCTACAGCAGAGCCCGTCTGGCTTTCCATTCATCAGACAGACGCTCCTTGTCTGCCTTTGCCGCAGACATGCGCCTCCAGCAGCTCTGAAAGCGTCTGTAGCCTACTGACAGTCGAATGATATTGAATGGCTGTACATCAAAGCAGCGACAGAATGGTCAGTTAATACAGGAAACCGATTCATGCACGTGTGTTTCTGTCGCGCTCTCTCTCTCTTTTTTTTTTAATTACCTTAAACACGTAGGAGTTTATATAATGCCATGAACTTGCACATTGATCCCGGCTGAATGTCTCGGCTTGGAAACGGCTTCATTCTAGTCCGACACGCGCCATGCAGCGCGGGCTGAAAGGCAGTTTGGTTCCGCAGCGGCGGCAGCAGCAGCAGCGAAAGCAACAGTTGTTAAATCCACCACTGACTTCCTCCTCCATCTCCAGAGCAGAGCAGAGCAGCCGAGTTGCTATTCTGGGAAGTTGGTCTGACACAGAGAAACCGATCACAGAGTGTGGACCCAGTCTGCCTCTCCGCTCGGCAATCGATTAGGTTACAAAGGGGCCTATTATTCCTGAGGCTGCAGCCAGGTTAGATCCCCGTGGAGACGAAAGCATAACTGTCATACTCCTGAGGTATTTTTTTTTTTTCATAGGACGTATAAAAGGGACCATGTGCCTTTTGTTTTACACATCCTGCAGCTGCTTGATTACTAAAGTTAGGCAATATTACAGTAATTTAGCAAATCTGTTTTAAAAAAACCATTTATTTTAAATTAATTGATATTGATGATAACTGATGATATTAATTATCCACTTGCACATGCTTTCATCTAGTCCTGTCAAGAATGCAAACTGCTCTTACATTGTAAGCCAGACCAATGCTGGATTAAGGCCAAGGCCAAGATTAATTAATATTTGAGAGTTTAAACAAGCATAGGCTTTTTAACATGAATTCATAACATAAAGATTTTGTTAAGGATCCCTTCATTTTCATTTAACAGACTATAAGTAAGCTATGGACTGAAAAGCCCATCTCTAGTGGACAACCTATGTCATGGCAACACTGTTAATAGAAAAAAAATACTTTAAACATATCTTTGGCATTTCTCTAGGGCACTTTATTATTACTTTTCAGCCATTATATAATTGGAATCAGCTGGACTCTGAGTCTATAGGATGACGATAATGCTCAGCAGCGTTAGAATGGTGTGTATATAATCTTATACAGTTGAAAAAGAAGTTGCAGTAGTGATTGTGATGGTCATAAAAGGTCACTGGAAGGCCCAATTGTAATATTAGCAGAAGGCTAACAGTAGCACATTCACAAAAGTAACTTTAATACTCCAACAGCCGTTTCCTTCAGCCAGACCCATTGTGTACTTTCCTGTGCACCTCATTTCTGAGGCAGAACTGACATACAAAAAACAAAAAGAAGACATGACAAGACGACACCCTAAAAAGCATCCCTATAAGCCAACTGCAGCTGCGTAGGGCCTTAGAGCCTTTAGGGGGCCCCCAAACTCAGTTAATTTCAAAAATTAAATGTGGATTTTTTTGAACAATGTAGTGTAGGGTGTTTTTAAATGTGAAAACCAAACCAAAAAGGGGCTGCAGGCACAGTTTCACACTGACACACTGGTCCATGTGTTCCAGATTTGGTTGGCCAACGCACTGCAATTAGAAACCTCAAACACCTCAAATACAGTGCAGTTTTAGCATACACACCAACGCAGTCTACACACCTGTGGAAATAAATGGATCAATACTAAGTGGTAGTGCTGTCCTGACTTCAGTGGGGAGTTCATTCCACAAGTAAAGCCAGGGCAGAGAGAAGCATTAACAGTTCAGACTGAACTCTTTGATGGTTTAAAATGAACTCAATGTTTTTAACACAATTTTGGAAGTTGTCCCTTTTTCCTAATAGATATTCTTACATACACACAATAATATAATTGTTTCCTTTATTTGCATAAAACATTAATTAAAAGGATAAAACAATGCTTGAATGGAAATTCCTTCATTATAATGATAAGCAAAAGTCTGAGCTTGGTTGGTCCGAGGACACCATCTCAAATGTAAACATCTTTAGAGGAGTCAGCGTAGTTCATTTTTCCAATTTTAACATTTTCAAGCAGTAGTTAAGATCTGAGAGTTAACACTATAGTAAAGTATGTAATTTAAAGGTCCAGTGTGTAACATTTACGATGATCTATTGGCAGAAGGATGTGTTATTTACGTAGTTTATGTGCACTCATTTCATTTAATATCAGTCTCTTTTTCTTGGTTCTCTGTGTGGGCACACAGAGCGGACCAGAGGAGACGCAGGTGATTAATGTTGTCGGTACACCACATCAGTCATAAAACTCGACTCCTGGTTTTGCTCCTGGGGCTCCTCACCACTGTTTCAGAAGAAGAAAATAATGAAAGTAACAAGTGAACCAGCTTTAAAAGGTGCAGTGTGTTCAGTGGCATCTAGTGGTGTAGCTGCAGATTGCAAATCTCTCACTACACCCTCCCCTTCCAAATGTGAAGGAGAAACTACGGCGGCAGCAAGAAATGCGAAAAACATGAACGCCCCTATCTAGAGCCAGTGTTTTTTCCTACATTCAGATGATTGATCTACCAATAGAGCTTCCTAAATGTTACACACTGTACCTTTTTTTTTTTTATAAGTGCTGTACAGTTGATCTAATTTACACCAATATGAAGAGTGGTCCATGTGAATTTCAAAAAAGTGCCTGATATATATTTATCCGCAAGTCTAAACTGGCATGTAATCAAGAAAACTTTACAGTGTTATATTTTAACCGGAATTTAGTGTGGTAGCAGAAGAGCAAGATGCAGACCTCTTCACTTTCACTCAAAACAGAACTGGATCAGTACTCATATCAGCCTGTCCTAAGCCAAAGAGGAAAAAAATGGCTTTAAAATAAGTCATGTACATGACAACTTGACACAAGACTGATGCCCTCTATGAGAAATGTCTTAAAGGCCATCTTTTACGGTCTAAATGTAATTTTAATGGTCCAATTCTTGAATTGAAAATTATCTTAACATTAATGAATCACTTGAATATACATTAACCTCTTCAATCACCTCTAGCAGTGGTTTCCAATCTGGCGGTTGAGACCCTGACTAGGGTTCACCAAAGCTTCACAGGGGGTCACAAGGACTTCTTAATTTTAAAGGGGTGTAAGAAAATGTAAAATATACACAGTAAGCCCATATCTCAGCATTCATTTAATTCTGTGAAGAAAACTAAATTAATTTGATTTTTTAAAAGTTTAGTTTATTATTTAAGATCTAAACACTGAAGACCTGAACACAAGCTATATTCACAGCAGGGGTGTAAGAAAATATTGAATATTGATAGTGAGTTCTTTATACGATTCAAGTTTTCCTAAAATTAGATTTAAATTTAAAAAGAAATAATAAAAAAAATCACAATATATTGCCTTGCTTGCGGTATCACAATAAATCGAATCGTAACCCCTGTATTGTGATACGTATTGTATTGCCAGATTCTTGCCAATACACAGCCCTAATTCACAGAACCTTCACTCTCTGGTGAACAACCTAAAAATAGTATGCAGTTAGAACAACCAAAGAGCTAACAATGAGAAGGAAATTCTGAATCTGTCAAAACAGAAGCCTGTTAAGTATTGTTTAACAAAAAAAAAAATCACCAATGATGCAATGTTCACAGGAAATGATCTGTTCAAAATGTCTCCAACTCACTCATTTTACACAAACTCCCTGCAGTTACTGTGATTGGTATTACATTCATTGTACAGTTGATCAGTTTGTCTGTACTGCTATTGTTATATATATATATATATATATATATATATATATATGTCTCTTAGTCAGGGGTCATCAGTTTACTCAACGATAGAAAAGGGGTCCCTTAAGGAAAATGGATGGGAACCACTGATCTAGGCTATATAATGATATAACAAAAGAATAAAATTAGCAGCAGACTTTTGAACTAGCCTATAACGCTAACAATTGGAAAATACTTCTCCATTTAATTAAGTCACTCAATGCTTCAAACTGTCCAGCATCCAGACTAAAGGCTGTTTTTGTTCCATACAATGATCACTTTGTGAAACAATAATTACAGTGTTTGAATGTTTAGCACTGAAAGGGTTTTGATAATTTTCCCTTTTTTTTTTTTTTTTTTTTTAATAATAAACATAGAAATTCCTACGGACCCCCTGCAATTATATCAAGTGACATGTCATTTAACACAATGCTGCTCACCTCCTCCTTCAGCTGGGAGTAGGGCTGGTTCATTGGTAGGGGTGTGGGGATGCGGACACACGGCTGCCGGGCCTGAAGCTGGGCAGGGACAACTGATTCAGTATGTATGAATATGTATTCAGTATGACTAGCTGGCTAAATGTTCGCCTGCGTTGAGTTAATGTCGGCTAAAAGAGGAGAAAAATGCTAACCCTAACCCTTTTTCTGTTAAGATACTTACGTTAAGTTACGCTAACTAATGTTGGGGGGGGGTAATGTAGCCTATTTCACTTTAAACTAAGATAGCAGGTTAATTTTCACCACTCACGGACTCCACCCACCTGTCTTTGTGAACTGAGTAACATAAGGTCAACTTTTCTTCTCTGTCTCCTTTCTTTTTTCGTTTTTTTGTGGGGACGGGAATGCTCCACCGGCACTCCTCATATTATTAATTGCTAGCAGGTACCGTTCGCACCTGGCAGGACTGAACCATTTCATGAAAGTAGGGGGGGGGTGTTGGGCAATACAAAGGTTGTCTGGATTTCTTTGCTATTTTTTGCCGAAAGCAGGAACATAAAAAGAAACCGTGAAAGGTATAACTACATTGTAAATGTGATATTTAATTAATTTAAAGAAAGAATACTGAAAAAAATATTCTCATATTTTTTAGGACCCCTGTCCGTCACAGGCCCTTACAATCTTCCTCACGGTCGACCAATCACAGACCCCCATGCTTTAAAACTTGGATCGAAGAAAAGTCATTAACTAGCCTAATATGTTGATAAAACAATGTTTTTTTTTTGTTGGTTGTTTGTTAGGGTATAGGGGGTATAGCCTACTATAAATGAAAATTAGCCATGCATTGGAGAAGGGTATGTTTCTTCTAATATTTTGCATAGGCTAATCATCCATTTTTGTTCCACAATATATAGTCCAGCTATAATAGCGGGAATATTGATAGCCTAGCAGTAAAGAAAGTAGTAGATAAAGCTGATTAGATGATGAAGATGATTAGTGGTAATAGTGGCAATTGGGCTTGATAAGGGGTGATGGTAAGGAGTGTAATGCAGTGGAAACAACAGTATGAGAAAAATCGCTTTAGTTGTCTAAAAGCGACATAGCTTTATCTCATCAAAGTGTGAGGAAGCGGTAGCTTCACTCAGCCAGACTCTATCTCATGAGCTCAGTTTTCACTATGAGATTTATGTCTGGAAACAACCACTCAAGATGTGAATCAGCCTGTTCAGATATACACCGCAAATCAACGAAAGAAATTTCTGTTACTGCATGGCCTATTTTTCTCCACATACATGTATTTAGACACTTATTTTGGTGGATAGGTTTGACATTCTCAGAACAACCTCCATCTTGTTAAATTTTTTAGGTCAGAAGTAAAGACAATAAACGATTCCTGTTAACTGTAAAGGAGCAAACTATAATTTGTCCGGTAGTGGAAGAAGCACTCAGATCCTTGACTTATGCACCAATACAACCATGTAAAATACACTATTACAAGCAATAGTTACCTATTCAAAATCCTATAAATAAAAGTACAGTACTTGTACAGCAGTAAAATAGGCTTATACCCTGTGAAGCATATACAGGATTATTATAAATCACATAATTAGATTTGTTTTACTATATTGATGCATAAATGTATTTTCATTGCAATGGAGCTAATTCTGTTAGTCCAGTTGGAACCTTACCTAGGGGTTGCCCCCCTGCCCCCACCGCAAAGGGTCACAAGATAAAGCTTGTAGGATGATTAATAGGCTGGGTTAAGAAAAAAGAAAAGTTCTGCTTAACAGATTTATATAAATTTTTTGGACTTTAATCTGATCTTTGCTTTATCATTTCATATTTAGCCCTTTGAGTCTGAAACTAAATGAAAGCCTCTGAGAAGTTTAGAGGGGAATATCTCTGGTGAAACTGCTAAAAACTCATAGATATTTGAAACATGAGAATGAGGCCCCAGCTGCACACTACTTGTTTTGTAAAGGCTTAGCCAATAAGGTTGGGAGCCCCTTATTTATATTGTATCAAAGTAATGTATTTTATAAACTTACTGTGTGTTTTTTTATGAAAAGTAAGTGACTATAGCTATGAAATACAGACAGTAAAAAGGATTAAAAACTACCATATTTTAATTATGTCTTGGCCAAGCCAGTTAAAAACAATGAGCCATTGCCAGGTTTAAAAAGTGCCCCAAAACAAATATCCATAGTCTTTCTCTGTAAGAAGCTCCAAAACAGAACAACGTCTTGAAACATCACCACGACCAGAGTGCCAACACTCCGTTTCTTCTTGTTATCACCACCCACTAGTCTCATCAGGCTAAGAAAGCATACTTTTTCAAAAATGTTTTCTTTTTGTGAAAGTATTCCATGTTTGTTTGAATCCTTTGCTGAGATGGCAATGCATCTTTTTTGCTCATTAACAGACAAAGACCCAACAAATGATTTTCAGCCCTGTTAAAAAAAAAACTTTTACGTTCCACCTGACTCAAAGATTTCAAATGCAGCTCATTGTGCATTAATCAGGGTAACAGTGTAGGAGTGCATATGGATCTGTCTACGTGAAGCTTCCCACAACCCTGTAACATTGAAAAAGGTCATATATTCATCATAAAAATGAAAAAAAGATCAATTAAAGTGAAATAGACAGAATTGATAACTAGAAAAGTTCAGTTACCCCGCATATCTTTTATATCTATATTGTTTCATCTTTCTGCAAAGAGACACTGGATATCAGTTTTTTAATCTATGAGGTTCCTCTCAAACTGGTTTCAGCTGTCTTTACTGCAACTAGTCATTTTGTGGTTTTCTTGTTGCTACAGTGACCTTGCCTATTAAAGTACCCATCTGTGGAGCACCAAGATAAAGAAATTGTTTTTGTATAGTTTATAAAACATGAAAAACTGTGGTGACCTTCATCCTTCTTCTCATCACCGACTTTGCCTTACTCTTGAAATACTTACAACATGTATGTGGGCCACTACAGAACACGTTCAGTCTTTTGGAATTCTGCTACAATAAGAGTGAACATACTTCATAAGCTGTACAGTAGAGATAAACATATTACCAGGATAGTCTAGTGGCACACACCTGGAGAATTTTGGAATGGAGATAACAGTAATTAACCGCACTGAGGGCAGATGCTATTAGGATTATCTCCTCTGAAATATTCACAAATGTATCAGGTGAAATGAGACAATATTTGACCAGTGGCAGTAGAGGTCCTAGTTATACACAGTAGTGAAATGCTCTTTTAGTATGGTACTTATGTACAATTTGAATATCTACTCCATTATAATTTAGAGGGAAGTATTGTAATCTTCACACACTCCATTTATTTGACATTTATAGTAACTAGTTTATTTTTATGTAAAATAAACTATGTTTTTATATCATATGATACGATGCAGTTGTATACTCTACCCAATAGTATTCAAAGTATCTAAAATTGGCTGCACATTGACAAACTACAACAATAAAATGTTAGAATACAGAATAATATAATATTCTATATGATATTGTGAAAGGAGCCGTTCAGCATAATGAGTACTTTTTACCTCTAATACCTTAAGTATACTTAGACTTGTCATGGAGTATTTTTAGACCATATATACCTGTACTTCTACATTTAGCTAAAGTAGAACTGACCAACGTGGGGCCCGCAGGCAAAAGTTGGCCTGCCATACGGTTCAGTTTGGCCTGCAAGATGTTTCTAGCAGAAATAAACTATGAGCTTTTTAATGCTTTTTAAATAGGATAACTCTTTTTTTCATAGTCTGAGCATGATGACACTGCACTTTGTACCTCTGACCTTAAGGATCTTCCATCACTACCTGTAGTTACAGCAGTGGTAAATGCCATATTAATAGTACTTTCAGTGGTTGTTGTAGCAGTAAACCTGCAGGGAGAACATAGTAGTACTATTACTAAAAGCAGAAGCAGAACTATAACTAGAAGTAGTGTTGAGGTGCAGGGTCATTGGCAATAGAGTCTTTGTTACCAGTAAGCCTGCTGGTTGAGGAAGTTGAGACTATTAATTCAGTAAATATTGCATTTTTACAGGGTTTTTATTCACTGAATTGTGAGAATCCAATTATGCTCCATTATCTCCATCACTTCCATTTTATTTTTCATGTCAAGGAGTGCTGCACCTTTTTAACATTGCTGCAGTTCAGCTCTCTTTTACTGCAGCTCCCTCTTGTGGTAAAAATAAGATAATATCAGTTGACTATAGTTAAAGCCAAGTGTGCATTAGTATTGGGCAACTCATGATTCAGACTTTAATGTTATCTTCTTTGCAGTAAATCATTTTCTGATGTGGTTTACGATCCCTTATGATTGTGGATAGTTTGTTGCTGTAAGAAGCCCCTGACACCACTAAGATGTTTTCATATGAGATGTTTATTTTATAATGTGTAAAACCTTTTTTTCCTGTATAACCTCAGCCAAATGGCATTGATCAGCTGCCATTAAGTGGCTAAACGGTTCCTCATGGTGTCCATATACTGACAAATGATCTAAACTTATTTGGTAACAGTACAGCCTAAAGTGCATCGGCATCTCTCCTTTCAAAACACTATTCAACAACTGTGAACACATTAAGTATATTATATAGTATAGTATTATACAGTGTAATATATGAATTTATAATATTCATCTGAGGAGAGATAGTGATGCTGACGTTTTTTGGCATCTTGAACATTCAAGAAAAATCTCCTCTAAACCACAGACAGTGAAACTCATGAAGCAATCACGACACTGCTACAACATTTGAAAGAGTTCAGAGTTTGTTTTTTCTTTAAGGCAAAGCAAGTGCTAAAAGTTATCTAATTATTCTCTCTCTCTCTCTCTCTCTCTCCCACCCACCTACACACATCACAAATACTAACACTGAAAGAGGCTTTTACATTTTGTAAATCTTCTTAAACTGTGGCATGAGTGCAAAATAATTTAACACTGAAAGGAAATGAATGTTTAACTTTTAACTTTTACTAGCCCAACTTGAAAAATCTAAATTATAAAACATGTCTGCCATCGTGTAGTGAAAAGTTGCACTTTTTCCAATTTAAATTCTTTAATTAACTAACTTCTCTCATATCAGTTGTCAGAGCTCTCATAGATATCATGTGTTGCATATCTCTGAAAACTCAACAATTATTTATAGCAAGAAAGAGAGATGATATGTTCCAGGAGCAGGAATTCAGTGACCTTAACAAGTAACTAATCCACACAGTCCCTCAGAGTGATAAAGCAGAAAACACCCTTCACCCTAAAATTCCATGTACTTATATACTAGGAAGTCTCTAGTATAGTACAGTGAAATACACATTAGCAGGAAAAGCAGATTTGTAGCTAACAACATGAATGGTGGCTTGGTTCCATTTAGGTTTGTGAGTGTTAGCCATACCAATTAGCTAGTATGCACAATACCAGAGCCCTGGCACTGGAACACGTAAATGAAATCCAGCCAACATTAGTGTTATTAGTTACACCGGTGTTTGGTCAGCTCAGTTTTTTTGTTGTTGCAGTAATATACTATACATTCACTTGACTATGATCTATGTCAGGTCATCCACTCCAGTTTGATACAAAAGACTACTCTTTCAGACCAGAAACATTATAAAAATAAAAGTTCACTTTGATGAAAGATGCAGACTCTGCCTTTCATTTCAACAACCCAGCCAGAGACCGGAACTCTTTTGTTCTGTAGAGTGGACTTGGCTCCATGTCTATAACATATCAGAGATGATCATTTTTACTCGTAATATAAACTTGCCTCGGTATAAAATGATGGTGTGGCATATTAGCTCACAAAGTTGTTTGTTTGTCTTTGTTTTGACATATTGGATAGAAAAGATAACATAGGCAGACCCAGACTGGAAAATGTCTAGCATGGTCAAAAGATATCATCAAGTCTGAAGCAGGACGCTTGGTTCCTTTCCCACAATCAATTTTCAGTTTCACACACGCGAACAAACACTAATAGCTGCCTGAGGATCACCTCAAAAGGAGCCAGTTGCTTATACACCCACAGGTTTTGTTATTACGCGACTCTGTGGTAATTTGTCATGTCCTCAGATCTACAACTGCAAATTCTCCTGCAGTAGTTTAATTGTATCTCAATTAGCATGATCTTGCAGTTGTTTTGTTTTTTTCCATTTTTCTAATTCTCTGTTGAAAAAAATGCATCACTAAATACATAACCAATGAGAGGAATTTAATTAAGTGTGCAGAGATATGGTGTCTTTACAGCATACATCATACACAATGTGCAAATTGCTTTAGTAAATAACATACAATACCCTATATGTTATTATGACTGATTTAAGGATTACAAAACTTCAATAACCAACTTCACTACTGGAAATGCAATGCTGCAGTATTACAAGAAAATTCAACTCACATAAAGAGTAAAATAGCATCTCTACTCAAACACAAAGAAGCCCAAACAACCTACAGAAGAAAAACATTAAATATGTGATAACCTGGTTGAGGCTGACAGAGGGCACTGGTGGTCTATCAAATATTCTACACAAACAGCCATTCAACTGTGATCTCATCCTGACAGCCGTAATAACAACTCACAAGTAAGAACCTCTAATATAAAGCGTTCTAACAGAAGTACAAGTGCATTAACCCTCCTTGGTTGATTGTGGAGCATACAGTAGAACACTGAAAGGTATTTTTTAAAGGGTGTCTTTACTTAGGCCTACAGTGCCAGCGGAGCATGATTTGCATGGTGCATGTTTTTCAAAAAGATGTGCCAAAATCTGAAGTTGGTTTAAGGAACATAAAAGTGACTTTAGTTCAAAGCCTTGCATGTCAAACTAATAGATCATCATTTTGGATGGGAAAGCACCCAGCATGTTTGCAGTGTGCACATACTACAAATTAGATCATTAAAAAGGAATCAACACTGATACAATCTTAAAGGCACACTTTTAAATGCACACTTTAATAAGTGTGTGTGGGTGTGTGGTGGTGGTAATTGTGATGCAGGACAGCGTTTGTGTGTGTATATGTGTGTAGGTGCAGGGTGGGCGGTTATTGAATCTGCCCACACACAATATCTTATGCTGGTATTTAAAGATGTAACCAGTGACATTTCTGCTGACCAAGTTTGGCCAATCCTGTGTTTACTTAATGATTACTGAGAATTTCTAAACAGGCAAAGCCAGTCTAGTTTTGTTGTGATTGCCCAAATCACGTAGGCCTCCTGAACTAACACTTAGTTTTGCATGAACATAAGTGCAGCATTTCAAAGGAGGGAGCTTTAGATGCATTAAAAATGTAAATTATACAAATGCAAAGTTAACATATTTCAACAGCAACCCATGTTGTAGTTAACATTATGTCAATTTTTTTTTTTTTGCACAGCAAACGTCAATGCCATAACACTGTAGTATTTTGGCTATTTTGCAAACAACCAGCAGTCATTTTTCCATGCCGATGTTTTTGTCAGTTCATAATGAAAATTTTAATGTGAGGCATGCTGAACTTACTTAACACTGTAGACTGTACACCGAGTATGAAGAGACAATGTCAATGTTGGTTATTGATTTGATCTGTTGCCGTTCTGTGAGACTGAACTTCGGCAGATGCTAACATACAATGACAATGCTAACATTCTGCTGAAGTTTAGCAGGAATACTGTTTGCCATGCTAAAGATAATAGCTGACATAAGTTTTGAAATTGCATTCCCATAAAATGTAATTTTTTTATCTCACGATGGTGCTCATGAGGCTGCTACCCTATTACACCACCAGAACACTGTGATCCCATAAGGCAGGGCTATTTGTGTTTCCTATAGTCATCAAATGTAGAACGCTAGTCAGAGCCTTCAGGTACCATGCTCCTCTCCTACGGAACCAGCTTCCATTTTCGGTTCAGGAGGCAGACACCCTCTCCACATTTAAGAGCAGGTTTAAGACATACCTCTTTGTTGAAGCTTATAGTTAGGGCTGGCTCAGGTGAGTCCTGAACCATCACTTAGTTATGATGCTATAGGCATAGTCTGCTAGGGGACTTGGGGACTGATGAACTGAGGTCCTCTCTTCCTCTCCCTCTCTGTCTGTACATATTCATGTCCCATTAATGCACGTTACTAACTTAACTTCTTCCCCTGAGTTTTTGTGCTTTCTCGTTTGCAGGTTCATGGATCATAGTTGTGCCTGCTGCTGTGGTTCCTGTAACCCCCACTGCTTATATCATCATTATTATTATTCTTGTCACTGTTGCCAAGTGCTTGCTCATGGTAGGAACGGCCTGTGTAAATACGTACGTCTAGGCCGGCTCTATCTGAAAAGTGTCCTGAGATAACTTCTGTTATGATTTGGCGCTATACAAATAAAATTTGTATTTGAATTAAAAAATTTAATGGATGAAACTTTGAGATTGCTAATATTCATCCTGAGGTGACATAAATGCTTGTACCGAATTTCATGGAAAAACTTTTCAATGGTGGTTAAGACATTTCAATCAGAAGCGCAACATCATGGTGAGCTAGAGGAAAGGTCACAAGATGCCAAAGTCTTTAGGATTCATCCACTGGGCAGCTTGAATATACTGTATGTAGGGCTACTAAATTCTAAAGCAATACATCCCATAGTTGTTGAGATATTGCAGTCCGGACCGAAGTGGCGGACTGACAAACTGATGAAATTGCCATTCCTAGAGCCAAGCCCCTGTCCTTTAATGTTGCCTCTGAGTGCTCCCTCCATTTTGTCCAAAGAGACAACTGGCAAGACAGTTTTTTTCATAGCTGACAGCAGGATAGCTGGCAAAAGGGTGTTTTTTCTCCCCACATCGCCTTTGATACCTATCTCTGGTTAGAGTGTCACAAATCAAATTCCAAATCACTGTCTGTGCTGTTTACTCTGTGCATTTACAATGCAGAAGCAAAAGTGAGTGGATCACACTAATTCTATGCGGCATATTTGCAACAGCAGAAACAGCTTATGCAGTTCTCATAACATGGCATTAAATACTGACAATAACAATGAATGTATGCCTTATATAATGTAATAATACTAATAATAATAATAATAATAAATGCTTGGACAGAATATCCAGACATACAGGTTGAGAAGATGCTATGGACAATCAGTGGGTCCTCCGTGAGGGCTCAGTCCCAGTAGCAACACATGCATGGGTGACTGACTAACTGTTCCCAGTCACCGACAGCCAGTCAACCCCATATAACACTAACACCCCTCAAAGCCCCGCCAGGGTTTTTACTGAATCTATTAACTGAAAACAAGAGGTCGATATACAGTAGAGGGCTCAACAGACCGCTGCAGTACAATAACAACTCAGATACATCTGTTATTTTAGCAACACACTGTATACTGAGGCTGATTGTGATTTATGCTTATATCCGATTCTACTGGAATTCAATATGGGGTCAGGTTTTTCAGCCTCTCTATGAACACATCAATATTCCCCTGTATCCATGATGCCAATGGAAGCAACCCCAATAGTCAGTTTGATCAATATAAATATAATATATAAAAGCTTGTGTAGCTATCTTAACACAAATTTATACATCTGTGTTCACAGACAAGCAGGGTGGTTATTTATGATGCTGTGCGTGTGGGGATGTGCTATACCATTCTGCTAATATATTCATATTTAGTTCACAAATAGATCACCCTTGAGATTGTGGGGGGAATGTCCAAGGAGAAATTCAAAAGGGTAAGAAAAACTAATTGTTTTATGTCAGCATTAGTTTATTTAGCAGGAGTTAATAAGAACTAATTAGCAAACTGATTTGCCCTGTATTTAATTTCTAATCAGAATTATTTTAATGCAACTTTATGCAAACATATGTGACATTAAATATTAAATCTTAATATTGTTTACGTTTTGTCATAACTGTTTGAGAGCCTGAGACTATTAAGAGGGGAAAAGTGAAGTTCAGACAGTTCCTCACAGGATTATTTGTGCATTTGTATAGCACCTGTCCATCTCCTACAACTACTGCAATAAAAATCTTCTGGTCCTTCTTTGACATTTATTTGGTGCTCTTTGATTAATTTTTCATTGAGTGCAATTCATTTTAAAGTTGGATGCAGACAAAGTAAGGTCAATAGACTGTTTAATTTATTCTAACCGTGTCGGTACACCCTGAGCTGTGAAATTGCAGAACAGTAACCGAGGCAATAGAGACTTTGAAAACATTCAGAGAGCGCATCTGCCTGCAGAGCATACCCGCACCACTCTTGCCCCTCTCATTTATGCTGTTTGTTGTTGTGCATGTGTACACCAAAACGTGTGTATTTGTGTTTTATGTGTGGGTTTAGTGCAAGAGAACCTCCCTGCAAACACACATCCTCAGACATCAGTCGGTCATCCTTGACCTTGTGGAGAAATACTTTACAGATTAGAGAAAGGGGTTTTGAGGGCATGACATATCACCTGACTCTGTACTACATCAGACTCCAATCACACATGGCCTCGTAGTACCACCCCGATAATTCTCTGGATTTGTTATGGCGTTTTGATGCTCACTGTTTACTCAGGATTTATAATCATGACTCCAGTGCCCCACAAGGGTTCAGCAGATCCAGCTAGAGGCTATGGCAAACAGACTGAATTACCATGCAGAGGCAGCTGGCAGACAGTTCATCATGGCCAAGGTCATGAAGCTCTACAATTTTTAACAACATGAAGATGTGTGTCCGCCCACTCCTTGTCGTGACCACTTTCAAAGTAGTTTTTTTGTTTGTTGGTGGGGCCTTGGAGTCCAGCCATGGCAGAGTATCCCATCACCTCTTTGTCAGCCAGCTCTAGCAGTGTTCATTACTTTGTCCCGGATTGATCTGCGCTCTCAGATGACAGTATGACCATTTCATTTCTGTTGATCACAGCTTTTCCACCTCAGAGAGCATGGGCTGTAATGGCCCTCCAGCAGCTTGGCACTCCACTATTACCTTTCACTGTGTCAGATTTCTGCAGTAGTTTAAGACACAGTACTGCACTCTCTGTCACACAGATAGGAAAAGACTTCAGCTTGTGACCAATTAACCGCTGGAGATTGTAAGCATCAGCAGTCAGTTTTTTGTTAAATATGCATTTAAAGATTGTATTTGATTTGGACAACAGACCTTTAATCCACTGTAGAAAGAAAAATAAATTTCAAACAGAACAAAACAAAATGAAAGGTGTTTTCACTTCATCTGATATAATTTTGCTTCTACAGTGTTATCAGATTTAGGTCACAGTGAAGGAAAAATGTATTTCAACAAGCTTGAGAAAAATCTCACGCACAAGTCAGACGCAGTACCTCAAGGGCTTGAAATGAGCGATGTCATTACACTAGCATTGTGAATCTAATTGGTCACAGCTCATATGTGGTAAAACAACACCAGAGTGCTCTACTGGTTTGTAGTGGGGCTAAATGAGATCAATGAATTCTTTAAATGATGAAATTACCAAGGGGATAACATACTTTGTTGTGTAAAAGTATTATGGAATTTCATTGATAGTGCATGTATGCCATAGTGTAGACACTGGGTTTGTTTACGTCAGTAATATTTGAATAAACAAGAGCAAAACAAATTCAGTCAGATCAGTTAGGAAGAAACAAAAAAGCTTATCTCTCATTACAAGAAATTTGTCCAACTGTGCTGGATAATGTTCAGCACATTTTTTTTAACAAAACATTAAAATGAGTGATAACGATGAGCTCTACTATGTGAGTTATGGTTAACAAAACGGGGCCTGCACAGTTTTCAAACTTTCTTTGTAAAGAATAAAGTATACAAATCTACATGCATGCTAGTGGCTCTGTGAGGCTGTACGTAGACACACACACACACACACACACACACACACATATGAGCTAAATGCTAACAGGACAATGTTACATGCTGATGTTTAGCATGTGTGCCAGTTTAGCTTAGCATGTTAGAAAGCAAACATTTCAGCCCATTCTCATGCCAAAGCGTGCAATAGACATGCCAGTCCAGGGCTTTGAACTGCGGGCCTCCCCAGAGTCTGTTTGGAACCTAACCTAGAGGATACTGTGTCAGTGTCATGTTTTGCCTTGCATAGCTTGAAAAGTACACACGTGTATGCAAGTGCAGTACCAGCAGTAGCATAAAGAGTGACAATGTCCACATTTGGAGGAGGAGGGCTCAGACAAATACAGGACTTGAACTTGTGAGGCCGTTGTTCGAGTATGACCTGCCCCTTCCCCTAACCCTAACCAATGTGAAACTAAAAGTCAACATTGACACGATACGGTACGATGAGGGAAGGCTGGAAATGACATTAGTTTAGCAAGTATTTGGTCAAAAACCAAAGTATTGGATAGCTTGAAATTCTGGTGTTGTGTAAAGTCAGAGTCACACCACTTGCTTAAAAATGCAATATTTATCAGTACAGGTAAATCTGGGAAATCCACAAAAAATCATGCAACATAAGTGTTCATATCAGAAGTGACTGAGGAGATATGCAAATTATTTTGTTTCTGAGAACTATTACAATAAATCAAAAAGGGTTCCTACCCATTCTTTTGTTAAACTAGTGGGCAATTACTCGAAATATATTTCATCTTTCTGCCCCTTCTCTGAGGTGTAATGCAGATACTAATGTACACCCGCACCACTGTGCTCTGTGTAGGCGTCAGAAGTATAGAGGGGTTAGGCTCAGGGTTATAAAAGTTGATAACATGTCTACACGTCTGTGTTAAAAGAAATCACGCTTACACATACGCATTCAGTAACCACAGAAACCATACTGGAAATTTTGTCAAGTGGGGGTGTTTACAATCCGTGGACCACCATTTCCCATACAGTAAGTGACTATTTTCCCTACTACACAACTGGGAGATAGTGATGAAAAGTGAAACCTTCTCACGTTCTCTCGACTCCCCCTGCGTACCCACAATGGTTTTGCAGCTTGACAACTTTATCTTAAATCTTATGAAAACAGCACCTGAAAGAGATTTTGTGGTCTGTAGGCAGTATGTGCATGGTGGGGGGTGGGGAGTAGTTTTCAGAGAGAAAAACAAAAATGAATCCATATTGTGTTTCAAAATGTACAATGTCCTCAGCTGTAGTTAAAGTGCTGTGATAGTAGTAACCAGCTGCAAAGAAAATAGCACTATGTACTGGTTAAACAATGTCATGTCAAGACCCACTACATCACTTTTTATAAAACTCTCTCTCTCTGTCTTAATTTGAAATAAAGATTCTTTTTAACAAAATGTTGTGTTTTCTTCTTCCTGATGCTTGGCCATTGCTCTATTAGCTCTTATGTGTACTTTTCTAATGCAGAATGAGGCTGTTCAGCAGAGAGGTTATAGCTCTGTGAATATAGCTTGTGTACAAGCCTGCAAGTTTTAGATCTTAAATAATTATCTGAACTTTAAAAATAACAATTTCACTGTGTTTTCTTTACAGACATGAACAAAAATTCTTACACCCCTTGAAATCAACAAGACCTCACCTCCCACTGTGAAGCTTTACAGACTCCTAGTGTGGGTCCTGACCCCGAGGTTGGAAACCACAGTTCTAAACAACTGTCTCTTCATTAAAACCAAATAATTCCACTAGTTTCAAGAAAATGGAAACAACTTTCTCGCCTTATTTTTACTGTTTTTGTGAAAATGTTATTTTTTCTTATTTTCTTCTGCTTTTTTTAAAGCACCATATGTTCTATATATCAAACAGTTTGAGCTACACATAGAAATTATGCGGTGATGTAGCACTCATATTTACTATAGCCGGTTTAGAGGGCTTTATACCAAACAATATAAAAATGATGATGAGACATTTTGCTGTGTGCAGCCTTAAGATGGATATTTTCTGTGCTATGCTACACCTGGCTGCTGTGCTCTGACGGATTAGCAAAGAAATTGTGATTTGTACATGGATAATCTCATTAATGGTTTCAAAAATCCAGGTGCTCAGGTAATCTTTTCATTACATTCCACTAATCTTAATCCTGGTGAGATCATTCCTGGACTGCAGCATGCTCATCTGATCTCCATCACCACTTTTTCTGTTTTGTTAAAAATTTGCCAGAGGAATAAAATAGCTCTACTTACAATCATGACATGCACAGGATCATTACTGCATATAGTGAAATTTAGGTTAGGCATGAAACCTCCCACTATGGTTAGGTAACGTGTTAAGAGGGTCTGATCACTTGTGTGTGAAGACCTCACTGTTTGATCATTTCCTATCCACCTCTTCTAACCATGTTACACACAAACCAAACCCACAGACTCATGAATGCCAATACGTATTAGACATTTCCTGTAGCACTACAGCTTAGCTAGGAAGCAATACCTATACAGGTCCCCTTTATTAGTACATTCATATTGTTTAACCATTATTTAAAAGTAAAAAAAAACATAAATAGAACTGCTGCATCACACTCTGAAAACTAAGTTAGAGTATCCCTCTAAAGACCCTGATTGCTTGTTACAGTATGCAGATAAAGAAACCCATATGCTGTATTTGTCATTAAAACCAACAGTTGTTGGTCGCTGACTGCATAATGCCAGACAAGTAATGGTAAACTATTGTCATGTTCTCAAACAGCAAAATAGTTACTAAAGTGAAACATGACTCAGAAAATGTTATTTGTGAGCAATGCTACCCAAGTTGTTTTTGTTTGTTTGTTTAGGGTTTTTTTTTTGTTGGCCAAATCATCTTGCAACATTAGATAACTTGCCACACAGCTTGATTATAGGGTTCAAAATGTATGTTAATGCCAGACATGACTGGTAAAGCCAACATTAAAACATTTATTGCGTTGTGCTACAGGCTAAATAGGTTTCACAGCAGAACTTTATGCAGCTGGTGACTGCAATCATGTCAGTGATCTGTGAAAACACGCAGCTGTTCCGTTCACCTAGTTGTCCTCAGAAACTGGATGGACTGTCTTGAGAAGAGAATGAAGGCTTACCTGACATCTGGCAGCAGTTGCTAATAGACAGTTATCTACCTGACAATTAATCTACCTGAAATAAGTTTTAATTTTCACAGCATGCATGTGCACAATGATGCATAGCAAGGACTGCTGAAGTCTATTATGGTTGCATTACAGTTTAGAAGTGATGAAAACAAAGCTGTATTCTTATTATAACAGATGACATCTAGTCATCTCCAGAAAATCAACAGTAAGTAAACACAATAGGACACAATGGCTTTTCTTGAACAAACACAGAACCTGTACAGAATAAATGCATGATTGCAGTGCACAACAAGTGCTTTTGCTATCAGTGATAAAAATAAATATATGTTCCTATGAACCACTTTTATATCTTTGATCCAGGTAAGTGATTGAATGTCCACTGAATCTGAAATCTGCTGAAATTTGAAAGCTCTGCTTTGTTTGATAAAGGCTCATAACTTTTTTACATTGACTTCAGAGAATATCGATGTATGATGCACAGACTGTATACATATCTGTAGTCCAGCAGATATACGATAATAACAAAAAGTGAAAGTAGTAAATGGGATAAAGATACCTTGATTAATGCTTGCAGATAGACTGTAACACAGTCTTAGAAAGGAAGCAAATTCAGGGAAAGAGGATGTCAGAGTGACCAGAGAAAGCCAGGCTTCACATTCACGTACTTGTCTGAGCACATGAGGAAAGAAGACCTCATGAATCAAATTCTGTCAGTTGTGATGGGAGCAAAATGAACCACGGGGTCCAGGGATCGTCTTTGATTAAAATGTTGCCACTGTTAAATCATTGACACACTAATCCATTTTGAAGCCAAGGCAGCGCCAGCATTGAGATATGGCTTTAATTCCATTAAATATGTACCTGTTTTTCCCTTTGAACGTCAAAAAACTGTCACGTAGTGAGAAAAAACATTTGTAAAGCAAAATTTTACATCAGTATATTAGTCAACAGTACTTTTTGGATTCACTGATAGAAATGGCAAAATATTACTGACTTTTCCTTTT
The DNA here is from genome assembly GCF_905237075.1 of Dicentrarchus labrax. NCBI lineage: Eukaryota > Metazoa > Chordata > Actinopteri > Moronidae > Dicentrarchus > Dicentrarchus labrax. The sequence goes on from NW_026136706.1 coordinate 12,667,817, forward strand.
TTGTGCCTTGTTTCTAACCCTCTGTACATAAGTAAGACATATGCCACAGCTGTCACTGTTAGGGTGAGGTGGGAAATGTAGCATGTTGGTCTCACATAGAACCCACCCTCTGTCTCCTTTATCCTGCTCAGACAGATCACTACAGTGTGTCTGGTGTACCTTTCTCTCCACGGCACTGTCAGTTCTGGTAATTGACTCTTGCACTCTTCGCTGAGCCGTCCACTACATGGCCTCTCAGGCTCCACACCCAATTACAGGCTACAGCTCCCAAACGGGCTGAGGTGGATGACCGGGGGGGGAGTGAGGTGGGGGTGGTGGAGTGCAGTATTATTAGTCTTTGATATGGAACAGAGAGTGAAGCGGATATACACGGGCACACCTGCATAGATTAGTGGCATACCCTTGTAAAACTATTAACTTATCAAGTTGGTAATGCCACAGCATTTACATAGGCCTCAGGATTTGACACATTTAACTGCTACACCCAGTGTACACCATAGACTTGTCCGTTTAATCAATTAGCAGACTTGTTGTTGTACAAGGTGAATGTGAAGGCAACAACAGTAACTGTCCTCCTCCATTTATCTGCTGTGTAAGGCAACAGATCGGGTTGAGGTGCCGTTCACTCTTCAGCCAACACCACACAGTGAGAGGTGTTTCTTTTTGGCCACCAGGCACGGCTCAAACAGCTGATGACAGGGCACCATTGGTCAGCGGCAGCCTGTCAAAGATAATCACCATCACTGGGTTAGCTGAATTCGCCAGAGGGAATGCCTGAGCAGTCTCTTTTCTATTTTGTATGCGAGTGTCTTACTTGACTTCTTTTTCAGCCAAAAACGTACCTAAAGCAAAAGTACTTGCTTGGGATTATTGCAATTTTAGTCTTCTATTTATAGTTTGGGCCATTGTTTCTGTTGATTTTAATAACATCAAAGTCGTCTTCAACTGGCTCATTACATTTGCACTAAGTTTTGACTGCAGCTATTGAACATGTACATAGCTGCTGTAGCTACGCTGTAGCCTAATCTGATATGCACCTTCTCAAAAATGTAAATACATGCAGGAGTAAGACAGCTACTGGGACACCACATGGAGTCAAGAACTGTGATTTGTGACTTTCTAATGCCGATGGAGATTGCAGATTGCAGTCAAAAGAACATCAAAGAAGTTGAAGAAACCCGCAGTAATCTGCTCCTTTTTAATAAAACAAAGCTAGCAAAGCCATTTTCACAGCAGACCTTCTGCTAGCTGCAATCACAGCACTCTGTCACAGTGAATCAAAGAATGTAAACGCTGCATTGCAGTTCCTTAGTCAGTAAGGCGAAATAGGAGTTACCTGGATGACACTCCAGTTAAGTATGTGTATAGCCATCATCACTCTAGATCACATATTGTAGAAATGTAAATATTTATTATGGGCAATATAATCAAAGCATGCATTCCTGTTGTGGTGGTGCTATCAACTTTACTATAAATCGAAAACTACATCATAGCTATACAGCAGGACTCAACCCTTGCATTAAGTACAAATCCAGCTTTACTTTAATTCCCAATCACTCTCACTCAACCCCCGATCCACAACACCATATCCTCTGTTAGACCACGACATAATAAAAAAAAAAAAAAGGACAAAAAGATTAAACAGCCAATCATTTTCGATTGCTACACAGGTGAGGCACAAATTGCCCGGGACGTTATTACTTCTCGCAGGACCACTATCACTGCCTCTATCAGCCACCCTCAAAGAAAGAGAGAGAGAGAGAGAGAGAGAGAGAGAGAGAGAGAGAGAGAGAGAGAGAGAGAGAGAGAGAGAGAGAGAGAACGGAAGGAATGTTTTTAGTTTAGCAGTTGTGAGGCCTAATGGTCCATCTAAGATGTGCACAAACCAATTAGCCTGGCTGACCTTAGAGATGGTGTGTCAGGCTGTCAATCTCGAGGAAAGGGGGGTGAGAGGCAACTCTTATCTTTGCCTGGCAGTTAAAGGGGGCAGATGAGTAGATGAGGAGGATGGAGGGAGCGATGGGAAGATGTTATTGATGGCAGAGCCAGGCAGAGTGGAAGGGTTAATTAGGAAAACCACTAGTGGGACCAAACCCTTAAGACAAAAACGAACCAATAAGGACTATTGTATCAGCATGTATCTCCCACAGTACCACTATTATCGTTCACTCGACAGAATTTCCAGAAAATTCCTATTATTACCACCACCTCAGCACTGGCTGCTGGCAAATTTTACATCACCTTCAGATATTTCTTGCCTGAAAGGGCTATGGACGGCTTAAGATGATAAGTTACATAAGTACTTTTTGTAATTCTGGTTTTTAACAGCGTTTTCTTCTTCAGACCCATGTGTCATTTCAGAAGGTCTATAATCCAGAACTACAGAAAAAAAGTTCTTCAAGGGGTCTTTAGTTCATGTATTGGTTCTGTGTGGAATTTGAATGGTTCAATTTGAATGATAAAACTTCATTTTAACAACCCCTGTGTTGTAAAAATGTATTTTTGTTAAGGGTTTCAGCAAACTTGCTTCTGGATATCTTACGATTTTTATGCATGATTGACATGACAAGGCAAATAAGTTTTCACAGTTTTCCTTTGTTAAAAATAAATATGTGAAATTGGCAAAGCTGACTTGTATTTGCAGCATCCTTGCTCTTTTCCTTCTGGTTTTCAGATTTGTAGCATAGCTGTGCTAAGAAACATGACTGCTGCTTTCAGATGATAGCTGGAGGCATATGTTTTACCACGCTTCCCTTTGTTTAAATGAAAGTATCAATCTCAAGTGAGTGTGAGTCAAGCCCCCAAGCATGACCTCTATAAAGGTTTGCATTATTTTAGCTCAGTGGGGTTGATTTGCAGGGTAGCCCACCTCCACCATCTGCCACTGAGACACCCAAATCAACAGATATTCTTCTCCTCATATTTTTGCACCACTTATAAAGTATCCACTGAAGAGATTAATACCATTGTAAAGATAATAGTGACTTCTGCTAGGCTCACTTCTCTTACATGCTGGTAAAGAATGTAACAGCTTAGTGTTATTTGTTGATATTGCTTTCACTGCGGGGCATACATCATTTTATGGACATTATCACCGAGGTACCTATCCCAGCAGAGCATTTTTACCTGCCTGCTGTACATATTTAACAATGAAAACCCATTGTTAAATATGTACAGTAGTTAATCTATTATCTTAATCTTAAAAATCTGTGCAACATTGTTTTTAGAAAGCTTTTGTAAGAAAGTTCTCAGAGATGATTAACTAACTTGTTTAAACCTTTAAATATGTTAAAGTCATTAACAGTGTCTCTTGTAGAATAATAGTATTTATAGTATTTATACTTTATTTGGTGAGTGACACTAAGGCCCCCGTTACAATAAAACAGGAATATTGACCCAATCAGAAAGCCATTACATGAGTAACCCAAACAATTCTCCTTATAGCTCAGTGAAGAATATTTTGCTTCAGTCACCTTTAATCCCATGTTCTGTAGGTGCAGCCTGTCCCTGGGGGCTCCATATAGACTCTTGACTCCTTGATCACAGCTCTTGTCAAAGCTAGCAGGGAAGATAGATCATTGTTAAGACAGGTCGTGGCAGAGTCATCTTCTCTGTCCTGGTTGTTAGCACATGATGTATCACTGTTGTCGTGCTCTTCCTGGATCTGCTGCTACATGCGTGTCCTCATGGCTGAACTCATGAACACCAAACCAGCAGCAATATTACTATTATTCATACACTGTCATGGTTACACACCAAGGACACACTGGAGCAGAAACACTGGCAGTTTATGTGTTATACTTTTAATCTGCAAAAGGTCAACCCATTATAGATAAACTGCTGTACACATTTATTGATGTTCCTTACTTTTTAATTTGATTATTTTGGGGGCTTTGCTTGCTTTTCTTTGAAAGAAGCAGTTGTAGAGAGGATTAGAATCGAAAACTAAGCAGCTCCAGTTAGGACTGAACTGGACTTTGTACATGGGGAGCACCAGGTGAGCTACCAGGGTATTTCACTTTCAAAGTTAAAACAACTTATGAATGATTTTGACTGACATCTGTCTATGAACTCCAGTGTAAATTATTAGCCTTGGTTCTCCTCATGGCCAGCTTGTACTGAAAAAATGTGATTTGTGCACTCCAGGATTTTTCCCTTGTTTGTACTTTCAGCTCAAAGTCCTTCAGGCCAGTGGAACACCAAATGGCCCTTGAAAACACTACATTTATTGACTTTGATCATAAGGAACCTAGCTATAAACTAAGAAGGAAAAAATAATCTGAACTTTTGCCTGAATTTAAAATGAAAAAACATTATTGATCCTGAGTATTTTAAGGCTGGGTTGTGGTTCATGAAATGCAAAGTATAGTGCAGGGCATGAGCATGTTTTAAATTTGTCAGTAGGGGGCAAAATTGGTCCAGCATCTCAGAGTCAATGACCTCACACCAGCTGTGAGAAATGCCCTTGTGTGGGGGGCTTGCAGAGAACGTCACAGTGAAAAGGAGGAAATTATTCCTCAATGAGAGCAAGAACTGAGTGGTTACAAAGATGTGAGGTTGCCAAAAACAACAATACCAGCACATCATGGATGAACCACTTCTTCCGTAATTTTTTACCAAAATATAGTCTAATAATATCACCTCATAAACTAGTATTACTTTGGCATTTTACTATCAGTAATCCAAATCCATTACATTGTGTTAATGGAAATAAAGAAGAATGAAAGTGGTTTACTACTATGGCTGCAAGCTTGAATCAAAAAGAGATTCTATTTAAACAAAGAGTCACTGTTGAGAACAAAGATGACCAGGAAAGGACAAACAAAAAGACAATGGAAGTAACTTTTGTCTTTGTCAGACAAGTACATTAGCTGTGTCTGGGATTAATGTTATGTGAGTGACATTTAACCCAACTTCCATGCATCAATCCCATGATAATATATTTTATCATCATCAGATCACTTTTTTTGTGTGTGTGAAATTGCGCAAAAAGGCCCCTGCAGGAATGGTGTAACAATTTCTTTGTATATCAGTAATGTATACCAATATTAATTAACCTGACTGCACCAGATAGTTTGTTACACAGAACTAGCAGGGAAGTAGTTAGAAACTGGGCAGGCCCTTTCAAAAAATACTTGGCTGGTGATTGGATGAATGATCTATCACAGGCGAACTTCAAGCAATCAGATGAATGAACCATGTAACATGGTCAAACTCTTACTGTAGCCAGTCGGGAGAAGAGCCAAAACATATATTTTCCATTGAGAAAAGCCTTCAGTCCTGTTCTTTGCTCTTCTTTCAATCAATAAATATTCTCCAGTTATGATACAACTGATGCTAGAGGCATCTACGCTAACCTTTATGGTTTGATGAACACGTCTTCTCCTCACACCTAGTGCCGACCCACAAAGGAAACTGACTGGTCCAGTACCACTGTAGGTGGGCCGCAAATGCATAGAGTGAAGCCTAGCAAGATGGATTCCTGTGTGAATAACTTGTGTCATGTCTAAATTGAAGTTATTAACTTGCAAGACAGGCTTACAAAAAAGGATAAAATTGATGTGTGGGTCAAGGACCAAAAATGATGAATCTTACACCTCTTATGAAACTTAATAGTTAGACAGTCTCTGCCTTGTGAACGGCTGTGTCTTTCAAACTGAGTCTGTAATGCAGACTTTAAATCCACAGGATCTACAACTGTTTTCATAGGTGTAGCCATACTTTGCAGGTATGCACTGATTTGCAGTGTACTGACCAGCCTGTGTAGGCTAAAAACAGTGGTGTGAACAGTGAAGTAATGTGCTGATAGTGCTGGACAAAATGATGGAAACACCTCAGAACACTGGACAAAATGATAGAAACACCTCATAAAAAGCAACAATAACAAACTCCAAAACACACAAAATCAGTAGACTCTAAGTTTGGAAATGAAAACAAAATACAACTTTGAGCAGCCTAGGGGCCAAGCAAAAGTATCATGCAGAGCACGTTGCACAGAGTTACAGTGACGATGTCTCTGCTCACTGAGTAATTTTGACCATGACTGGAAAAGCATTGCAGAGATATGAGCCTCTTCCTGTTTGTGTCTGTGCTGCCAAGTTTGTCACAGGCAAGAGGGACAATAAATGGCGTGAGGATTCTTGACTGGAAACTTTTCACCCACTATTATATGATATATGACTGTAGTATACAGCTGTCTTGTATCTCAGTTCAGAGTAATGCATACATACCTGTAAATGGCTTTGAAGCTGTGATCCTTGGGAAATATGTATTATAGAGAGAAGAGGGTATGAAGTATGTATGTTGAATATCAAGCACAGGGACCAAACTGTAAAAATAGAATTTGTATTGTTTGTTATTGAGGGACAAAAATGATAATTTAAATGCTGATCCCTGAAATTTAGTTCATCTAAATGTAATGAGTTACTGTACACTCAACAACATTTGGTTGGTGTTTCTAGAATTGGTGCACTCGCATTTTATCATTGTTTATGTGGGTTGTGAATCAACTTTAATGAAAGGACCAATCCCTTAAGTGCATCGCAGAGGAGACAAGGATTGTTGTCAGGGATCCATGAATGTCTGTGCCAAATATTGTGCCAATTCATCTAGCATATTTGGATATATTTCACTATGTGACAAATTGGATCTGCTGGTGGCCTCTGTTAAAATCAAAGTCATTAGAATTCATCCAGACCAAATGTCAAGGCAATCTCCAATAGTTTTCAAGAGATATCTACCAAAACTGTCAGCCACAAGGTGGCACCAACGGAAATACCAGGGGATCTCCAAAGCCATTAAGATTCATTATCTGGTGACCGTGAATGTTTGTATAAAATATCATGGCAATCCATCCATTTTCTGAGATATTTCACAAAAATATAGCAACCGACCAATCAACTGTCATTACCATTCTTAGAGCCACACTAGTGTGGCGAACAAATTATGTACTGATTGAAGGTTTTCAAACCTCTATACTCCTTTCCTAATGGAACAGCATATGCTGGACACTGCTAGCAACCCAGATCCTAGTCCTATCCTTTGATTTATGCTTCTCTTCTCCCTAGAGAAGAATCCATGACTCATGCTAAATATCGGATATTAAGCTAACGATGTGTGGTGCTGTGTTGAACATCTGGCGATTCCTAGTTGGACTGACAAGCCGAAATGCACATAAGAAGTACTCTGAAATTGCTCTCCCTCCTTTACATTCCTCCGTCTTCACCATTCTGCATTTCTGAAACAGTGGAGAGTGAGCAGTCATTTCCCATGAGATAGCATTCTGGAGTTTGAGCTTCTTTGACACCAGAAAAAACTTTTAGCATATCTTCCCTTTGACCTCCTGTAGCTCACCTTGGCCCTACAGGTCGAAGAGTTGAGAGCAGCATAATTACTCACCTCTGCAAGAATTTTAGAGACCCAATAATGCAAAGCAAAACACAGCAGCAGAATGTCTTATGCCACTGAAAAGCTAGTAGTCCTGACTGTCTGCGGTAATGACTTTATTTATAACATAAATAAGGAAACACACCAGAATTCTCAAAGCACGAGTTGTCAAACCTTATCACTGAAGCAAATATAAAATCAAAAACTTGAATGAGTATCTCAGTTAAATCTCAGAGGAATAACTAACTCTCTTAACATCTTCTCTTTGAAGACAGTGCCTATAATGAAAAAAAAAGCATCTTGAAGGATTGGTCTCGTAATTTTTGATGGGTCAGTGGGGGTTGAAGGCTTCGTCCAGCTGTATTCAGTGTGTACAACTGAATTCCTACCCCCTGGCTGTTTATTGCTTTTGCATAAGATATGGACACCCTCAGAACAAACTGGAAACCAATGCACTGCTTTTTAAAGGCAAAGATCCACTGCTGTTAGAGCCCAACCAACAGCTCAGAAAATGTGGTGCCATTAAAACCCCATACCGTAATCAGCTCGCAGGCAAGAATACACTGATTTATTTTTAATTTTTAATTTTTTTTTCCAGGACATTAAATGCTTTGTTGAAATATGTCCCATTGTACTGCAGTTCCCCTTTATTGTTGGATTTGGTTATTGCTGCAGCCTGTAGGAGAGGGTCAAAGGAGACATCTGGAGATGGATAAATTGACACTATTTGCTTGCCCAAGATGATGGACCAGCACTCTTCAAGACTTCCTATTGATGAAGAGGCCTTCCCGGTTTGTTTTCAGTAACTATATGTCCTGAGGACACTAAAAGTGCAGTAACAGAATTTAACTCATCAGAATTGTCTTTACCTAATGTAAAGTAAATTTCACAGTACACATTTTGGAAAAACTATAATTGCTTTTGTAAAATTCAAGAGCACATTTCAACCAGTAGAATACACGCTGTATTAATTATAATGGAAAATCCTGCACTCACGGAACATAATTTGGAAGTCCTACAGCTGTAGATTAAATGGTGCCTGACATTTCTATTTGGAACTTTTCTTAAAGCTTCTTCTGTTTTGGCCATGTGTCTGTTGTATAATCAGTTGTATAATCATCCAAGTGTATAACTGTGTATCCCTTGTTGCATTGGACTAGCCTATGTGTATTACATTGCCCTGCTGGGTGTATGGTCTTTAGGGTGGATAAGATCCTGTCTCGCTATTGTACGGCTTGGTGATGCACTGTTAATTGAAGAACCTCCTGAGTTTCTCAGACATCCATGTGCAAAATGATTTTGTGTCTGCTCTACTTCTCTCTTCTGTCTGTTGTTCGGAAGTCACATTGCTCAGTATCTGTCTCTTGACTGTCACCACCCTGGAACACAAGGTGAAGGTTATTCAACCTCTATGCTCTCAGGCTAAGAATGTGACAACTAGAGTCCTTACTATACTGGACAAGAACGTAGCCTGACATTATCAACACACAGACAGAAATGTACGTTTCTCAACAAAACATGAGTGCCATGTATCCGTCATGAATGAATGAAACCACAAAGGTTAAATCCAATGTTCTACTGTAGTTGGTAGAGTGGGTGAAGCCTTTTTGACTGAGTGATAAAATGAGACTAAAAGTGCAGTTGCTTTTGGCTTAGTACTTCTACATGTCCTATAACCGAAATAACTGGGAATTTTCATAAAAAGCTAGTAATGGGTTGACAGCGTCAGCACCCCCAGCAACACACTGCTAGTGCTACCATATTAGGATTTACTGCAAGTCCGATAATAACACTGTTTATATTACTTGCTGTTATTCAGTTTGTTAGAGTCACAATCCTAAAGGATTAAAATGACAGAGGAGAAAAGATTAAGACACTCGAGCCATCTGGAAAGCTAAAAGAGAACTGTAGTCTGCAAATTTGCCAGAAGGGCAAGACATTAAATGGCCTTCAAAGAAGATAAGTTCGCCAAAGATGAAAGTGCCAGTTACCTTCTTGTATTATTAAAGTTAATCTGCTGCACAGGAAAGCAGAAAGTACAAGCCCATCCATAAATCTCTCAAAAAAAATGCATCTTTACTATGCACATTAAATCTAATTTCTCTTTCCCATATGAAAAGACAGATTGTTATGCAGAATGATTTATGTTTTTACCTGACAGCCCTTAAACTATTTTCAATTAGAAAAAAGAAAACCACTCCACAACAACGTTTTAAGGTTTATCCACTGGGAACAAACATACTGTTCACACATCATTACACCTTACTAATAGCATAGATTTATACTGTGGTTTTGCATGCTATATTCATTTAGGTTAGATTAGGCGATACCATAAAACACCATGAAATATTATTGTATATAATTGTTGATGCCAGCTTATGTACTATCATGTAAGGGAGCAAAATATGTCCTAATTAACTGCTATTCTCCTTACTTACTGAATATATTACCACCAAATAATTTGCCGAACATGAGGCATTCACTTTTTTTGGGGCGGCTGTGGCTCAGAGGCAGAGCGGGTCTTTCCTTAATCAGAAGGTTGTGGGTTCAATCCCCGGCTCCTGGTGCCACATGTCGAAGTATTCTTGAGCAAGATACTGAACCCCAAATTGCTCCTGATGCCGTGCATCGGTGTGTGAATGTGTATGAATGTTAGTTTCTGTTCGATGGACTTTACCATCACTGTGTGAATGTGTGTGGAAGGGTGAATGTGGCACGTAGTGTAAAAGCGATTTGAGTGGTCGGAAGACTAGAAAGGCACTATACAAGTACAGGTCCATTTACTATTTCCTTTCCTATTTACTATTTTTTACTTATGTTTAACTACAAGACAGTTTTTGATGGTAAATCAAGAAATCACTGCACACATGTCCACAACAGCAGCAGAGGTGCAATTATTGCAGCAATAAGAAGACTGTTCATGTCCAGGATCTAACATGTGAAAGGACTATTTTGTGTTTAACCATGATATGGACCAATTTGTTGTCCTTCTGTATATGTTTATCCTGCGGTACAGAGCCTTCCCGTTCAATGCTAAACAGCCAAGCAAGTAAAGTAAAACCCCGTCAGCAGCTAAAAGTAGGCTACACCAGAATATTTTGGATTAATAATGAGAGATAAATATTTGTTTTACTCTCCTTGAGTATTATCACAACCTATTAGCATGGCATAAACGGTGCATATGGTGCCTGAAAAACTTGGAAATTGAAAATTGTATTCATTCAGATGCCTGGACCCATACCATAACTATTCAAATTCCCAGGCACTACTTTAAGGTCCAGTGTGTAACATTTAGAAGGATCTATTGGAAGAGATGGAATATAATATACATAGCTATGTTTTCATATTGTATAATCACCTGAACATAGACATTGTTTTGTTTTTATTAAGGGCAGAAACTGTCACTGTGGGTCCTTGCTTCCACGAAGGGCCAAAGTATTGCGGGATAGTCCAAATATCCCCTGGTGAGGGGTTGCTGTAATTCGACATGCCAAGATGCAGGAAAAGTTCACTGAAGACCAGCTGAGGTTCCTCCCAGAAGATTGTAGTTCAAGTCAAACTATGGATGAATGCCTGGTTCAGGTATGGCTATCACTCAAAAGTCCTGAAGAGATAATAGTTTCTATTACATGCAGAAATAGAGACTATTAGCAGGTGCAATGGTTGGTGGTTGAATGAGCTGTCTGTGCCAGTCACATCAAGTCAAATAAAATTGCATTTATATAGCCCAAAATCAGAAATCACAATTTGCCTAATGGGGCTTTACAATCTGTTCAACATTCAACACCCACTGTCCTTTGACCCTCGATTTCAGGTAAGGAAAAACCCAAAACAAACCCCAAAAAGGAAAATTAAAGAAGCAAAACCAAGGAACAGATTTAGGTTCCTGGGAATCAACATCACAGAGAACCTGTCATGGACATCTCATCTCCCGCTTGGTTAAGAAAGCACAAAAATGTATTTTATGTATTTCATTGGGAAAATTAGGAAAGCAAATTCCTGAGCCAAGTTCTTGTTTTTCTTTTACAGAGAAGAATCCTGGCTGGAAACATCACACTTTGGCATGGGGTGTGGACGTCCCAGGACAGCAAGACTGCAGCGAGTAATTAAAACCACCCAGAAGATCATTGGTACTTAGCTGCCCAGCATCAGTGATATCGGTGAGATGAGGAACCTGCGCAGGACCCAAAGGACACTAAAAGACAGAACCTACTCTTGCCACAGCCTGTTCACCCTGCTGCCATCTGGGAAGAGGTACAGGAGCTTTTCTCTGCCGTACCACCAGACTTAAATACAGCTTCTTCCCTCAGGCTGTGAGGCTGTTGAATTCATCATCAGCACTTTATCATACAAATTTGTAATTTATTTTTATTTTTATGACTTAATAATATATTTTTTACTTTTTTACTTTGTTTTATGAGTAGCATAAAGGGAAGTATATCTAAATTACATGATAAAACCTAGCATTGTAAATGAAAAATAAATAACCTTGAAACCTTGACTCAGGAGAGATCTCTCTCCCAGGATGAACAGACATGCGATAGATGTTGAGTGTACAGAGAAAACCAACAAAATCACATTCTATACAAATTTTGATAACAATTTCTGATACATGAAGATAATATATGTGCTTAATATATATGCTTACAAAAGGTTGTTACTGACACATTGTAGTATATCTGGCCAATTTTTGGAGCTCTATCTCCCAGAATTCAGTCGCACGCTTCCAGTTAGCAGTGTTACCAGTGGCTAGCTAAGTGCTAAGGACACACCACTCTGGTGTTACCAGAACACGTGTTTCTTCTTTTCTGTTGACATTAAACTGCCTGCACACTAACGTGCTGTCTGCTAAAGACAAAAATGAAATCAACCCTCCCATCCAACTCTTTGAAAGACAGCGGACAAGACGAACCGATGACGTACTGAAGCCTTAGCAATATAAGGAATAGTATTTTAATTAGCACATATGAAATTGTAATGTCTTATTCTACACATTGCTAAACACGAAAAGACATGCACATTATTGCAATGATGCCCAACACTGTTGGCAGGTCCTTGACATTTCATGTATACTTACTGAGCAGTCTCATTAAGGCTCTGTTTGTTGGAGATGTCCAGGATGGGACTCTGAGAGGATCAAGAAAGGTCAATGCACATGTTTGCCTGTTTGAATATTCTGTGGGTGTTTAGTATATTGTGTGTGTTCAGTGTGATCACATGCAAGTCACTGCTTGAATATAGTTAACCTTTACCACTGTATACTGGCTTAAAGCTTAAAGCTTAAAGGAAATGTCATGCTCTTACAAAGGTTTCGATATGTATATTCTATGCTCCATTTTGTATGTGAAGTGTTTTGTTTTCTTGTCCTTGGGTGACCTTAAAATCTATATGGTCTGCCTTTATTTAGTAGGTTCAAATTTGTCTTTATTCGGCTCAAAAGCGAGGAAGCTTCCCGGAGGAGCTTAAGGTGAGAATAAACAAGATCATCCAACACAGAAGCCTTTTACTGGACACATTTTTGGAATTATGTTTAGTGATTGGATCCAGCAGCTAATTTGACTTTGAGTGTGCCAAATTCAAACAGAATCACAACAACCCCACACAGCCTGAGTAGACAGATAATGTACAGCAACAAATCAGCTTACTCAATCAATGGATCACTTCGGTATGAGGTATGATTTCCTTTTTTGCCATGCAATGATCGGACTACCAAAGACATCAAACATTCATACCCTCATAATCTGGACAGTCTGGATTCTCAACAAGAAGTAATTGGTTGGTAAGTGTGACTATGCATTTTGGATTGGATTTGACCTCCTTTGCACATCACTGTGCACAAATTTAATATAAATATGAAGTAAATGGCTCTTGATTTGCAACAAGGATATAAAACCAGGCCAGCTCCCAACACGCCAGCTTCTTACAATTTGCTCGTCGATATGTGTAACACATGTCTCTAGGCTTGAAGAGACTCATGTTATTTTAGAATCTGCTGTCTATGTCTTTGGATGGACTGAATGCCTATGTAGTTTGAGTGCCAGCAGAAAGAAGATACTTAATCTTTTTGTTCTGTGAAGCTGTCGCTTCTACAGCCTTCATAATAACAGCAAGAGTAGTTTTTTTTATGAGACAGCTGGGTAAATCTCTGAAGGCTATACACTTCCTCTTTCAATATACACCAGAAAAGAAAGAGGACTTCACCGCTCTCACCAAGTCCACAGTCTGCCAGTTTCCACTTTGAGGGCACAGATGAATTGAGAATCCCTGTGTGGCAGAGAAAGACACGGAAACTTGTTTTTTTCTCCTGGGGTGTGTGGATGCAGTGTGAGTATGCAGTGCAAAGAAAGCTGCTACTAAACCCTGTAAAGCTTTGTATGACATCATTGGACTAGCACAGTAAGATCTTCTATCACTGTAGTAAGCTTCTCATCTTGGACAAATTCAGCTTTAGTCATAGTTATCACTCAAATCCTGCTCTAAACTTCAGGGGGTGGATAAAATGTTATGAACACTAGTTTTATGTAAAGTAATTCTGTAGCCCTGCAACAAATACTACTGTTGTCAAGCTTATAATTCAGTTTTTGTTGAGGCCGTCAGACAATTGTTAATTTAATGATACTGCGAAGTGCTGGGATTCATATTCAGACTGTAGAAGACTTGCTATGTTAATTTGGTGTTGCATATATTCCACGACAACACATAGGGCTATAATGCATTATCTTTCCCCTTGCATCGTACAATTTCATCCAGACATGTTTTCTGGGTCTGTTACATTTGATTTAAATAGTTAATGTTGAAAATTAGTTGAGAACCATCTTTGCAAAGATATTTATTCTGATATAAATCTCCTGCAAGTTGCAAAGATAATTTATTCTGATTTGAATCTCTGGCAAAGTTAGTCAAGTTGAACATAAGAGTTTGCAAAACTTAGCAATCTCAGCAGTGGATGGATTAGGCCAAATTTGACAAAATTGTCACCCACCGTTGCTGTATCTCTTCTTAAATTTCTGTGCTACGATGACATCTGTGAAAAGGAGGGCCAAAGGACAATGCACACGAACAGAAATTTCAGAAAGGTTTTTGAAGTGTTTCAGAATCAGCAAAGCAACAGATCCATTTCCATTTGTTCAGATTGCTCAGTCCTCCACTTTTCTGTTTGCTGCTTTGCTGAGATAGCAGTCAAATCTAGCAGAGTCATCTGATAAAATAAACATACAGGTTAACGATAGCAGCGGCATCATGACATCGGCTACTCTGACATTTAAAATGACATTTAAAATAAGAGCTCACAGAGAAAACCAAACACTGACATACAGTCTGTGGATGTGTTTGAGCAGTATTACATCAATTTCACTCTACTACTTAAGTTCACTCTAATTACAAGGCTGGCAACTTTACATTCATGATTTATTTTGATGTCAGTGGGAACTACTTTGTAAACTTAAATGGGTGAGTGGTAGGTCTTTTTTTTGTTGTAGTTTCTTGGTCGATTTACAGTAATTCATGTACAGCAGCATTGATTTTTTGCCACTTATGGCAGCAGAACAAGCTGTAAAGATAACATTGACATTGTACTGTTTAGGTAGCAAACAGTGGGTTTATCAGCTCTGAAGAAAAAAATTGTCTGCTACAGCAGCAAAATTGAACGGTGCCGTAAAACCAAAAATAATATTCATCAGTGCAACTTTCTCAGTCTTGCAGCTTTAATATTTAAGTAGTTGCTTTTAACAACCAATCTTCGGGGGTTATCGAGTTTTATGGTTAAAGTTGCCACAATGCGCTGGTTCACTTCTGGTAAGAAGACTGTTTTTATTTTGTATAAAACAACATCTTTAGTGAAACAAATGTAGATAATGCTCAGTTCCCGTTGATAAGAAAAAAACACCTAGTCTGTTATACTTTAGCACAAGCAGTGACATTTTGTCCTGACAAAAAGATTATACGGACACAACATACAAGATCAGTGGGTTGGTAAATGACATTGCATCCACTCAGAACCATTCAAGAAGCTGTGACACACTCAATCAAAGTAACGTTGGTGCTATGGGACGGAGCCGCTGGTGTTCTCTCTTGAATGCTGAGTGCATTCTTGAATAACGGCAGATCTCTGACATTTATTGAGATAGGGACAGAACCCTCACTGAAACTATTCATGGACCTATGGGCTTCAAGCAATATAAATATTAATTGAGCAATAAAATGCTCTTACATAACAAAACCATTAGAGACTCTTCATGTAAATTACATATTGCTTCTCTACCCTTTTTGGTTCAGTAATCTGGAAAAATATGTAATAATTGCAAATGATTTAACATTCAGTTTAAAGATTGAAAGTTTAAAAATGGATGGTACATTTCAAATGGAAGATTTTTAACTTTTTTTAATACACTTCATTAAACTCACTAAAAGGGTTTTCATGCATGTTTTGTCAACATTCAGTACATTTTTTTATTGTACGTCAATCCCTCATGACGTAGCTGTTTGTCATACCATTCAATTATCTAACCTTGCTTTTTCATGAAGTATAAAAATCTACCTACGATAGCTCTGAATACTTCCCATCTTAGTATTTCACAAAGCTATTGGGGATCTTTGTATGATTCAGCAGCAGCAAAGCTGGCTTGAAAGTAAATGTACAACCTGTGTCTGTGAACTGTGCCGACAGGGAAATCCCTGTGTAATGATTGAGCATACATAATATCTCAAAGGAAAGTGAGCGCCTCAGAGGTCTTAAACACCCCTTTTGGGGGAAAAGGACAAAAGGGCATACAGTGTAAAGTCATGGAACACAGGGTAGAACAAAAGTTTGCTAGGAAGAGAGTAATTACCATATTTAAAAGGAAAAAGTACAGTAATTACCCCTTTTGATGTGATATCACACTCAAAACCTTTTATTTGTTTCTGTTTTGGCTCCCACCAGGGTTTTTCCATGTACACAGTCATTATTAGCCACCAAATCAATTAAAGAAAAAAAAAAAGCAAACTCATCAACTGTGCAGTCATCTGATCCACCAACCAGCAAAATAGACAGTCTCTTGAATAGCTATCTAACAAGTCAGTTATTCAGCAAGTAATTTAATAACATAATCCATCATCTGAATAGCCAGCCAACTAAGCATCCAGGCCCATCATCCTGGTAGTTAGCCAAAAAGCCATGCTGGCAGTAATGGGCCCACATGTAGCCAGCAAATCACCCAAACATGCACGTAGCCAGCAAGGAATAACCACCTAAATAAGATGTCTAGCTGGTTATCCATCCAAGAAACCAGTTATCCAACTAATTATCGAGCCAGCCAACCAACTGCCCAACTGGTCACCCAGCTGTCCATACAGCCACTCAACAAGCTACATAAGCCTAAGCCCAAGCTAGCCTGTACTACAAATTTTACAGATTTTTTCAGCCTCATGTGGGCCTGCTTTACTAAAACATACCACCCTAAGAAACATTTGAGCCACCAATCTATTTTGGACTACAGTATATTCAATTGCTATAAGCCCAATATAAGGCATTAATGCATTATAGTGTATTATAGATGGGCGTAGTGTTACCAAAATGTTTACAATTCAGACAAGTTTGACTGTAAGTACAAAGGGCGGTTAAAAAGATATGCAAGCAGAAATGAGTGAAAGTAGTTTTAAAATATACTCCAAAAATGTCTCTGTAATTAGTAACTATCCACCTTTGCTAACCAACCAGTCAGCCAGATGCTCCTCATTAGCCCCATCCTAACTCGGCAGATGTAGCCAAATTTAATTTAATTTTTACAGCTGCTTTCTTTATTCTGAAGCCCTTTGCCTCGCCTATCCACTCCTACCCTCACTGTCCTCTCTCTCTCCTCGCTAATTACTGCAGTTTTTTTTTTTTTTTTTCTCAACTTACCCAGCAGTAACATGTATAGATACAGACAATACAGACAAAACAAACCACAGTAAGAATGGACCCTTGTTTTGGCGGTCTGTCATGGCTCATGTAAAGGAGCAGTGGTGTTGTGAATGCCCCAAGTCCATGTCCATTGTTGTTGCACCTTTTTTGAAGCTGTTCACACCTTGCTGTTTGGAGTTATGTGCCATCTTTGAGAACACCACCTTTCAGTTTTCAAAGGCTGCACAGTACAACACAGCACATTACTATTCGGTGGCTACGTCTCAGTCTTCACCAAACCAAGAAGTGATCAAATCTCTCCTAAACTGAGGACGAAGAAGGGTATAGGAGGGTGACAGCTTGTATGAGGAGGCCTTGTTGAAATCTCCCTGTGAAGAGAGATAAAAGGAGAAAGTAAAGTGTTGGATGCTCTTTGGGTTAATTGCATTTGACATCCATCCTTTCCTTGTGTGCTTCTCCTCTGAGGTTGCGCTCTGTAAGACAGGACAAAGTGTGGGATTGGGTGCAGATGAACAGAGGGGATCTTGAAGCCGTGTGTCAGAGAAAGGGTATTGTAAGGATACATAGGTTTCACTTTGATCATGATGAATGTTCAGCTGATGCTGCCTTCCTTTTTTCGTCTCCAAGGAGACTGTGGGGGAGGGTGGTTTTATATTTGAAGTCTCATACTAGAGCTGGGTGGGGGAGAGTTGAGCTAGTCACAGCAGGAGGTTGTAATGTCCGTACGTTTTTTTTTTTTTTTTGTGCTTTTTTTACTGTCTTGTTGTATTCCTATTGGTATATATCTATGTTAGTGTGTGGAATCAGTTCAACTAGCTATGTCTACATTAAAGCTGTGTACTGATATTTGATAATAGTAGCCTATGTAAAAAGATAAGACATATGGTCAATGTTCATTGAGTTTTCCAGCGCATTCAACTCACTTGAGAAGTTACAGCTAACTACTCTTAATGGAATACAATTTCTACAAATGCATTTCCATGACATGTTAGCTACATATATCATGTACCCAATTAAATGTTTCCCAAGCTCAACATAATGTGTTTTATGTTCCAACTCCAGCTCCAACTGGAACATTTTGAGCAGCAGCAGCAGCTAATGTACAATGAGAGTGCATTAAGGGCTAAAGAAACGAGAGCAAAAGAGAGAAGGAGGGAAAGAGATATAAAGCACATCACAGAGAAAGGAATGTCCCTTAACATTCTCTACCATTCTCCCACTTTAAATCAATACAAAAACCTTGCTTTTTCGATACTACTTAATGGCTCTGTATAAATCCCCCCTTGGCCTAGAATAGTAAAGGCCCATCTCTCCTGGTGATGCTTTGCCATCTTTTAGTATTCTGTCACCTATATCCACATGAGCTTTTACTGTCCCAGTCATTTATGTGGATTCATTTGCATTAAAATGATATTGGCATCCATGCCTGGACAGCTGGACACTGCTGTTACCCACAAATCCCTGCTATACCCTATTTGGGAGCAATAATACTTGGGTTTCCTCAGAATAATTTTCAGACAGAATTAGTCTGACTCCCTCAAGCTAGACACATGCCAGAGCAGACTCTGAATGAAGCTCTGTATATCCTGGAGCTGTGGCAGTAATGCGAATGCGTAATGTTATTGTTTTTATGGAGAAATCGGAATCTACATGTGGCCTGATTCATTCAGCGATTCATTGAAGTCAGTCGATGAGTCAGCCAGACAACATTTCAACTTCTCTCTCACACACATTTATCAGCCCAGTACCCCTCCCTTACTCATTCACTCACCCACCTACCGACTCACTCATTTAATGTTTCCCTTGTACTCTCAGTCACTTCTTCAACCGCACCCCGACTCCATCAATTGTTCTGGCTCACTCATTCAAAGCAACACATTTACTGACTCATAACCCCCTTCCCTCCTGCCTTCACACTGCGATTCACTCACTCACTATCTTATGCAGTGATATAACAAGTAGCTATAGGCTAGTGGCGGCTTTACAATATCTCTCATCCAGATCAAATTATGTTACATTGATTGCCCATAAACAATTTTCTCTGAATGCATAATGGATTGGTCATGTTAAAAATATCACACTTTCGGAATAGCAAACACTTAGAGACCGATGACAACGCAGGTTTTGCCTGGCAATTTGTTGAGGCAGATTTAGTAGCCTAGTTGTGTGTGCATTAAGGATTGTGCATACATGTTGAAATGATAGCATGCATTGAAAATCATTGATATGTAGTGACAAAATAATAATTGAGATGTAGAAAATTAATAGTGTGTGTTGTCTAGTGGCTTTCTGAAGCTGTACATGGACACAGTGATGCTTTGAGTTAAATGCTAACCCTTTGGGAGAAAACAGATTCCCCAGCTTACTTTTCCAGGCATTTGGTCATAAAACAAAGTACCGGATGATTGCACCAGATCAGTGGTTCTCAAACTCTGGGGCAGGGCCAACAGGTGAGGCATGGATGGAAATTATTAAGTGTAACAAAATTGATTCAATATGATTAATGCAGGGCAGGGTTTCCCAAGAGTTTTCCTTAAGGGACCCCTTTTCTATCATGCAAACTGAGAACCCCTGAGTAAGTTACATATATTTATATAGTTTATAGTATCTTTTTAGTAACTAAACACTTTAGGAGAAGTCAGTCAATCACCCAAGTCTGCAGAATTAATTATTGGAAAAAACACGAAAGGTTTAAAATTTAGGATGAGTTATTAGTCTGTAGTCATTAATAACTAAATGTCTGTAACAATGCATTGTTAGCATTGACGGAAGTTATACTTATTTTATATTATATACATGACATAGTTGTAGTATGTGTGATAAAGAAAAAAACACATAGGCATTTTACTTAACTCATTTTACTTAACTGTGGTGCAGATTTATAAATAAATCAAAACACAATTTGCAGACTTTGTAGACTAAATCTTGCAAAAGTGATGCAGTTGGTGGACTTTTTATCTCGGCCCAGTGAGGATTGAATCAATTGATCTTCCTAATGAGGGCAGGAATAATATGTTTGGTCATTACTGTCACATTCACAACTTTTTGTTTATACTTAGTGGAGCTGAATCAACTTCAGAATCTTCACAGGCACTTTTAGTGGCATGATATATAGCAGTTAATGCACAGTTAAAATGACAGGATGTCAGTGGTTTTTCATTTTTAAATAATATCTCAAAGAGCCCCCCAAAACATTGTCAATTTGGGTCGGTATACAGTCCACTTAGGGAATGTCATTAAGCTGACAGTGATCAATGCCTTCATTAGCAGCACTGAATGTCCATATCTGAGAATTTTCAGAGCATTCAGACTGTGCTGATCCATCCACCGAGCTGTTGATTAGAGATGTCAGACCATAAAGCAAAGTAATTTCTCCATAACTCCCCACAGACACCCAGGAGAAATCAAGTGACTGTATAAGAATGTCTAATAGGAAAGGCAGCTGCTTTTGTGCCAGTGAGGAAGAGTCTCCATTCAGTCAAGTGAGCAAATATATAAGTATACTCTTTGATACAAAACTACAGGTTAGTTTGCAGAAGTAAGACCATTAGGGAGGGGATATTAAAATGAGTACAATGTCTCCACTTTTATCACCACCAAAGTCATTAAAGACCATTGTTATTTAGTTTGAGCAAGGGACCTTGTGGATGGCTGCAGTTATTATAATTATATTATAATTGTTAAGGAACTGAATTTAGATAGAGCAATTAAGTCATCGACCGATTAGTATCAGTCTTGAATTGTTGCACCCTGAGGTCCTGACCAAATGTCCACCTTTGTGGATTTTCTTTTTTTTGTGTTCCAGATGTTGTGCTTGTACACTAAATACCAACTACTGAGGCTAAAGTAAAAATCCAAAAATAAATGCTTATTTACACGGACTATGTTTCATTCAAAATAAAGATATAGAAAACAGTGTGAACACAGTTGTCCAATTTAGCACTGAGTAAAATGCTACTTTTTCCTCTGCTACTACGACCCCCTCCTGTTCTCTTTTACCTATTGTCCCATATCCCATATTTAGCTAATATGTGTATGCTGGGCTGTGTTCTGTATAATACTTGGGGAGATTAATGTGCTCCTCCTGGGATCTAATGCTACACAGATTCCTATAACTGAGATATTTTTCAGTTAAATATAGCCACATATGAATAACTGGGTCTAATTCCTTCGAGTTAAGTGCACTTTACAGGTCAGTCAAAAAGTATTAGGACAGTCATGTTTGTGTAGGTTGAACAGTAGCTGCATCCACTGCTGTCTGACAGGGTTTTTTCTGATAATACTTGAGGGCAGGACATTTTCAAATCATCACACACTGTGTATGTTGTCACAGGTGGTTAATTCAGTCATTTTTGATTGTTGTGAAGATTTAAGAAAGTAGGTCTTATCTAATATGAGGCTGTCAGGGATGCATGAGAATGGCAAGCTGCAGACGATGGCAACTTTTTGCTGAACAATATCCTCAGTGGTGGAAGAAGTATTCAGATGGAGTAAAAGTCATTCATCAAATCCTTACTTATAGGTACTATGTGGAATTTTCCTAAAAAAACTTGTTAGACACCGGTGGCTGTTAAGTGCACTGCAGTCAGCATCCTGTAGCACTCCTCCTGGGCATCTGCCAAAACAGTGAACACAGTCAAATGCAGACCAAACACAGTCTCTGAGACTGACAGATGCCAGCTGCCTAAAATTGGAACACTTAAGTGAAGTATAAGTACCTTGAATTTGTACTTGCAAGAAAGTACACCATTTGCATAAATGTACTTAGTTACATTCCACCACTGCTCATCCCTGAGTGTTTTAGTTTAGTGTCTGTCTGCATCTATTTGTTAACTTAAATTAACTGACATGAACACCAGGCTCAGTGGACAGTTAGCGACACTAGAAGAGGATTGGAGCAGGCTGGTAAGTGTAGCACAGGAGTATATTCCCGTATGGCTTAGTGGTAATTAAGTTCCCTAGATCTAATAAAATATATATTTTTTATATATGCTTTGCTGTGACACTACTGGTAAATAGGAGGGTGTGCTTCCACAGTTGTTACTCTCTGGTGCTAAATAAAACAAACTGGTAATTTAGCCTGATACCTTATAGGGCTGGTTGCAAATGTAAACAAATGCAACATTTCAGTTATTTGTTTGAGCACAGCAGTGAAGGGTAAACACAAGTGTTGCCAATCAAACACATTAAGGTTCCATCCCATTTAGTGAAGCAGAGCCTTTTCAGTAAGCTAACATTAACAATAGCAGCACACTGTTTGACCTGAATGGAATGGAACCTTAATTAGTAACATTGTTAATACCTGTGTTTACCCTACTATTTCATTTCAAAATGGCTTCTGTGAAAAAGGTCTATTTAAATTCTAAAATGACAGAACTTGTGTACGGGTCTTTTTCATTTCACATTTAAGCAAATTTAGCTTAAACTTATTTAAGCTTATTTATTAAATGTGTGCAAAGAGTTGGAAACATCTAAACCTTAATATCTATTGAGTTGCTTAAGCTGGCCACAACGCTGTAATATGAGTGTATCAATATAGCAGCCACATATGTTGTTTGTGCAACCTTTATCTTAGGGTGTTGGACTGGCAATTTTTTTCCAGCTGCATACAGAAGCAGGACCCTGAACAGATGCTAACCTCTCACCCACGCACCTATCAGAATTATGCAAAACTTAACTTCTGCGATCACAAAGTAGCCTTTACACACTTGTTATGAAATAAATCCAGTTCAAAATGAGTGATTTGATCACGTTGAGATAATTGAATTGATATCATTCAAAGCTGCTAATCTAATTGATTGTTTCAGTAATGACAGACTTGCCTTAGAGCTTTCCCACTCTGCCTGGGGATGAGATTGTACATAGCATTGCTTCTCTTTATGTTGCTATAGTGATAAATGACTTAACTTCTGCATAAAGTGAAATTAGATTACAGCAGGGTTATGAATCAAAAACACCTTGTCATATAGCTCTGAATAATAGGACTCATCGGGTGGACTGGGATGCATTTGCAATCAGTTTCTGTGTGGCTGCATGGTAAAAAAAAAATAAATGCCAGTGAAATTAGAACAGTTAATTTAGTCTAAAAAGGCAGAGATGTCAGATATCAAACTCTCTTTCTCATTCATTCATTTGATTTATTCTTGTATTAATCCCAATGGGAGAGAAGAATAGAAGAAACACAGCAAGACAGAGGACAGATCTACAGCACATGCAGGTTTCAAGGGTAATCATATTTTCTTTAGTTTTACAGTGCCAAGGAATGGTTTATTACACCATAACTTTTTTACTGGTCTCTTTAGAGTCCCATCATATCTCACCTTTGAAAACTATGTTGTACCTACACTGCTGGCCATGAAAGAGCCATTTGTATTTTCCCAATAAGCCAAAGATCGGTGTTCTTCCTGCAGTTTTCTGTGATGACTTATCTCTTTTTAAATGGATATTCTATTAATTTTGGTCTGTCAATAATTTTTTTAGTTGCATCCCAACCAACTTTTGAAAAGTTCACAATTGCAAGGAGATTTCACGAAATGCACATCCCCTAAACTGTGTGACCTGTTCACAATACAGTGGGATGGGTATATGGGTCCTGTGTGTGCATGTCTGTATTTTGGGCCTATCTATGTGTAAACTATATAATGGGGCAGAATTTCCAAAAGCACATAATAAAGTAATTCTTCTTATTATAAATTAAAAGAAAAACCTATACATTGGAGTGGAGAAACATAATGTATTTAGATCAGAATCAGGTTTGTTGTCAAATTGGTTTTCATACAAGGAAATTACCTTGGCATTTTGGTGCACACCAATAATGCTGCTACAATGTGAAAATGTTTGCTTGGAGGGACAAATGACCTGATGACATATAGGCAAGCACAAGATTTGAAAAAACTTCAACAGACAACACATACCGTACGTCTGCATGCCCATATACATACAAACATAATGAGAGATGCACATACCCCGCACATAGTCTAAGCTCCATTAAAATCAATGTGGTCTCATCAATGTCAGAATTCTCTACTTTTCACAATGACATTGAGACGTTTTCAGGAAGTTATCCAAAGTTCATCATCAGCTACAAAGGCCTTAAGAGGGATGGGCTTAGCTCTGGTTGAATCATCCCTGTATGAATAAGAGATCACCAGGTCACTGAGAGCCAAAATCCTCTCCAATTCAAATTCATCAAGGTCAGTTTCTGCACCATGTTTCATTTATAAGCTAAAATGTCAAATTTATGAATTAAGTATGTCTACTAGTTCACTTTAGTGACTACATTTTAGATATATTAAAAAAAGATAAACATCAGAGCTCACAGTGTTTTATAGTGGTGGCCCAAAAATGTTGAATGAAATGAACAAACTAAAAACAAACTTATTCTGTCATGTTTAACCTTGAGTTGAATTCCCAGTACTTCGGAAATCCCATGACTACAAATGTTGGTTAAGTAGAGATGGAAGGTACATATTTATGATGCAGCTACACAAAAAGATGAAAGCAACACAGAATGCACCAATTTTGGCTCAATTTTCTACAAACAAAAACTGACACTGACATTTGAAAGGTGGTATAATCCCAGAAGTGTCATTAAATACATTTAACAATTGTAATTTCATTACAACTATGCATGTTAAGTGAATTGATAGAGAGCATGTGCTCCTACATACTGGGATCTATCACATTAGCATGCCAAGCTAATTGGAATGATGATAAACTGCCAATCTTTGAATGGGAATGTTAAACTTTTTTTTTTTTTAAATCTGGTATTATTCTCTCTTATTGTTTTGAAAAAGAGCTTCAGAATAGAAGTACTTGACCTGCTGTGTCAGAAGCTTCTCCGGGATATCACCACGCAGGTTCTTGTACCCTTATGGGTGTAATGTGGAGTAACTTAGACACATGGTTGGCATGGAGGAAAACACTTTCAGCCACTACTGCATTACTGCAGAGGTGCTTCTGGCTTGGCTGAGTGTTTTTTGTGAATGCATTTGGCAGTGTTTACTGGTGAGTAACTGATCTTACTGCAGTTCAGAATGTCATGTCATGTTAGTTAGAATATCTCTTTCTAATAATTGTCATTGCTGTTACGATCAATACTCATTTATTCTAAAAAGAAGCGTGATACTTAGCCCAGGATTACATTGAAATGGAGGCAACGACCGACAGTATATTTAGAGAAGGAAAAAGCATTGACCTACCATATTCACATAGTGCAAAGGGTTTAAAGTGGGTCAAAATAAAATGCTCTCACGGGTGGTGCTTCCAGTGAATGGCCCTAGTGTGTCTGCACTATAGTGAGCATTCTCATTCCAGTGCACAGTACTTCATGCTAACTTCCAGTGTGTGTCAGGCCTGAAAGAGCCTACACAAAATGCCCCCGTTCTCAAAGGCAGCCTGAGTGACTGATAAAAGGCTTTTCTAGCTGTGAAGTGTGCCAGCCTTCACATCATAACCCAGCCCTCCCAGAGGACCCGCTGCTGTTTTGAAGTGAGGCAGAGCTCGTCTGTGGTGTCACATCGCATTTTCCCTCAGTCGCCGAGCCCAGGTCAACACTTTCAGCTGGACTTCTGGAACAACTTTCTCGAAACAAATCATTAAGCCAACTCTTTGTTCAATATTGTATGATATTGTTAAACAAGGGCTCCAAATTAGAATTAGGAGGAATCCTTGCAATAATGTTTACAGCTAATGTAGCATAAGTTACTTATTTATAATATAAAGGTTTGTTAAATAGGAATACACACTTGTGCACAACCTTTAGTGGAATGCTGATTATAATGTAAACTTTGGCTTTTGGCCATCAGCATCCAGGATTTGAACAATATCCCAATGCTACACAAGGATTTTTCTTGGTGCAACAGTGGCTAATGGATTGGCCTGACTAATAAATAACATTATTGATCTATGTATGCCTGTGAAAGCATGTTCAAGACCTTTCCACATGATAAAAGGATCCCATCAGTCTCCAAACATTGAGTGAGAAAAGGGCTAAGAATTCTCTGTTTACTACTCTAATAAAACACAATGAACATATTGAAGGAAAGATGGGTAATAAGCCCTCTTTATACAAACAAAACAAAACAAAACAAAACAAAAATTACACATCAATAAAACCTTCAGGAGCCATTCAAACAAAACAGGTAAATGCAATCATCAACACATCTTACAGTTTCCACAGTTAGTATAGCTCAGACATTTGGTCCAATCAGAATTTGGTCTGGAAACAAAACCAGATGGGGCTTCCTTTTTACAAAAGCAATGTCTATAATGCTGTCAAAAATGGCAGGTTTAATAGGATTAAAATTATATTTACTTGGTCATTAGGCAGGCTTAGACTCACCAGCAGGTGAGCGAGCAAGTCCAGTGGGGTAAGGCAGACAGGCAAAAGTCCAAAGGCAGTAAGTGGTCATCAAACAAAGGCAAGCAGGCAGAGCAAGGATCAGAGGCTGGACCAACAAGGCTATGGGGCACATTAGACAATCAGGCAGAGGATTAATAACGACTAATGGGATTTTAGAGGCAGTTGACTGGAAAAAGCAGGAACACACTAAGAACAACTGGTGAAGAGGAATGTTATATGGCAGAACTGACAGAAAAACGAGAAGTTAGTACATTATTCATTTTAAATGTGATTTATTAAAATGTGTTAAGAGTAAAGTTTAGAAATTTCCACATACACAGTATTACCTTTTAGTCATTTAGTCATTGTATTTTAAATATGTATTTTTCCTTGTAGAACATACTATGAACAATATATTTAAAATGCTGGATTTGATCTATTGATTTTCCATGTAGTTGGCCAGTAATTGTTTACTCTTTTATGTAAACAGACCAGTAAACCTAGTCTAATCATTATATAGGTTGCCCAGGATTATAAAGGTTTAGTTGAGTGAAGCCCATTAACCAGGGTTTGAGTTATGAGCTGAGCTCCCTAAGAAGGGCTCTGAGCTCCAATGAAAGCAGTGGAATCATGCATCTGTGTGGGCTGCGAATACATTACTAACAACCTTTATTGTAATCACAAAAAAATAATTTTTAATTTAAAAAAAGTATTATTTCTCTCTGTATTGACAGGTTGCTTTCTATTTCAACTTGCAAAAACTAATGCATCTTCTGACTAGTGGAGTGCTATATAGAAACACACCTGCGGCCAGCAGTGCCTAAAATAATAATAACTTTCATATGCCACCAAAAAGTACATAATCTTGTCCTCCCTTTGAATGATGGTTCTCGGTTGGAATATTTCAGGATATGGAAACTTTCCTGCAAAATTGCAGGGCAGTTTTGGGTTGTTGCGATAATTGTTGCAAAGTGTTGGGCCCCATAATAAGCAGTGAAGTCTTCTCACAGGAATCCCATCCATTAGACTATTATTTATTTGTCTCCGCCCTCTAACATTGCTTCTTTTAGAGACATCCAGAAAACTCAAATTATTACTTGAACCCTGCAGGTAACCCAAAGAGAATTCGTCCACTTAAACTTGTATTGTGATACAGGGCCCTGAGGAATGAGATTAAGTAGTTGTCATCATGGTGTCATGTATGCATGACAGTGTCTTTTCCTATTATTGTCATATCTGATAGTTGAACTAGTAGAAATAAAGTTTGGAAGCAAAAACACTACCAAATGAAAACATTTTTTTCCTACAATTTTAAGGTTTAAATGTGACTGAAGGGAGCTCTATAACGTAATCAGTTTCCTCACAAAGTGTCCTTTTATCACTTAGACACCTGTCAACAAAACCGCTTCCAGGCATTGCCTCCTCTAAGCAAACACTAGTAGATGGAGACATAACCCTGAGTGCAGTGAGATAGCATCATTCAGCAATACACCATTATCCATCTTTACCATTCTTTCCCTTGACTCCACTAGACTTTAATCATTTATTAATTTCCCTTGTGGTCTGAGGGAAGGCATCATGGTCTGAATTTAAACTGCCAAGATCAGAGGATTGGAGTGTCACTTTCTCATATGAGAAAGAATATGGAATGTGCAGCTTTCATCCCAGCAATCACCCAAATCCACCGTGGACTAGCATAGCAATATAGTGGTGAGTGATAGCTTCAGGGAAAGTATATAAGAAAAATTGAGTCGTTTTAAAATTGTTGACACTTTTGCTATACCATCTTGCTCTGTCAGAGTAGAGAACCGGTTTGTATATAATGCTGTCTGTATAGTGGTCATTCAACCACCGATTGATCCTGCATCAGTAGTTCAGTTGGCAAAGAAACTGAAATGGAAAGACTTGTTAATTTAACATGTATCGGAGGCAGCCTGAGGTAGATTTGGTAGTGGACTGGCAGCTTAGATATACACTCACAAGTGGCAGACTCATCATGGTGAACAGAAACAAAGTGCATTGACAACAAAAATGTAAGTTAAAGTGTCAAATAAACAAGGAAGCTATGTAGTGTGATGGGCAGAAGGGTAAAACCCAACCAGATGTGGGTGATGGGAGTCAAGTGTACCAACAGATGCAGGAGTGAAGAGTATCCTTCTACAAACCTATGTGTCACTCCTGTCTGTGCCCATTCTGATATTACTGGAAAGGGAAATCATTGTACCTCATTACTGATTACCAGCGGGTTTTCTACCAGGTCAATCTGTATTCTCCTGATGTGGGAACATAAGTGAATGACCAGCTCACTTGTATGCTGGAAAAGCTATAAATAAATGCTATAAAAAAAAACTTTCCAGAGAAGCATGCTTAGGATGAATGAGCTGAAATAACCCAAATCAAACTTTCTTCACCCAGGTCTTTGTTTCCATGGACCTGGGTCCAACAAAGCATTCTTGCCTATTAATTATCATATTTATTCATGTTTTATTCATGGCTGTCATACCTGGAAAATGATGTGGCCTTTGTGCATTTTACATGAGTTGCCTTAGGGCAATTCTAACACTTATAGAAAAAAATCCATACTTTAAATTCTCCTCTTGGTGCTAGTGGTAATACACCACACAAATTACTCCCCGCTGCCCTTAATTCAGTCTAGCCTTACAAATAGCAGGCAGAAATTTCAACAGAATGAAAATGTACACACAACAATGAATGTCTTCTTCTAATCTGGCAGAAAAGCTCTGTAAATTCCCTTTTATTTTGCACCCCAATCTTAGTCACCCTACACTCACTAATTTCAGAACTGATTTAAAAATTGGACTGATTACTCTCAAGGCTGCAGGTCTGGCCCCAAACTCCATATCTCTTGTGAGCATAATCACAGCCTAGGGTCCTCTTACAGGGGTCTCTCTGCCTG